>NC_056744.1:301368300-301440800 GCF_019279795.1 Protopterus annectens
CTCCACACAGCCATGGCTAAAGGGCAGAGCAACCTATAATGAAATTTAGTCCTGGGGCCAGTCTGTAGAGCCTGACTGCAGCCATAGTTCAAACGAGTCTTTAATGTGTAAAAACCTTGCAGAAGACACTATCACAAAAGTAAAACTTAAATTGAATGACAGTTTTCAGCAAAAACATTGAACAATATACAACTTGCGGAAATTGTCATTTGATTTATTTGCCACTGCAAAAGATCCATCAGTAAAACTGCTGTTGATGAAAGAGCATGCTTTCTCACTTTCACACCAGTGCAGATTGCTACTATTTGGTCTATCTTCAGACTTTCCATTACCCCTACCCCAGATGTTCATCAGACTTCTAATCATAGCTGTGGAGGTCTTGATGTAGAAGGAACTCCTACTCTTTCCTTCTTGCATGGCTGGATGTTTGAGCCCTGTCACGGACTCCTGTGTAGCAGGCTTTATTTAAATCCTTTCATGGTTGCAGGTCATAGGGGTAGCCACAAAGTAGGTGAAGCAGTCATTTCTATTCACAGATTGTGGGATTCTCTTCATAGTGGTGGAAGTGATTACTCCTTATTTTCAATTGTTTCTGCCTGCTGGGAGGGTCCAGATGCTCATGGTCGTAGGTTCCTGATTGAGGTCAGAGCCCTGTATACTTCTGAATCTCTTGCAGCTTATGTTACAGCCATCAGTTTCCTCTCTGTCTTCTCAGAGTGAAAGTGCATCACTAGATGGTGAGGTACTGGTACCCGATGAGTTGTTATACACTTGGGGTCTTTCTGCTGGTGTTAGTCTTTGTCACCTGACTGTAGACCTTGCTTGCTAACCTTTTTTCAGTTGAACATATCTCAGCCTGACAGTTGATACTTTGCTAATGGGTTGGGGAGCCCACCTAGGCTCCATCCTGCTTAAAGGGTGTATGATACCCTCTGTAGGTGGGGCTACATATGAACCTGCTCAAGCTGACAGTGGCTATTCTCACCCTTTAAATTATAGAAAAGAAGTTTAAAGCCAAAGCCTTTCCTTTTGTAGCCAAACAAGCCACATTATGGTGTATAGTCAAGCTGGGGTGCATACACTTGTACACCTTTTTCAATGAGGCTGTGTGGCTCTGGAAGTAGACAGTTGACTGGGACATCTCCTTTACAGAGAAAGTGCATGTGCTTGGAGACCTGTGCAGTTTCAGTTCACTCATTTTGGGCTACATCATAGATTAACATGTACACAATTTGGCAGAATGTGTGTTCCCTGGTTTTGCACAGCTTGAGGGCAGGGGGAGAAGTTGGTTTTGGTTACATTCCGCTTTCATTGCAAGGACAGTTCTTCTTGAGCATATTACCATTCCTCGTATTTGCTAGCAAAAAAGAAAACGGTCAAGCCATCATTTCTTATGTGGTCATGCTGTCAGGCCCATATCATTGAGGGATCCCACTTGATACGAGGATGGGAAGTTTCCTGTATTTAGGGTGATGGCTAGCTCTTCCCACTGTCCCTTGATGCTTGCATGACCTCCTCATCCAACATCTGTCAGTTGATTTTCTTGTAAGTCAGTCGAGCATGTAATTTTATATGCTTGTTTTATGATCTTGATTTTTGTCATTGTAGGTGTGCTTACCCAGTGTGTGGGATTTAAATGGGGTGCACATGGGTGGGTTACAGTCTCAGACTGCATGTGATGTCTCAACATTCGCTGGTAGGAGGTGCAGATTTCTTTGAGTGCAGGAGCTAGAGAGTGCAAGATTTTTTTCTTACTGGGATTTGGAGTTCAGAAGACGAAATCCTAACAGTGATGCACTGAAGAGCAATTTCTCATGAACCATTTGATAAATAACTACACGTAGCTCTTATCTGTATCTGTATTTTTATGAGTATGTCCTTACTGATGCATTTTTTAATGCTTAGGAACAGTTACCATTTCTAAGGTATGATCAGAGAATTTTATTAAATGAATACACGTGAAAGGTAAATATAGCTTTCGACACTTAAGGAGGTATGTGTAATGAAGTATAGTTTGATTTTATTAATTCTAACATTATGGTAGAGGCTTTTGGATCGCTACCTTGATATGGTTTGCTATGATTATGTGTGGCAGGAAGCAGTTTTGTACATATTATTTGCTTTGTCACGAGTGGTATAGATCTGATATAATGCAGTACTAAAGGTTTTGACAAGGATGGTCTTAGTCAAGGCTCAGTAGGTGCTCATATTTTTTGCAAATGTTTTTGTTCCATTCAGTTTTTTGCTTACACACAATTCTAAAAAGGTCTGATTTAGTAAGAATTTTTTTTCTACTATTGGCATGGCCATCATCTATTAGAGATTATCAGAGTTTGATATCTCGGACAGTTTGATAATATTTATTAGATTGCAAGACTGTACAACATCTCTGACATATGTATCTGTGAAGCATTTTCAAAGGTTTATTTATTTTTTTGTCCTAGCATAGGAGGATTGCAGCCCTTGTCCAGGTAGTCGAATGTTGTTTTTGCTGATTTAATTGCAAAAAAAAAAATTCTAAGTATGGACAGGGTCAGGGTCAGACTATTGACCTCATGCTTCCAAATTATGCTCATGTCACAAGAAAAACCTGGAAGATAGTGTGACAGAGTCCTTGGTTTGACTTAGGCTCCCCCTACTCTCTTTAGTGCACCTTTACCCTCAGATTTTTCTTTCCCGTTATCTCTCTCTCCCTCTTTTCCATGCTTCTTTTATATTGCTTTCCTTGATATTGTGTTATGATTTACTTTTTCTTTCTGTTCTTAAAATAAACCTTTAGTTTTGTGACACGCCACCTATCATATTAAGTTTACATGTTTTAATTCCTAAATGATGTGAATGTTCAAGTGCATTGTGGAATGTATCAAATTGCTTCCTTTTTATCCACAATGCTTAGCACAGCTGCCAGCTTCTCATCACTCCTGCAGCTCAGCAAACTTTTATATAAGGGAAGTGACCTCAAATTGACTTTGGTGAAAATTTTCAGTATTCAGCTTTTTTTTTTTTTTGTCTCCAACTATTTGACCAGATTTTAGATTCTGTGATTCATTAAGTCAGTAACATTCCAGTCAGATCTTTCCATGATTCCAGATATTCTTCCTTTCGGAATTGTGCATCATCTTTAAGACTATAACTTCCTAGACTGCCATTTTGGTTGCATCTCTGTTTGTACTCCTTGGCTCCTCTTGATTTCCATTGTGTGCTTGTGTTTTTTTGTGTATTCTGTCATACTTTGGTTTGGGTTTGTAGGAAAGGAAGGTCAAACATATGGATTTAAAAATTAAATCCTGTGGGCACAAAATCCTGCCTAAGGTTCACCATTTGCTGTGTAACTTGTCTAAGACTAGCTCACTTGAACAAAAACTGTTAAATGTGAGCAACATTGGACCAGAGGAACATCGATATTAAAAAAAAAAAAAAAAAAAAAAAAAAAATAATAACAAATGTTAAGTTTTGATGCACGGGGAAGGGCTGCAGTGAATTAATCCTCTTCATCTAAATGGCCCAGAAGGGACCAAAGCAAAGTTAAAGGCAACTCCTAGGTCACTAATGACGACTGACATCAGTTTTACATCTCCACAGTGCACCTTTTCTGGGATGCAGAAGAGTACACATCAGCTTTGGTTCAGACATGGCCATCAGGAAGTTGAAAACCAGAGCTGTGAAAATAACCCTTGTGGCCATGGGAACTTTCATAATGGATGCCTTCAGAGAGGCAAAGGTAATCAGAAAAACACAGGAATTTTGTATCTATCCCATGGGGTCATTTACAGAATCCCTGAATGTTTCCCCAATTATCCCACTCTGGAGAAAGTCCTTTGTTGCTTATTTCTCTAACTCTGCATAAATTGCCATCACAAAGGACAGGTGGACCAGGACTATTATTTCCAGAGGCTGCAGTATCCCTTTTCACATAACACCTCATTGGCACACTTCAGTTATGCGATGCCCCATCCCACTAATAGAGTAAAGCTGATATAACAGACATCCAAGCGACATCACCAGACCAGGTATAATTATGTTTTTACCAAGGATGTAGTTTTTAAGTTTCTCCTTCTCTATTAAAAAAGGTTCTCATGACGGTATTGGATCTCAGTGCCTTCATCCAATTTGTATCAAAAGAAAACTGGATGATCATGGTTGAGTCCAGCATTACCTGTCTGTTAGAAAGAGACTGGATGTGCTGTTTGGACCTCCAAGATGCTTACTTTTATATAAGCACTTAAGAGGTTTCTTTGCTTGCAGAGAGGTGCCACTTATCTTCTGTTCTGGGCACTTTTATTTGGTCTCACCTTGACCATCAGGGTGTTCATCAGTTGTGTGTGTCTGTCATTGCAGTAGACCAGAGGCTGCAAGGTGTAAAGGTTTTTCTGTATCTAGGAGTCTTTTCTCCAACTGTAACAGTCCTTTGAATTTTTTTTTTTGGTTTTTGCAATTGTAGCTGTTGCATTGCTTCGTCTCCCCACCTTGATGGTGTGTGCAGTGGGCTTCTTGCCATGTTGTAATCTGTGGTGCAGGGTGTATAATGGCACAAGAAAGTACTGGAGAGCTGCCATTGCAGTACAGAGTTTTGCTAAAGTAACTCTTGTGATGGTGACCCTACCAACACCATTTTTTTTTTCATCCTGGTGCTTCTACTTACAGGCGAAAGATTGATCTAATGTCTTTTCTGTCTATTCTTCAACTTATGTGTCTCGGATCCAAATATTGTCCAACTTCAGCCACTGTCAAACTTCTGTATCAGGTGCTCAGGCTCCTCCCATTACCCAGAATCCCTGGCGTTGTGTGAAACAATCAAGATTGCTTGCTGCCAATAGTGGAGGACGATCTGTAGGTGCTCAGGCGATAAGTGGAAATGTTTTCTCTCTGTTTGATATTGTTAAACATTTTTTCTCTAAAATCTATTTCTACACCTCCCTTTTTTCCTCTTTTAATTTACCTTTAGCCTATCTTCCTGACTTATTTACCCCCGCCGAAAAAGCGTTCTTCATATATTGCTCACTAATTCTTGTTACTGCTAATTACGTCTTTCTTTTCTAACATGTCAGAAAAACCTTCTGGTTTTAAAAAAAAATTGTAACTGAACACACACAAAACTATTCCAAAAAAAGGACACACTTCTAGTTGCCTAGAAAGTGTGCCCAAATTGGAGCAGGCCATAGATTCAGTGATGGTGGTAATAGCAAATGAAGCTGCAGAAGAAAGTTCTCCTGTTCATGCAGCAAACAGTCTTGTGCATAGGAAAGATTTGGTCTATGCCACATCCACCTTCTTGGTGAGAGCTTTAAATTGCCTGGCACATTTCATGTTTTCAAAGTGATTTGACCAGGGAAATCTCCAAATCTTCCCAAGGAGCACATCTGTGGAGTAAAAGAAATCCATTGATGCTCAGTTGGCTACTCTTCAATCTTTGTCCTGTATCTTTATGTGCCTTATCTCCAATACAAAGGAGGATGCATCTGGAGCAACTGGTGCAGGCATATCCATTAGGAGACTTGACTGGATGAGGCTGTGTGACTTTGTGGAGCACTTAAGGAAGTCCTTCATGAATGGCCCCTATGATGGATCAACAGTTTTTGGTCCCAAGGTAAAAGATGCTACCCCCAGGCGGGAAAAGGAAGGCAAATCCCTGTCTGCCGTAGGTATCAAATTTTTTGCCCTCCCCCAGGACCTTGTGGGAGAGGGGAGAACTCTTTTATAATGGACATTGCCCTAGTGGCAGAGGGGGGTCCACAGAATCCAGGCTTCAAAGGTCTTTGAGAAGCCTTTTCAGCACCCCTAAACACTTGCCTAACTGTTGCACTCTACAGACAGTTACAGGGTTGCTTATCCTTGCATCCAACAGCCTGGATGTCCATCATTCAAAACAGATGGGTGCAATGGATAATAACGAGAGGCTATTTCATCCCCTTTCATATTATACCTTCAGTTCCAAAAAGTAGCCACATCAGAAATAGAAAAGCTTCTAAATTGAGTCATCCAAGAGATCCCACCAGACCAAAGATGATCCAGAATTTACTTAAGATTCTTTTTAGTGCCAAAGAAAACGGGACCTCAGTCCAATTTTTGATATAAGTTACCTAAGTAAGTTTGTAAAGAAAATGATATTCCTGGATGGTCACAGTACAGTCTGTTGTACCATTTCTGAGGGAGAGTGGAGAGTGACTGGATGTGCTTGATAAATCTTCAGGATGCATGCTATGGCATAAAGATAGATAGATATCCAGGAAGTATCTTTGCTTCTAGTTCGAGGTCAGTCAGTTTTGGTTCAGACCTCTTCCCTTTGGTCTCACCACAGCCCTTGGTGTTTACCAAGTATGTGGCAGCAGTTGCAGCTCATCTCAGACTGTACCCATGATCTACTCATCAAGGCCAGGGAGTCCTTGCTCCACCTCTCTTCAGTCCTGGGCATCACAGTCAACTGATGAAATCCAGACTTTGTTCAATGCAGTCCTTAGAGTTCATAGGTGCCCGTTTGGGCAGAAGACTTACCTAGACAAGAATTGCAACCATTTGCCCTCAAGCTTTACAAGTTCTGTCCTTTCAGAAGCCACCAGCAATAATGATTCTCCATCTCTTTGGGTCCATGGCAGCTTCCATGACTCTAGCCAGATACTATATGTGAGTTCTTCAGTGGAATCTTGCATTCCAGTGATCATTATGACAACCATCCATGTCTTTCTGAGTAATCTTAATGGAAATCTGCAACTCACATACCCAATGGTGGTTGGAGTCACCACATGTCTTAAGTCTCAGATAAAAATTATGACAAAGCAATTGGAGCTCACCAGTTTATACTTGCACCAGCAGCAGAGATGTATAACCTAGCAACTTGTGACATGTCAGCATTCTATGTAGGTAAAACACAGAGCAAATTATTATAGAGTATACGTGAGCATATGCTATCAATATTGCATCAGAGGGGTTGTGTGACCTTCCAGGGGGGATGAGAGTGGCTTGCTGGCAATCAGGGAGGTGTGTTCATAGTTTGGATTGGGGGCTGGCTGTTTTATGACCTCAATGACAGTATTAATATTGAGTGTATTTTAAAAAATGAAGGCAGCAAAACTGTGAATGTTTGGTAACAAGCTAGGTGTAGAACATGTAGATGCATGTCTTTTTAAACAATTCTGTAATGACAGCTGTTATTCTGAAGAAGTCTTGGTTAAACAGAAATGACTATCTAAACCCTTTCTTTGAGAAATTTCTCTCTTACAACCTCCTTTGAGATCCAGCTCCTCCTTGTGTTATTACCATTTTATTCCAAGCCATAATTAGTCCTCCCTTTGAACTAGCTGCCAAGGCTGATTTAAAATTCTTAACATGGAAAACACATATTTTACTTGCTGTTATATCTTCGAGGAGGATTTCTGAGCCTCCTACCTTATCTGCTAAACCACTGTATCTGGTTTTCACAAAGACAAGAGTGAGTCTGAGAACCAGTCATAGTTCAGAAGCCACCTTTGGAAGAAAACAATCTATTAACCAATTCATAAGTCTTCCTGTGTTTTTCCCAGAATTTTCAAACAAAGGTGAATACACATTACACTTAACTAGGTGTTTACAGTCAGTTAAGGTTGTGCTTATACTGGACCAGAATTTTCAGAAAAAAAGATCAGTTGTTTCTCTCCTACTCTCCTATCAAAATGGGGAAAAAGGAGTAACCGAGGTTGCACTCTTAATGCTGATTGAATGCATCTTCTATGTTTATAACCAGATGTGGCAGTCCCTACCTGTTCCCCATCAAAGGCCCATTCTACTAGTTTGGTCCCTTCATCAACAGCGTTTAGAGTACCCCTTGATGACATTTCTGCAGCTGCCACTTGGTCCAAGGTTCTCACATTCATTTCTCATTATAAATTGTACCTAAATTCCAGATCAAGAACCTCTTTTGGTTAGACTGAGCTCCTGAATATCTTTCCATGAGACCACCCAAGTATTACTGTAGCTGGGGACTCTCTCCCATCTGTTGAGGAATGTGCAGAAAAGACATCTGATATGAAAGTTATGTATTCACCATAACAATAGATCTATGTTGTTTATTTCTGTCCTTCCTCAACTCCCTTCCCTCTACCATCAGTATGATGGCATTTGATGATCTGGCCATGTTTTTTTTTTTCTGTGACTGACCTAGCTTTGGCTCCATATCTCTATCTTAGATTACACACTTTCCTTTTTCCTGGGGTGGTGGGTAAAACTTGATCTGAGGTGTTTCACACAGCACCAAGAATAATGGGTAAGAGGAGGGGCCTGAGCACCAGATCCAGAAGCTTGAAAGTAGCTGACATGTATCTGGCATGGTGTAACAGCCTCTGGTCCTTCACTTTAGGCAGCTTTCCCAGTCTCAGCCTCAAGCTGTTCTGAGCCCCAGTCTGCACCAGGGTTTCCAAATATGGCCTACAGTTCTGCCAGCACACTGTACCCCACCACTCTTCTGCAGGAGGTGATACAGGTCCTCATAATTCCTCTCATTTCCCATACTAGTTGTAGCAGTTGCTTGAGCTGCTTAGCAAACTCAAGTCAGCTGGATCACAGTTGAGTCATTATTCCACTGCGACTGTACAGCAGGCTTTTGCCCGAGAATTACAATCTCTGCAGAGTCACAAATAGTTCTGTCACCGACTTTTTACCATCAATAGGGTGTCAGCTTTCTCCCATTAGAAGGAATTCTTCTCATCCACATTGTAATTTATCAACTTATGTATTCCTGGCAAGTTTTGACACCTCTATGCTTCAAAACCTTGGATTTATTGGCAGTAGCTGTTTATCTAGTACCCCAAGCCATATTTTACTTGAGGGTTCTCCAATGCATTCTCTGTTTTCAGAGTTCTCACTGCATGGATATTCTTTATATCAAGTTAGGATCTCCAATAGTCATAATTTTGGCAATACCTTTCATTCCCCCACTCCAGCAGTGATGGTCATCATGGATGCTTTTGTCCTGGGGTGGGGCATTGATGAGGACAGATAGTTCAAGATAGTCCCAGGCAGTGGCCAGTTTGCACATCAATGTTCTAGAAATGTAGGCAATTCCTCCTTACCTAGCAGGATTGTCAGAAATTCCACCCTCACTGTACAGTTGTCAGCCACTTTAATCATATGTTTTCAGTATAGTATAGCAACAAGCAGGAAGGAACACATTCCTACCCTCTGTGTCAAGAAGCCACAAGGGTGTAGGACTTGTCCATGTCAACACAGTGCTTTCTGATAAGCTTCCCTAATTCCTGGAGAAGTAAATTCACTTGTTAAAATGTTTAGCTGTTGCCTGCTGATGGCCTCATAAGTGGTTCCTCAGTTCATCTGTCATATGGATAATGCTCTACTGATAGGAGAAGCTTTGCTGTGACTTTTTTTGCAACCCTGACCATCTCCAAGGAAGCAGGTATTTTTCCTGAATTCTTATCGAGTAGGAGAACAGGGGATACTCTAGTCTAGAGCCAGCCTCCAGAACCCCTTTACACTTTCTGTCATTTCCCCTTAGTCTGAAGTTTGTACAGGCATTAAAGGCACATAAAGCCAAAGTAATTATTATAGTCCTTTTCGGGCTCCATGTACTGATGGGACATCTACATTTAAGGCCTGTTCAGACTCTTCTATCTTGATTATTCAGCAGCCCTTACCTGGACCTTCTTTCCCTATATTGGACTGCATGGCTGCCCCACTTACATTGATGGCCATAGACACTGCATACCCTTCTAGGGTCATTCAAATTCTTGCATCTGCCTAGAAACCTGTTACCAGAAATAGAGTAAGCGGACTAGGATTGCTGTATGGGCTATACCTGCAGAATTAGTCCCCTTTTACAGGTCTGCTGTCTGAGATCTTAAATTATTTTTCTAGATTTTTGACACTGATTTATCAGCTTTTAACTTTCATCTTGATATGTCCTCTCAAGGAACTCCTTTCACCTAGGAATCTGAATTTCATGATGGAAAAACAGCTTCTGGAGCAAATTTAAAGTTTCTTAGAAATCTTTATTTTTTGTGACAGTTGCACCAGCTGTGAGGGTTTCAAATCACCTGCATTGCATTTAACCCCCCTTACCTTATCTTTCAAAAGGTTAGAGCACCCTTGCTTACTAACCCTTCTACAAATAAGATCACTTCAGAAATTAGCTCTGACTCCTTTTATAAATTTACTAGTATTCACCCCCTGAATATTTTAACAAGGTAGAGTATCCCTCTTACATTTCTTATATATACATAGGCTGTTGAGATTTTATTTAGACAAAACCTAGTCACTCAGGAAATGTGATCTGCTTTTTGTTTCCTATATTCCTGATAGATTGGGCTTCAAAGTTATCAAGGTCATGCTGACTTGGATGGTATACAGACTGCATTAATTTTTGTTATTCAAAATGTAACAGAGAATTGATTTTTGAACCTGTAGAACGGCCAACCAAGTCAGTGGCTACATACGAGTCTTTCTTCAGAAGTACATTCTTAGATCCCATTTGTGCAGCTGCAATATAAACTTCTCTACGTACTATTGCAAGACACTGTGGGCTAGATTTGAGATTGAGGTTGATGTCTTCTTTGGGGCCGCCATTATAAAAGGGATACCACCCAGGGGTCTCAGCTGGGGGCTCTGTCCTGAAGGTTAGAGTATGGATGGGATCATGTCCGATACAAAAGTTATGTACTTAGCATCACAAGAGATCTGCATGACTTGCGTCCATTTTTAACATACCTAACATCCTTCCCTTGTAGTTTGATGGATGAAGTCTTGGGAGCTCATTTTCTACTTGTGTGTGTATGTGCCTTCAAGTCTGTGGATAGGCACTTCACCTTCAGCTGGCACAGCTGAGATCTAGAGAAGCTGCGAGCTGTGATAAGCAAGTTGGGTAAAGAGGAGGGAAGAGCCTTGGGCGCCCGTAGTATGTTGTCCAGAAGGTACAAGTTTACTGATGTGCATCATGCAGACTTCTTCTTATGGTAAGTATTAACTTTTGTCTCCATGCACTTGACTTAATATGTTTGAGGTATTTTGGATAAGCCAGTTCCAGTCATCAGCCATAAGATAATAATAATAATGTTCTACTTAACAACCAAAGCTATACCAGCATTTCCTTCTCTGTTTTTTTTCAGGATGTTACTGATAGCATGGAGGGTGAGCCTGAAAAGATGGAGGGTGAGCCTGAAAAGAATCAATCACCTGAGATCCCCTCTCTCCCACAGTATTACCCCTTAGCATCATTTGCTGCCACCTTTCACTTTTTTATATCTCAAAGAAACCATTGCAGAAATTTGAAAAAAAATACTATACAGCTATTTAAACAAAGTAGCTGTGGCATTCTGTGTGATGAGCAACATTTTTTCACACACATTCAGTACCCTGACTGCTGTTTTTCACTGCTACTGACTCCATTTACAAATGTTAATGATGTGCTAAATACTGATGGTTTATTTGCTTATATGACCAGAGTTATTTTGAAACTGTTAGTAAGTTTCTGCTTAATAAACAAAATGACTAAATGTCGGGGGTAATGCAACAGCATTGTTCCAAAGCTACCCAACTGTGCAATTTCTGCCCATTCCAAAAGTGATCTTCAGATTAGACTTCTCAGATCTTCAAAAATGTACCATTGTGTGGAAGTCTCAGTTAGTGAATCTCAGAAGAATACAATGCTCTGCGCACCTTTTTGAAGTCTTTCACCTAATCCTTCAAAACTCACCAGACTGATGGACCTGAGATGCAGTCAAGTACTTTTCCATAGTAGCCATCTCTCCCTGCAGCAAACGCAGACAGTGTTAAGTACCACATCCACTGTGCTTATGCCTTCTTTGGGAAACTGCTTTGCAAAGTTTCATAGACTTTGAACTCTAAAAAGGCACCAAGACACAGATATTGAGTTCAGTTAAGATGCCTGTTCTTTTTACAGAAAAAAACTTGACTTATGGATGTCATCTAAAGTGCTTTGTGAAGGACCGCTATTGATGTAATCCAAAACTTTTCTGCTTCATATGGATAGATTGCCCCCGACATTGATGCTCTTTCTGCCATCAGTGTCACTGGCATTGAGGAAAAGATCCTTGGATATCATGGCTTTCTTTTGGATTGGGTGCTTTCTTTGGATGTTGGACTCAAGACCCTCAGCAGATTAAGTCCTCCCGGCTCAGTTACTATCAGTGATCCTGTGGACAGTAGACGGACATAAAGGTGTACCTCAAAAAAATAGAATGGAATCATAATGTGGTAGTTGTCGAGACTGTCCCAGGATTAAGGAACTGGATCCAAGTACATAAGTGAGTTGTTAGCATGTACTGGCAGATGGACACTATGTATCTTGCTGTTATTGAGATCCCAGATCTGAAATGAAATGGGTGGGAGAAATTTAGACTTTCTGACAACAAGCTGGTTGGTAGCCCAGGAGTGCAATGGAGCTGTTAGTGTTATGAGGTTTGATCAAGTACAGCAGTTGGATACAGATGAATGCTGAATGTTTAACTTAGTACTTACTGTATGCTGGACCTGGTGTTCGAGAAGGATTGGAAAGTACAGAAAGGCTGCTGAAATAATAACTAAAAATGTAAGTAGAACTATTAACAGATAGTTAAGCCAACAAAAGTGTAGTGAGCGTAATGGCTTTGGTAATATTTTTGTAAGAGATTGAAGAGTGTGGCAGGAACAATGGCTTTGGGAATGTTTTTCTAACAGACAGGTAAGCCTACAAAAGTGTTGTGAGAACGCTTTGGGAATGTTTTAGAACGTGGGATAACCACTGTACTGGGACATGGCGAGAAAAGAACAAATATGGTCATTACCTTTAAAGGAGATGTAAAGGATGATTTGGGTCCAGAAAGGCCAAAAAGAGATCAACAGACTTTGAGGTAGAGTGGGACACAGATTAAAGTTGAAGGCTTCGAAGAAGAACCAAACTACAGCCCAAAATAAAATGTGCAGTTAGCATAGGGCCTCCTTCCAGTGTAAGCATGGATGGTTGTAGTGAACTGAATGCCATTTGGAAATCTTGCATGCATTCTACTCATAGCTGATATTTGTCAGTATATTGCAGTCTAATGTGTCTTTATAGCTGGCACCATGATAAACAACCCAGATGACCTTCATTGAGTCATTGACAATTTTTTTTCTCAGATTTACCAGTTTTGTTATCCCTTAAACACTCGTATGTGATACGTTTTCAGATGCCATGTTACAAATAAGTAGATTCCTTCCAGTCCTCCTCCCTGGTACCCATACCCCATGTACTCCTCATCACATAAACTTTATATGTTACCCAGTTTGTATTGTGTACATTGTCTCAAAGGAGTACCTACTAAAGTACCTATAGTACATTGATAGTACATTTGTATGGAAGTATTTCATTCACCCTGTTCTTAAATGGTGTATATCATTTAAATCTACACACACCAGTGTGAATAATTGTTGTCATGTCTTTTGTGTATTAGCAATTTTGTCTGTAATATTTTTTTATTCAACATTTGCTGTTGTACCCCATTTCTTTTTGATTTACCCTGGTCATTGTTATATATATATATATAAAAACACAGTAATAGAAAAAGATGAATGAGTGGACGTATGAAGATGTTTTTATCAATAACCAAAAAACCCTTGCCATACTTCAATCGATTGAGTGCTTTCATTCTAAAAGAAGCTGTGTTTTTGTTGTGTTTGTTATATATACATTGCATTACCTGTTTATTTGAGTACTTGTATTTTGTTGTCCATATATAAAGTTAGTGGCAATTTTTACTACATAACTGTGAGTGAAACTTTTTGCACGGTCTTTCATTGATAGAGACCATTAATCTCTTGTTCCACTGGAAAGGTTTACTGATATATTTGCTTGGGTAGGAGCAGTGGACTGTGAACGTCACATTTTGGAAAAAGGGTTTTGGTTTTACAGGTCAAATGCTATATATGGTGACTTAATGTTTGTAACCGTATATTTACCATATTGATAAATACCAGTAGAACAACATGTTGACTTCATTGCAGCCTGAAGAGGGTGTTGTCTTACTAATTAAGTGAAGAGTCTACAAGTCTCATGGGTTTAGGAGATACGAGTACGTGATGCCCTATCAGATGCTAACTTAAATTTAAAAATTAGTATGTGCACAGTTTCATATATGTTAAAATATATTTTGGAGGTAGTAAAGTTACCTCCCTGCACTGGAGGCTGTTCCATTACTAACCCTACCTACTATCTGGGATAGTGAAATTTGTTGAAAGCGGCTTGGTGAAAACACAGCTTTTGACCAGTTTGTTGAAATCTGAAAGTATAAATCTGCAAGGAGTAAGTTACCACAAAGAGGCACTTCTTCTTACCTCCAAGGTGCAGGAGCTCCATAGTTACTTGGAAAAACAGAAGCAATTACCTGCTGCACTGGAAGTGTGGTGGAATTTGCCCCCATACCCCCCCCCCCCCCACCACCACAAATATGAAAGAGCTATTCAAAATGTTGGAACTGAACTCTAGTCATTTTCTTTCAATTTTAACTCCATGTAAGCATTTTGTTTTCAATAAATTATCTGGCTTTCATTATTATCAATTATGACATGTTAGTGCCTTGAGAAGAAGGAGATCTTAAGGCACTGGAAGGTTCACCAGAATAAAATGCACATTTTATTGATGCACATGATATTAAAAAAAGTAAAGCAAATCATGATTTGCTTTACGTTTTTTAATATCGTGTGCGATCAATAAAACAGTGGATTTTATTCTGGTGAACCTTCCAGTGCCTTATTTCTGGTTATCAGTTTACTTATGGCACTTTTTCCACTTTCCTTGTTTATTTGTTCTAAGAAGGAGATCTTCTCAGTGTGACAGTAACTCTCAAGGAAAGAGAATTTTAGACATGTATGCATTGTGACGTGTGAGTGCTGTTCATTACTGTCTTTGGGAAAGTGATACTGACGTTTTTGTTAAGATTAGGAATATTTGGTTGCTAGTTCACTGCTTGCAGGGAAAATTATATTGCCACATTGTGTGTGGGAGAAGTGCATGGCACATGTATTTTTCAGGAGGAAAACATTGAAGTTGAAATCATGTAAGGGCTGAACGTTTGCATTTTAATTGTAGATTCAGTTCTGATGTTTGTAGACAGTAGTCACTCTGCGAGTCCACAGTATGTGAAATAGTAGGTAAAGTATATTTCAGCTGCAGGGTGATTTACTAACATTTAGTGATGGAAGAACATTTATTTATTTATTTAATTTGGCATTTGTTGACCGAGAAAGTCTGATTGGGTCAGGAACCCATTTTTAACGGAGGCCTGGGGAGAAAAGCTTCACAAACTAGTTCAGTTAACAACATATAAGGTAAACATTTGAGAATGCATAGGTACAATGGTCATTTTATTTGCATGTAGATTCAAGAAATACAAAGTAAATATTTTTGGGTCTATATTAAATCATCGAAGGCTTAAAATAGCGGACGCTGATTTATCGACCCACTAAAAATGAAACCTGAAAATCTCAAAGGCACAGAAAAGTGATTTTTTTTCCCCAGGGAAAAAAATTGCTGTCCCCCCCCCCCCACACACGCACTTAAATATACCAACTCTGAGATCGCACCACAGTGGAGGAAATGGCAAAGTCCCGGAAAACGGCTGAGCTATGTTTTTCCCTGGGGCAAAAAAATCGCTGTTCCTTGTCTTCGGGATTTTAAGATTTCGCTCTTAATGGGTTGATAAATCAGCATTCGCTATTTTAAGTGCTTGCTGATTTAAAGGGAACCCATATTTTTGGCTTACAAATGCTGAGAAATTACAAAGTAAAAACATTTGACAAGTGCAGGTAACATGGTCATTTCCTTTACATAGAGGTGAGTAGTCTGCAGTGTTAAAAGATAGCTTGAATGGCATGAAGCAGTTCAGTTTCAATGTCTGAAATCATTGGCATCGTATAGAAAGCCAAGTTAGTTAGTGTATCTAATTTAAAAACTTGGAAGGCTAGAGGTATGGTTCTAAATAGAGTTAGTGTAGTTGAGGTGGATGTTTACAGTGTTATTTAGGTAATCTGTAGATAGACCTTTGTAGAGTAAAGGTAAAAGACTGCAGAGGTCAAATTGGAATAAGTAATTAGTGGGATGTGGAGTTAGTCAGGGAAAAGAAAGGGGTAGTTTAAAGAGAGGAGGAGGAAAGAAAATAAGGATTTAGGGAGTGGAAGGAGGGGGTGGAGTGAGGTAAACTGGAAACGAGAGTTCCTGGGTTTATTTGAAGCAGGTACAGATGTTTGTTTCTAGGAGGTTTTTTTTTTAGTGTGATATTGTAAAGCTCCCTTGTAAACAACTTGTCCTAAGCTCAAGTGCTGCTCTTATCTCTGTTTGATCCGTGTAAACAGGCCCAGCAGTAACATCTGCATCAAGAACGAGTATCTTGTATGGAAATTGTTTTGTGTTATTTTTCACTGCCATATCTGGATTTTGCATATGGTCTTGATTTGTGTTTAGTTGGTAGATCTATGTAGTCATACATTGATGTTTCAAAGACAGATTTGTTGTGATTATATTTTTTGTCTTAATGGGTATACACATCAGAAATTATCGGTTGACTGCTTAATAAGCCCCACTTACCCATTGCCACCACCTGGCAGGAAATGTTTCAAAGACTGATTTGTTGTGTGACTATTATTGTTATTATTATTTATTTATTTATTATTTATTTTTTTGTGAGTTAATGGGCTTGTACATCAGAAACGTATCCGCTGATTCCTTAATAAGCCCTGTTTATCTTTTGCCATTTTCTGAGAGGAGATGTTACTACATTGATGCTTAAGGTCTCCAAATGATTTTGATCAACAGTGTCATTGCCTTCTTAAAAACTTTCAGCAAAATGTAGGTTAAAGAATGGTCTCTGATTCATTGATGCTTTTGTGTTTTTTATAGTAATTGCTCCCTAACTAAAACTTTGATCAACATCCTGCTGTTCATCCTCCCATTATAAGTAAATAAAAAATAATTTCTCAGTAGCACCTATTTGTATTGCTGGTAGTAGCCCCTCTTCAGTAAGTAAACGAATAAATGAATGGATAAACATTTAAGCAATAACCCATGACTGGGTGTGGGTAATTTTGGATTTATCTACTGTTAGTGTGGTTTGATCACCAGAGCAAAGTGATCAAACAAAGGCAACCGTGGGTAAATCCAGCGTTACCCACACTTAGTCATGGACTATTGCATGTATACAAAGACATCATTTAAGAAAGCAATTTCTTACTTTTCTCAAATAATGTCATTGTATAGCAGTGCTGTAGTATTCTTCTTTGTTGTTTCCACATTTTCTTATGTACTGCAAATGCGAGACTTTAGTCCACATGGTTGCACAGTATATCAGTGCTGTTCAGAAGAAGCAATGGAGAAAAATCTCCACTGCAGAATTTGTGGACATTCTCTCAAACTCTGGAAAGTCCAGAGGTATGATAGTCTGCCAAGACTGCAAAGTAAAATCAGACATTTATTTATTTAACATTTGTTTACCAGGGAAGTCCGATTTGAAACGAGACAGTTTTCAGTGGAGGCCTGGGGAGAAATGCTCCAGACGCATGTCTTTGTATGTTTCTGTTTCTTTACTTTTGCAAACTGTACCTGATTTTTCTTGCATTTGGTCTGTGCTTCATAGCATATATCAATAGCAAAGTCTGGCTTCTCATCAGCTGGACTTTTTTCTGTTGGTATATGATCGATTTACAGGGCATGCTGGTTCGGCAGACCAGTCAGTGTGCATGTTTTAAATACTAATTAGAAGTTATTGTGTAAGCATCAGTAGTACCCATTTACCTTTCTGGTAGCCGAAATATGCTGCAGCTGCACTTTAGCCTGGTATAACTCTAATTTAGTTGTTGTGTCTTTCGGCTTTTCCCGGTTAGGGGTCGCCACAGTGGAACTCTGGTCCGCTAATGATTGGCAGTAGATTTTTATGTGCCGAGTTGCCAGCTCTGACACACAACCTTCAACGAAAGTACGCCCATTCATGCATGTCTCCACAGAAGACGCTTTAGCTGAAAATTGAACAGGACAATGTCTTGCTGTGAGGCGACAACGCCACTGCAGCACCTCTAATTTAGTAAACAAAGCAAATACCCTGCACCCCTGTCCCTTGCAATAATAGGAAGTATATTTGAGATGTAGACTAAATAAACATAACATTGAGCCGGATGCCAATAGATGCAACACCCTGATTTATGAATTTACAGTCATCGTTGTAATCTTGGCAAAAAAATATATCTATATAGTCAGTGGTCTGCAAAGCAAAAGCACCATTTGGCTTCTGGTAAGAGTATAGATAGGAGAAAATAAGAATTTAGTCATCAGTGCAACAGAGATGTGCAGGGTGCATTGCTTCTCAGTCATTCATATCAGGAGCGTGTCATTTTTGTGTGTACAGTACTTTTATCTGCTACACTGGATTTTCAATTATGAGTGGAGTTCTAGAAGAATGCTATGGTCAAAGGGACATTTTTAGAAATTTGCAAAAGGTTTAACAGTAGACACTTCACCAACAAAATTATTCCATGTCGTACAATAGCTGTTTGCGCACTTGTTGCCCAGAGCAGAGGTCATCACCATTTTAGACTTTCAAGTTTCTTACAATCTTACTGAGCTTTAGAATGATTGTAGAACTATACAATGTAAACCAGTCTTGTACGGTTTCTAAAAGCTGAGCTGCTAACAAGGTCCATCTCCTCATTCCATGTCCATTGATCTTTTCTACTGTCTGTACTCACACCTGGCAGTTGAAGTACTATTGAATTCCGAGTTTAGAGCAGTATATTTTTGGGGGGTCTGCTCAGACCACATCTTTACTGGTCAGGACTCCAATGTCCCATGTCCATGCTGAATCTATCAGTAACTCTCCTACCTTCTACAGACTTGCTGTGATTTGCTGGGGGTCTGAAATAGATCCCAAGTACATCATAGGGGGTTTGGCTCATCTGTGCCTCCATCCAGGGCAAACTTTTCTGTGTGCACCCTACCCACTCCATTTCCCCGCCACTATGCTTGTTGATTATATCAGAGGGCAGCTCTCCTCTTTGGATGATGCTACCCTTTACAGAGCATGTCTGTGCGTAACCTCCCATGTAGGATGGACATGACATCCCTTCCCTTCTGTTCTGTCAGTCACCCAAGCCATTAATCAAATGGTTGGCTGGCTGTAGTCAGAGCTTTATCCCTGTACTCCATTGGCGTATCTCTCTTCTACTTGTGTTTTAGACCTAATTCTAGATGAAAAATGTGGTTAATGTTTTTTGGTGGTATTGCATTATCCAAGTTTAACATTTCTTTTATTTAAACTTCTTTTTTTCGCAAAATAAATTGGCTAAACTGTCTTATGTTAGGTAGACTACTAACTGGACTGGCAAATGCCCCTCTTCCTGTCTTTGTTTCTGCCCTGATATCTCAGGTGTCTTCTTTGTGGCTCAGTATTTTGCTTCATTTTTCCTAACAATTTCTGCTTTTGTAACATACCACTGATTATTACAGTAAGCATAAAGTGCTAGACAAATTTAGAGATTTCTTATTGATCGTAAAATGCATGTTAATGCAAGCCATGTTAATCTGTCACTTTCTAAATAAACGGTATCAACATTTAAATTGTATTCTGGATTTTTACAGACTTTTTCCTTTATTCAATAGTCTGGTGTTATGTTTCTGGCTACCAGAGGAGACAGGTTCATTTAGTACACCGTCATCAGTAGTTCTCATCTTTAGGCGTCCACATCTATGTAAGTTAGCCTTGTGTGCTCCTATCTAATTTTGTTTCATTTTGCGTACAAAATGTTTTGTTTCTCTTATTCTGGGCCTTTGCTTTTTTGACTGTCTTTCTTGCTTCTACTGGAATAAATACTATTTTGTGTTTTATTACTTGTGTGTTTTTCTTATACTTCTTCAAGTGCTGTTTAATCCTGCCTACTGTTTCATGTTTCCTCGTCTTTTTTTTTTTTTTTAATAATTTTTTCTTAGGTTTCCTGCAATGGCTTATGCTTGTTAAGCCATTTAATCTGTTTATTTCTCATTCTGTTTTCAGACTGAGAAGTCTGAGTGAGACATGGACATTTTCAGGAGAGGCCTGGGATGTGCATGATCTCCTCCGACTTGTACATTTTAAACAATAAAGTGACCAAAAATTAATGTAAAAGTACCTGGAAGAAAATCGTGTGCATATTTTGGAGAACATGCAAACTCCCCCACCTCACAAACCTGAACTTTTAGTCAAACACCAGACTGTGGAGCCATGAGGTTGAAATGGCTGTGGTCTTTTGCATCTGTACAAAACTGATTAATCACTACTTTGTTGAAAGTATACTTGATAGAGCAGAATCTTCAAATACCATGATAATATATGGAAAACTACTGTACTGTGCATCCACTCACTGAAACACATAAACCACACTTCTAATGTGGGGGTACACTCCTTGTGGCCCCCAAGATATATGTAGATGTATTTATATACATGTATACAATATGGAAAACATTTCAGCAATTGCTTTTATCTTTGTACAGTGCAGGGCAGAGTCGCATAACATCTGTCATACCCATCACTGACCTGTTGCACCTTTCACAAAATCCTACTAAACACAGCTAATATACACTTAATGCACTGTAAGACTACTTTCAACACATCACCTGCCAAGTACATGCTTAATACTTCTCAGCATTGACCACACATACCTCAAGCCCTACTTCTACAGATACTGCACACTATCGATCAGTCACTCAACACACACACCTCTTCTTTTACCTCAACATACACTGCATGCTATTGAGCAATTCACTCAACACGTAAAACCGTACCATTACAAATATACTGCATGCATCTGACTGCACACAGTCATGCAAGCATGCACACATACAGACACACACACTGTGACCCACTGTTTAACCAGACAGCCACACAGAAATTGGAAACCTTTCAACTGTACACTTAAATACCAGCACCGTCGACCATTCATTAAAAACACAGCCATCACATACACAATGCACACTTTCATTCATTCACACCTGCTTAACAAACTGCCAATCACAAAACAATTTCAACCACTCCAATCCCTACCGTCACAATATTCACTAGACAAGCCCTACTCCACAATATAATAAAAAACACAATTCCAGCACTGCACCAGCAATTTTTATTTCAAAAGCGATCTGGTACCTCGACAATTCACCCTACTCCACACACTGAACAAATGACAACCCCCTACCCACAAAAACAGTCTTTTACACCTGGACAACTATATTATTCCAATAAGGACTTAATATGCAAGACAGAACTAGACTTCCTACATTGATGTGACGTCCTGCCCTTGCAAACTTGTTAGATGAGTGTATGTACTTGACAAGGGCTACTCTGCTACTAGAGCTTTATGAAATAGCCACCAATGATCCTGACTATGATTAAAAAAAAAAAAAAAAAAAAAAGATGACCGCCACTAAAATTCTCTAACCATATACTGTCATGGGTGCTTTTCTGGTGGCAGTTTTGATATGTTCCATGTTATTTTCTTGCACTAAAATTATGCTTTTTTGGTGGTGCTTTTGCCATTGTTTGCTCACTTTTGATTGTCTGACTGGGGTTGAGTTGACTGTGAATTGTACTGCTTGTTGAGCTGATGTAACAAAGTAGCTTTCCAATTTCAGTTCCTCCTGTAATATTCTGGATGCATTGCCACTTGAGAACACTGGATACAGGATTGTGCTGTAGCACGTTCCTTTACTGTAATTAATTTATTTTTTCCATTCCAGGGTTATTGGAGAGATGAAATCTATCCCAGGATACACAGTGCTAATTCCAAATCATCAATATTTTCACAGGCTGTATACATACATTCACTCTTAAGCATGAGATTTTACACTGAGATGTAGGAAGAAAGGACACAAAATGAAATGTTCAGAATGAAGTTAGTGACTGCGGTGGATAAGAAGTTTGCTGAAAAATTGTGTTCAAGTCAGTGTGGACAGTTAGTTGTCTGTACCCATGTACACTGGTTGGTAGTTGTTTTAGCCAGGTTGCTGGAGTCTCCATTCAATGATACATACACTTTCTTTGTTATCTAAAGAATATGTTGTGTTTTCTTAATGTTTTCTTCCTGATGAGGTGCTGTGCACTACTCCATCTACATTGCAGTGTCTTCATTGCGACCCATGATACCCATGTTCCTTATTGTTTATTTTATGCTGACATTTCCTGCTTTCATTATTACTCACGATGCCAGCATTTTTTTCTTTGTTTTGTTCATCCTTTTCTTTTCGCATCTTGTAGCCCTCAATCTTTCATCTCTGAAATATGGTGCATTGTGTCTACAGCTAGCTCATCTGGCACCCCATGTAGGTCCCCAAACTAGTGCCCCGTCCCCAAACTAAACATTGAGCAGCAAAAGAAAACTCTCCACTCATGGAGCAGTAATAAGCGGCCTTCCACAGCTACCACCACATCCTTCCTGCACATTAAATGCTTTTGCTGAGCTGAAAATGCAGTCTCTGCATTCATTTACTTACCAACAGTCTCTTTTCAAAGGAATGCCTGTACTGCACTCCCACACCATTGGCACCTGCCTATTGAGCCCCCTGACACCATGTGCCTGGGGCAACTGTTTTTCACCCCACCCTAGTTGCACCTAATGCTCATGATGTGAAAGAAATGGGCAAAATCTGGAACACTTTCTAAACACTTACTTAAACAACTTTGACTAGGAAGCTGACAGTGGTTGATGGCTGTTTATTCATAATCAAAAAAACTTCTTTTAATGAAATAGTATGATTTTGTATTATGCACCAGGGCTGTTTGTTAAAATTTTTTTAACAGTGAATGTGTCCATCCCTTTTGATGTATAACAAAATTAAGACCCAAAATGGGGAATGTTCTTTATAATGTCAGTGGTACAGTTGAAAGATATACTCCCATGTTTACCCTGTCCCTCCAACACATTGTGCACATTGATATCTTTGCAGCCAAGTAATTATTCCCTGTTTTTGTGGTAACTGCAGTTAAGACGCACCATTTCTTATAGTTTTTGACACTGAACACTTTGCTCATTGCTTTTCATCCTTCTTTTATTGTACCCCTTTTAGTCTTCTATATGCACCCCCCAATCACTTGTACCCTACTCCTCCTGTACTACACATTTGTGGAGTTTTTGTGAGGTTCAGTCTTTCACTTCTATAATATTTTTCTGTGTCTTCCATTATGGGTATTTTAAAATATGTACTAAACATTTATGAATGTCACTTTTCTTAAGACTTTCTTGTGTCTTCGATAATACTTTTCATATTGAAGCTTCCCCAAATTGACTTCATAGGGAAATGCATGATGTCTTGTGGTTCCAGTTATGTTTTATCGTATGATTATTATTATTTTTTTACATTTAAAAAATTCCAGTACTTTACCATTCTGTATTTTTCTAGAGTGTGACCGTCAGGTTTTTGTAATGCTATAGAAGGATTAATGACGCTGTACTGCTTCAATCTGATAAGTTAGTTGAGGTTTCAAGGACTTATCTATTTTTTTATATTTCTTACATTCCCAATTCAGGGCCACATAATAAATCAGTGTTATGTTCCGAACTGCAGTGTGTGTCAAAGGTTAAGTTGATAACACAAATACTTGTGGTGGGGAAAACATATTTGTACTGTAGCATAATCAAATATTGGCATATAAATGCTGTCCCACAAACATCAGAGATGGTGTGGAAGCTGCCTAAAATGGTGACTATTGCTGGTGTTATATTAGCAGTGTGTGTGAGATTTTGATTTATGCTTTACATTACTGGGTTGGGTTAAAAATTACAGCGTTTCCAATAGTTAACCATTTAGCCTGTTATTCATGTACTGCTTTGTAACATGATTTAATGATGCAGTCACTGTACTTTATAGTGCTTAGCATTCAAGTCTCATTGCAAGGCCACATACAAAACTGTAATTTCCTATTTGTAGTCCTTTTTTGATAGCGAATCCATTTGCTGCTGGGTTCTTTTCTGGTACTCATAGCTGTGGACTATACAAAGAGCATTTTTCTACAGGTGGGAGTAAAGAAAATGCTCTTTTTTTTTTTTAGCAGTACAAATTACAACAGAATACACAAGGAGAATTATAGTCAGTTCCGTAGTCTAGCAAGAAAGAAGAGGAAGAGATTAAAAATCCATTCTGAATATTAGGCAGATTTTCTTCTGTTAGCACAGCAGGGTACTTATTCCAGTCTGATAACCTTTCTACAATGTTCCGAAGACATTCAGTAAAGCAGTCATTCAGGAACCGTTCCTAAGTGTTAGTCTCTTAAAAGTGACTGTGTCCTTCAGTCCTTAAAATGCCACCCCTTGGGAAGTTAACCAGTGAGCCAGTGGATTTAGTCTTGGATTCTAAGACCTCACAAATTTCTACTTGCCACATTCTCATTATGTGTTTCAAAACAGGAATTATTCCTGATGTCTAGAAGCATTCCATTTTTATGCAAATCCACAAGTCTGGTCCCGCTAACCATCTTCACTCATTTAGACCTATTTTGGTTCTTTCTCTCCTTCGAAAAATCCTTAGAAAAGCTGTGTTCTTGTAGATGAAAGAATATGCAGAAGCTTATGGTTATCAGAGAAAACAGCATTGCTTCAGGGTGGAGTACAGTACTTTCACTTCACTATTGTGCTTCACTAGCAGAATCTGTCAGACCATGGAATCTGGACAGCTAACTGGTGTCCTCCTCCTGACCTGAAAAACGCTTTTGATTCTGTTTACCTTCCCAGATTGTTGTTGGAGCTGAAAGCATAGGAAGTGGACTCCAGTGTTGCAGAGTGCTTTTTTTCCCCCAGCACATAACCAAGAGAACCTGTGGCTTTAAATTCATTAATAAATTATCCAATTAATTTTCTGTTCCAGCGACTAACTGCCTAGTTTGCTTTGTAGTCCCTGCATAATCTGTTTGCTTATTTTGTGTTTCTGAAACGTATCTCTGAACTATCCAGAATTTCACAGAATGTCTAGATTTTTTACTCAAATTTTTGGTCTGTTCCTCATAAAATTTGTGGTTTTCTGGCAAATCACTGGGATTATCTCAGGATTGAAGTCACCAAATAATGCTATACATTTGAGTTTCAGACTTCAAATCCTTCAGAAAAATGTATGTTAATACAAATCCTGTTACTTTAACAAATTTCTAAGTTTATACGAGCAAGATTTAAAATTTGTCCCCCCATTTTGTAAGGCTTTGTCCAGGTAACTTGTACTAAGAGGTTGAGGGCTATGCTCTGAATGGGACAGACAAGTTATGCCCAGTCGTGGGAAATCAAAATGAACGAAAAAGGTTGTGTGTTTACCTCTTATGCTGCTCTTACGAAACTTAACGTGAGCAACTAAGTTCACCTTAACCTTAAACTCAAAACCATTACCCTAACTGTAAATCTAATCCTAAAACCGTAACTCTAACACTAATCTTAAATCTCTGACCCTAGACCTAAAACCTCAACCCTAATCTTAACTCTAATCATAATTCTAAATCCTGAAGGTGCCTTTAATGTCTGTTCTTGAAGTGGTCACGTAAGACCAGTGGCACAAGCAAAACACGTCAGACAGCATAAGTAGTACTTGCACTGCTTGGAACATTTCTGTTATCGTCCCGGTAACTTACTGGGATCAGTTTTGCGACTTCTGCTATTTGCTGTCTTTTTTTTTTTTATCACTCTTAATGTGTACATAAAAATACAGAACATGATCTTGTCATTTGATCTGCCAACAAAATTGTGGAGAAGACTGAAAGTAAACTAATCCTCATCCTGAAACCATCTTTCCATGATTAACTATTTCACCTTACTCTGATTGCGATATTGAACAAGTCCCACATTTGTTTTGCTAACATTCCCTGCACATGTTATGAAGACCATTGACAAATCCTCAGAGTTCTGAATTCTCTCTCTCCGAAAAGAAAGTAGATTCTTACATAAGATTGTAACCCAAAATCCATACTTTTCTTTGAAAAGTACTTTTTTATTTCATTTTTCTTATTCTATTTCTTTATGGCCAACAACATACGCACACAAATGCACATATATACACACACATGTAAATTAGTATGCGAGCTCTGTGCCCCTAGCCACCACTACCACTCCTTTCACAAGGTCCACTGTTTCCCTGTTTTCCTTCAGTTCATACTGTCAACTGCTACTCTCATCTTTAAGGTTCTAAATAGGAGCCATTGTCCTGTCCTATGAAATGGTTTTCATCTTAAAACTTTCTCTAGCACCACTTAAATTGCTCTGCATTGTTTATATCTTATACTGTTCTCGGATATTCCTTACCTGAACCAGTCCTTCATTTACCATTCTTGGACGTGGGTATTTTACATGCTTAAGTCCTGTTGTGTTTACGGATTCTGAATGTTTATGGTACTCAGCAATTACCAAATTAATGCAGTGCAGAATGATCCATACCCAATTTCAGCGGTGGCCTGGTAAGAAAAGCTCCAGAGAATAACATGAGATCAAATAAAACAGTAGCATAGATGTAATTAAAAAATATATGTAGATACAATTTGGCAGTGGAATACACAGGATACAGTTAAGTACAAGTAGACACCGATGATGTAATAATAAAAGAAAAAATACAATTAAATATAACAATCAGTATGTACAAAAGTATTAGAAGAATAGTCTACTATGCTAGCAAATAATCAAAAAAGGATGGTACAAGTGTCCCCCGAAGAATGGGGAGAGGGCAAGTGTTGAAAGGGTAAGGATAGATAGAAGGATGAAAGGTTAGTAGGAATGTTAAGTGCTTCTTGGTGTGGGTCATGCAGGGGAGGTGCATGGGCGTAGCCATGAGTTGGTGGGTGGTTCTTTCGGACGGGATTTGAGTGCATGCAGGCTTGATATAGTGCTATTTGTTTGTTTATTTATTTGCATTTGTTTACCGGGAAGTTCCGACTGGATGCAGGTCCTTTTTCAGCGGATGCCCGGGGAGAAAAGCTCCACATCATGTACATGATAAATAGAGATACAAAGTTGCAGCAATAGTAAACAACATTGCAGGTTGTTGGCTTTAATACAATAACAAGATATCGATTATTAACCATATATACAGTATCTACGGTGGTGGTGCTGCGGTAGCATTGTCTCCTCACAGTAAGGTGTTGTCCTGTTCGATTCTCAGCTAGAGCATCTTCTGTGTGGAGATGTGCATTAATGGGCATACCTTCGTTGAAGGTTGTGCGTCAGAGCTGACAACTCCGCATGTAAAAATCTTCTGCCAATCATTAGTGGACTGGAGTTCCGCTGTGGCGATCCCTAACCGGGAAAAAGCCGAAAGACACAACATATACAGTAAATGTTGCAAGTTAAGATAGTTTCTTGTCGCTTGTAATATTAGTAACAAAGTTGTCAGACAAGATTTTAAAGTATGCAAAGACAACTAGCTAATTCTGACTGTGGTTAGTAGTGGCAGTAGTACAGTTGGGTTAAGAGTCTATGTTGGGGGGGGGGGGGTAAGGGTGGAGGATTAGAATAAGGACAAAGCCAGTGCAAATTTAAGTGGAATTTGAGTGCAGTCTTGAAAAGGTTGCTGGAAGGTAGAGTAGTTATAGAGGGTGGAAGATTGTTCCAAAGTTTAGATATGGTATGTGAAAATATGGCTTCTCCTGCTGAGTTTTTGGGTTTGATAACAGTGAGTTGATTTTTGTTGCTTGATCTTAGGGCCCTAGTGCAGTGATAGGGTTGGAGGAGGGCTTAAAGGGAAGGGATGTTAAGGGGTGGTTAATAAGTTTATGAGCGAGGGTGAGTTGATTTAAAGTGAAGGAGTTGTGGGAGTTCTAGCCAGTTTAGTTCTTTAAGGGAGATACAATGATGGCTGCGGTAGGAGGTTCCAGTGGCAAATTTAGCAATTTTGTTGTAACAAGCATCCATCTTGTGTAGGTCTGTCTGTCTAAGGTTGGTAAGTATGGGGGATGTATAGAGTAGGATGGAGATTAGCTGGGAATTGGTTGTGGAGATTCTAACTGTCTTGGTTAGGAATTGGCGGCTTCGATATAATGCACCAAAAAGGACCTGCGTCTGGTCGGAGTTTCCCGGTAAACTATCGATATAATGCACCAAAAAGGACCTGCGTCTGGTCGGAGTTTCCCGGTAAACTAAATGTGAATAAATGAATGGTAAATGGATAGTGCTATATTGGGCCTGCATGAATTTGGATCCCATCTGAAAGGATTGCTCACTGGCTCTTGGCTGTGCCCATGTGCCTCTCCTGTGTGGTCTACATCAAGAGGTGCTTTACATTCTTACTAACCTTTCATCCTTCTATCATCATTTCGATGTGGAAATTGACAACAAACTTAGATTTGACACCCACAACAAAAACTGAGTTGAAGGTCTCCTGTGGCATGGATTGTAGTTGTAATGGGCTGTCAGATAAGAGTTGATTCATCTGCATACTGGAGAAGGCAAGCTTACAGAGAGGAGATTTATGGGTTATTGATGAAAATCTTAAAGAGCAGTGGACCAGCAATAGAGCCCTGTGGAATGCCTGTTTTAACTACGAGAAGAGGAGGGAAATAGAAGAGAGCCATTTGACAACTTCTATTTCAGATAGGTAGTTGGAGAGCAATAGAAGAGTTGGTTTGAAAAGACAAGATAAGACATTGGAGTCAAAAGTTTCTTGGAGATCTAGAAAAACATAAGAGATAAACTTCCCTTGGTCTCTACCCTTATTAATGGTGTCAGAAAAGTTGAGGAGTGCTGTAGTGGTGCTATGGCCTAGTCAGAAACTATGGTGTGTTAAGTTAGGAGATCATTTTGTAAGAGTTACTGAAGGAGGTGCTTATAAATACACTTTTCCATGATCTTAGAAAGGGGAGAAAATATGGCAGTTTACCTAAAGTTAGAGATTTCAGAAGAGTTGCATCCTTTATGGTAAGGAATAATAAAGAATACTTTCTCTACGGGGCAGGGACATAGGACTCTTGAATAGATCTGTTGATGAATGTTAATAATAATGTTAATGTTAATAGATGTGTTGATCCAGGAAGAGAGAGATTATTGTCTCCCTCATTAGGCCAAACATAGAATACAATTCCCCATTTGGCATGTAACTCACTAGACACCTGCAACAACTGGAGAGGCCGCAAAAGTACCTCACAAAGATGATCCTAGGCCTTAAACAGACTCAAAAAACTCCAACTATTCTCGGTCTCATATCACCTACTCTGCTTGTTTGTCATGTCTGACCCAGCTCTGTTAGAAATGCTACATCTAAAGAAATCTCTCCGCACCACACACTCCAGAGACCTCGACCTCATTACCACAATCAACAAAACATGCTGGAGGGACAGATTCATAACCCAGAGACTACCCATGCTATGGAATAGACTTCCCATACATGTCAAAAACTGGAATGCAGGCAAGAGGGCTTGAGGCACGCACACAGTAGTAGTTTCCAAAGTTTATTCTTCAGGCCTTACTTCAGACAAACGATAAAAACAATAAAAAACAGTAACCATAAAGCGCTTTTCGTCTCACCCCTTAGTGAGACTTCATCAGCCAGTTGCAACAAGAATGTTTCAAACAGTAAATACAAATTCAAACCACATCAACTTCCTCCAAGCAAAGGACAAGCCCGCCCCCATGTTAAGCAGGAAATAACAATTAACCCTTTGTATGCTTCTTTAAAAATCCGGCTTCTTGTAAAACAAATATGTGTGCAGTAAATATATTTGTATATGTGTAAATCATACCTCTGAACCTGGAAACATCAAAAATCTGGGCAAGGCCCATGAAAAATAGGTACAAATCTGTACGCTGATTAACATAAAATTTGCGTGCATAATTATGTAACCATGCCCACTCCAGTGGAATTGTGGGATACCAACTTTCGAATGCAAACTGAAGAACAGACAACAAAATATGGCACCAGAGTCTCCCTGCAGCCATTTCAATGTCCTATTACCTGGCTATTTCACCCCATTTACCATAAACACTAATGTGCATACTGCTTTACGTCTACAATGATTATTTGGATTTTATTTTTACATTTTATAGAACAATGTGCAAACAAACACTAATAGATACCTGTTAAACAAAGAAATACTGCCTCACAATAAAATCAGACGTAGCATTAAAACTTCTCTGCCCTTGAAACTCACATTCACTGAAACAGCATTGAAACCCACACCACATCCAAAGAAAATGCATCTGGCCAGTGGTGGATAAAGATTATCTTTGGGCTGTTTTCAAATCATAGGTCCCTTGCACACACAACAAGAAACATACATGTGTTCTTCAATACACCTTCCTGACTTTATTAAATTATATTCCTTGTATAATACAACACACTTGTTAGACTTGGAGGGAGCGCAATTTAAATTTGAACATTTTTCCAGTAGGCAGTGACAAAATGCATGAACCAGTAATGACAAAACTGATCAATTTAGAACATTTCCATCATAAAAAGTCTACTTACACACATATAATAGAATGACTAGTGTAAGCCATGGGCATTTTGCATAGCTTCTCAAACTTGTTTTCTTCAATTTCACACACACACACAATAGACAAATATCCAGCACACACACACACTCAATAGACAAATATCCAGCATATACAATTGCTCAATAAATAAATATCCAGAACACACACTCTTTAAATAAATATCAAATGTCCAACACACACACACACACACACACACACACACACACACACACACACACACACACACACACACACACACACACACACACACAATAGACAAATATCCAGCACACACACACACACTCAGTAGACAAATATCCAGCACATACAATTGCTCTTTAAATAAATATCCAGCACACACAACAGCTCATTAAAAAAATATCCAGTTCGGCAGTAAAAACAGCTCATTCTATCCAGCTTTGCGCACACACACACACACACACACACACACACACACACACACACACACCCTCTTCCTACCTTTCCAGTCATCTCCAGCTTAGAGTCAGTAAATATCCAGCAGCAGCACATGAAAACGGCTCAGCATGCCTTGCATTGTGTTTAAGGATTTGAGCAGACACACACACCCTTCCTTTCATGGTAGCTCAATAACAATCCCCAGTTCTGCAAAAGCACATGAAAATGGCATCGCGGTTAAGGATTTAAGCTGGAAGCTAGCAGTAATTTCAGTGACACCAGAAGATTGGGCATAATGTAAAGCAAGCAGTATTTTACAGACAATTACGGTGTTGAATCGTGACTATAAATTATTCACAACTGTCCTGACTTTTAAAATTACTTTTGAGTTCCATATCGATCAGTTTTGACTAACGTCAGTTAAAAGGGTACCAAACCTGTAATAACATTATGCAATCATTGCTATTCACTCGGGATGGATATGTTTCTGGAAAACCCTCGATTATGGCCAGCTTGAATATAGATGGCATTGGGGCATTTTCACACATCCTTCTGACGGAAGTGATAAATAAACCCTTGTCCCTTACCTGCGGGTTGTGTTCTTCCTGCCTGAATGGCAGTGCATGATAACTAGTTTGTTAAACAGCAGACAACGGCAGTCCCTGCTCTGGCTGATACTAATAGTGGCTTATTTGTTAAACAGCAACGGCAGTACAGTAATCCTAACCTGGCTGTGCAAAGTACATGATAATTACAATGGCAGTACAGTAAATAAATCCTAACCTGGCTGTGCAAAGTACCTTCTGCATTCTGATAAATGCATGATTATAATTGCGGCAATCCTAACCTGGCTGTGCAAAGTACCTTCTGCAGTCTGAGAAATGCGTGATAATAATTGCGGCTTGTTTGTTAAACAGCAGACAACGGTAGTACAGTAAAGAAATCCTAACCTGGCTGCATGATAAATAAATCCTAACCTGGCTGTGCAAAGTACCTTCTGAAGTTCCTGCTGCAGGTTAGATATTCTGTGTTCTTTCTTCCTGCCCGAATGGCAGTAGATTCTGATAAATAAATCCTCCTGCTGCGGCTCATTCGTTAACTTCCAATCCCTAGCTTAAAAAGTAAGTAAATCCTCCTGCTGCGGCTCGTTCAGTCCTACAGTATTCAAACAGATGCGAGGCATGTTGATGGAGCTGTAGTCATCGCACACGTGATGACGTCAGCCCTGAAAGCGCAAAAATCAAAAAAACACTTTTGAAGAATCGGAAATAATGGGGTGCCACTCGGGAATTGTGGCACTCCATTATTAGGACCTCAAAACTCGGTAAAAACTGAGTAATTCGGGACAGTTGAGAGGTATGGTGTAAATATAAATATAGCTAATCAGTTCGAAAACACTCTTAAAAGACCTTTTAAAAGTTTATTCAGAAATATTTAAAAACCTTGCTAACATTAAAGCCAATAGTGAAGATGAAAGTAAAAAGTGAGAAGTCAAGAATGAAGCGTAAAATTAAAAACAGTATAAAATAAAATACTTTACCACTGTGTGAAAAAGTATTGAAATCTTAAATAACTTTCAGTAGTAGTTAATAATGAAAGTTCTAAAAAGTGGGATGAAAAATATAATAAAACACATATAGCCCCATGTTGTCTGAATTTAAAACCATCGAGCTGGAAAACTATGAAGACTGGAGCAAAGAAAACAATCCTGTAAAGGACGTCTGGTGAATATGATAAAGGGTGGTGTAAGAGTGTATACATTCACATAAACAACTCTAAATGCAGATACATTCATGTACAGATAACAACTAAGTGAATGTGAAAAACCATGTCTATGTATAAATATGTATATACATAGCTAAGCAAATAAATAAATATTTGACTATTTAGAATTAATATTTAACATACCCTGTTTAAGCAAAAATATGAAACATTTCTTGCAGGCTGAAGTGACTAAGGTATATATTCAGCTTATTAAACTCTTTATTTTAAGGATGCAAAATATGGAATAAACTTCATTCAGTCCTGGCGGGTAACAGGCCCTGGTACGAAGTTGCCATATTAATTCCAGTTTTTCTAGAAGTACTGAACTAGGGTCACCCCTTCCGTCACTCGTAACCTGGTCAATCACTCTAAATTTAAGAGTGTAATGGAAAAGCACTCACATGTCTAGCCATAGCATTTTCCTGCTTTTATGTTCTAATGCTGTAAAGGTGTTCGTAAACACTTTCTTTTAGTTTCCTGTCTGACTTCCCAATACAAAAGGCTGGGCAGGCTTGGCATTGGACCAAATAGACTGTACTTTTAGTATTACAGTCAAATTTTCCTTTTGACGCATAGGGCACTCCTCTGATCGAGAAGTTGACCCCAATCTCCATAAAGGGGCATTGGGGGCACATGCTACACTTTATCATCCCTTTCCTCTTGCTCCCTAAACTGTCTTCCTTCCTAGTCTGTAATAAGCTTTTTAAATTCCTGCCACGTCTAAAAACTACTCTAAGGGGGTCCTTCAATTTAGCATGTAAATTGTGACATGTTGCAAGTGAATGTGCCATACTATATTCTTGTTATGCCAGCCTTAGAGGATGTTTTTGTCATGACCTGCAGTAATCTTGATAGTCTGTCTTTAGTCCCTAAAAACACAGACTTTCTAAAAAAATATATTTTTTCTCATCTCAGGTCTGACCCAGCAGCTCTTTCTTCTCCATCTGTTAAAAGTTTTGAATCAATAGAAGTCCTTCTCTTTCTGATAATGATGGTGAAGCCTTTGACAGGTTTGGGAAGAAAAGCATTTCTTCAACTTTTAATTTTCATAATTTTGAATTACCTGACTTCTATATGGAAGTCCGTACTTGCGTTAACAGTTTGAGGAACTTTTCTGTTACTTTGTCTTCAGAAAGTAGGTCCGTCTGAGTCCTGTTTCGGTACTCCAGTATCTGAACATTCTTGTGTATGATTGTGCTGACTCTGTGCCCAGGGTTATGGCTACTGCTATTGTGATGTGGTGTTTTGCCAGGGTACTTAATCAGAAATTTGCAGGTGATGTTAATTCTGACATTTTGAAGTCTCCTTTGGATAAGGAGGTTAATTTCTTCAAGTGCTCTGGTTTTGTAGTACTGTGACTGCAGTGGAACCTATTCCTAAATCGTGGTACAATTAGAATTCATGAAATTAGTATTGTTTCAATCTTTGATGTTAACTGAGTGCTCTTTTTAGTGTTCTTTGCAGCACATGCAATGGGCACAGAATTGCCTCTTTCTTTAATTCATACAGGGTTACATGTGTTGGTAGCATATTTAAGCATGATTGTAAAAATCTTTTTTTTTTTATTACACCCTTTTGCTTCTACTACTACTACTACTAGAAATGTCCATGTATCTTTTTTCTATACTGCTCTTGTTTCTGCTTGCAAATCTTGGTGTTTTATGACTTTGTCTGTCTCTGTCTGTGGGACACTGTAGTCACCAGGTATAGCAATTTCACCAATTAGTGCTACTTTTCTTGGCTAATGTAGCATAGATATCACATTTTTCTAAAACCATACATTTTTAACTCCAACCTTCAGAAAGTTGGCAAATATGTGTTTAGAAGCTGTAATTCCAAGGGTACATCTTGTCTCACTAGGGAGTTGATTGCAGTAAAAGCCTTTTTGCCTAAGCTCAGGTTAATGCACAGTCTGACTAGAAGAGAGGCAGTTTTATTCTGATAATTGAAAAGTATTGTGAGACTAAAGTTTATTGGATAAAGTTGAACAATTGTTACAGACTTTTGCCTTGGAACTTAAGGTTATTTGTGGAAAAAAATGTAGTACATTGGTGCAGTGGCCAGTGTGATGCTGTCTTACTGCCCTTATGTCTACAGTTAGGGACTTCTACCTTCTGTTTAGAGTCAGCTTGTTCATTGTCTCATGTTTACTGGCAGCCGCCTAATCCTTAAGCAAACTGAGATGTAGTTGCTTAATATCATTGGAGGCAAGGCTCTCACATACAAGCACTTGTAGTGCTAAACAGGCTTTCAGAAACACATAGACTACAAAACTCACACCATGGACCAGATGTATAGACCCACATATGCTGTGGCTGTTTATCTTCACAAACCTCAAAGCCTCCTAGAGATTGCACCTACAACAAATATCCTTAGCCAAAGTACTTTACCCAAACAACACCTATCACAGCCACATCTCGCGGCGTTTCAACTTCTTAGCCCGTAAGGCAAACCACCACACAACTTAATACTTTGGTCATAGGAGACTCCATTTTGAGGCACACACACACATGATCCACTCACCAGTCTAAGTAAGGACAGAGTCATGGTCGGTTGCCTGTCAGGTGCCAGGATCCATCAGATTACTCGCACACTCAGGCTGTTCAACCAAAAGTACTAATATGACTTATATGACTTTGTCATAGTCCATGTGGATGTGAATGACCTGGGACATACCTCCCAATACTATATGAAGAGATGATGGAGCTGTCTGACTGTGTGTCTTAGGCCAGTACAAGCCTGGCATCGAGCAGCATTCTCTGTTCTCCAGGAATGATGCTACAATATGAACAGTAGATAATTGACTTTAATAATTGCCTTACTTTTTGGTTTCATTTGAAGGGGGGTACAATGCCTTTCAGTCTGGGAGGATATGATTGACATACCACCGTGCTTTGGAAGGGATGGTCAGCAAGGGTCAATACATCTGACCAATGTCAGACCCCTCTACACTTTTGAATATTGGCTAAAACCTTGTCTGCCCACACAGTACCTTTTTTGACATTGCAAACCTGATAAAACTTTCAATATAAGAAATCCACCCCCAGAAAATCTAAAGATGGTACTGTTCAATGCCAGGAGTTTAAACAAGGACCTTCACTCCCTGCAAGATGTCATCAACCCTGTAGAATATAGACATTTATGCAATTACTGAAACATGGTTTAAAGCTATGGAGAGCACCCTGGCAGTGCAGAGCTATTTTGCATTCCACACGTTTAGACCAGCTACTACAGAGGAAGGGAGGAAAAGATGGAGGTGTCTCAATTTATGTTCTTTGAGGATGGTAAAACATTATGATGCACTTGAGCTTCTCCATATCTAAATGATCAAAGGCAAAGTCCCATACCATATCCTTGAAGGTCCCTCTTTGTGACCCAAGAAACCCATAACTAATACTTAAATATGCTGGACATGCTCCTTATTCAACTCGATGCCATGTTGTTTGGTGACTTTAACTACCTCACCATGTACTGGGAGTCGTATATGACCTGAAACATGCAGGTCCAGAGATTCCTTGGCTTTGTAAAGAAAAAAGAATGAACAATCTAGTACATAACCACATAGGTGTGCTAACATCCTTGACCTAGCAAAATCTCAAGTTGTCCTAAACCTGTAGAACACCACTGAATGTGCAGAATTGTTCACAAAAATCTTGTACAATCATGTCAAAGGCTACATAAAGACAGTTGCTCCTATATGGAAAAGGTGTAGAACAAACAACCAACCAATCCACCCTGGTAGAATCCCAACATCATTTGGTTGTGTATCAAAAGGAAGAAAATCATGGCAAAAATTAGAAAGTGAGATGCCTAGCAAGGTAAAACTTCCTCAGCAATCTAAACAAGCAACTCTGGGACTAATGAAGTCTACCAAAGCCAAATTTGAGATAAATGTGGGCTCCCAGGCCAAAGACTGTCACAAGGCATTCTGCTGTGTTTGGAGCCACAATGGCAATACACAACACTGTGCCAAACTAATAAATGTCTTGGGGGGGGCCCCTCAGAAAATACCCTCAACCATAACTCCCCCATCTATCACTAGACACAATGTCCTCTATGCAGTAACACTGCATTGATGATCCCTGATAATATTCCAGAATACCTCCTTAACAGCATGAATCACAACGAGTCAAGACCACTAAAATCATTATTTTAACTGTACATTCCATACAGGATTTGTGCCAAGTGAATGGAGGGCTGCACCTGCCATTCTTCTGCACAATGCATAACCATCTATGGACTCAGGTAACCATAGACCCATAAGTCTGACTTATCTCATATACAAAGCTAAGGAAAGAATTGTCATGAAAATGATAAACAGTGTTGGAAACCTTCAGACACTGGATTCAATCCAGTTTGATTTTGTCAAGGGCAGGTCATGCCTACTCACCCTGGTGGACTTCCTCAGGAAGGTGAGTGAAGTAATGGATGAGGACAAAATGGTGTGCCTATACTGACATGGCCAAAGCAGTCAACACAATGACCCACATGGACATTGTAAACAAACAAAAAAATTGGTATAAACTTCTATCCCATCTGCTGGATAGCCAGTTGGCTGAAAGGACTCAAAAAAATAGTATGCCTCAGCAAAATGCCAGTCACTAGTGAATTCACCTAACCTGTGGTGCAAAGACCATTCCTTTTTGGCATCAGAATGTCAAGGGGCTCTGGTAGTTCAGACAGTTGCAAAATAGACACAGTCATAAAGTCCCCAAATGACACGCATGTCCTTCTAGAAGGCCTGACAGCCATGGTCTAAATCTCAGTACCATGTGCCCACTGAGTGCCTGGATAGGCTCCTTATCCTCAGGAGTCCTGTATTAAGTTACTGGGTAATCAAAGAATGAATGAATGAATGCAAAAAATATGCCACTGTTTAATGGGCAACTGGATCTTCCTTTTGTAAGATTAATAGGGATATTCAAATAACTAGACAATGCACGGAAATGATAAATGTTGGTAAGCGCCTGTGGTAGTAATTTAGTTATTAGTAGCATATCCATTTACAACAATAAGAAGCCCATACACAATTCGAGGAATTAGAATAATTTTTGTTGTCTCCATATAGACCCCCAGGTTGAAAAAAAAGTAGCTGTATAACATAAATGTAATTGAATTAAAATTCATTTTTTTGCTTTGCTCATCATATTATCAGAAGGGTAAGGTGAGGTAAGAAGAGATATGAAGGTAAAACCAAATGAATAACTGCAGAACCACAAAGTATAGGTCCACCACAAATAATCAACACAGGTGATTGTCTAGTATTTATTTATCTGTTATGACTACAACGGAAGAACTTTGTAAAGTGGTAAGGATTTTAAGTCTCTGTAAGATTTTATGTTTGATGATCATTTAATTAGTTAATTATTCATGAGTTGAGATTTTAACTGGTGGGATCTGTAATAAATTTGTTTTTTTTTCTGACATACTTGATCTGAAGTTCCTTTAAATAATAAGAACAAAAGTGTTAAGTCAGATAAAATAAACCTGTGTTGATTATTTGTGGTGGACCTACTTTGTGGTTCTAGGTATGAAGGTAGCTGTATAGTTGAATATTCTCTACAGCAACATGATGTGGGTATCATTCACAAGATAACTGGGTTAATTCCATCATTGAAGTGCTAGTCAGGGCTACCAGCAAAATTTTTTTCTTATTGCTGTTGCTACAAATTTTTTGCTGTGAAGGAATTTACATATTTCTTAGTCTAACTTCCAGAACTTTTAGATATCGTAAAACTGTGGGTATGATATCACAAGTACTAGATATCTGTGTAGGAGTTGGCCGCAGGTCCTTAGACCTCAGCTATGAGTAGATTCATGAGGAAATGTAAACAAAAGGAATCACAAAATAAATCCTAGAGAGAGATTCTTATCCACTTTTTGCACACTGCTGATTATTTCACAGTCTGCCCTGGCTAGTTAGTGATCCTTTGGGGAAAGAAATACGTTGGTAGCCAAGATACAACTATTCATTCATCACACCAAAACAGAGTGAACTGCAAACATATTTTGAGGTCGCCCCATTACAGCTATGCAGTCAGCTACAGCTGGCATAGTCAGAACTTTCTGTTAATACTCAGACTATGTAATCCTGTTCTTCATCCACCCAACATTTAAAAATATACACAGCTCCAGTACTTATTATTAATGCCCACTCCTCCAGGCATGTCTAAAGCTCAATTCCCTGTGCTTTCTCCTATTAAACTGGTGAACTTGGGCATCCTTGGGCAACTGAGCCACTACCTCATGTACACTGACAACCCTCTCCTCTTGCCTCCCAACACTCAGACTTGCGAGAGATGCAATTGTATATCCAAATTGGAAGCCACACACTCTCCAGCCAAGACCGGGATAGCTGGCCAAGAGGAGGTCAACACTTGCACCACACCACATGAAACGCACAGCCCTCCAGAACACACCCAGCACTGCCTTCACATAAAAACACAAACCACACACCCACCTTCGTGGAGGCTATCAATATAAATCTACCTAAACAGCAGAGACCTCCAAGGCAGAAATGCACTCTACCACCACAACACTAATCACGAGACACACAACTCTCCTAAACTGTGTCCCACTCAACCAAAGCCTTTAAGGCAAAACAGCATTCCCAACACACTAGTCATAGGTGACTCGATAGTGAGGCACACTTATGTTCCACTCACTAGGTTGAATAAGGAGAAAGTAACAAGTCAGCTGCCTGTCAGGTGCCAGGATCCTCCACATAATGCACGCACTCAGGTTCATCAACAACAGGTACAAATATGACTCTGTCATTGTACAGTTGGATGTGAATGACCTGGGACACATCTCCCTGGACTACATGAAAAGAAACATGGATGAATTCTTGGATTATGTATCCCAGGTGTGGGTAAGACCCTAGCCCTGAGCTGCCTGTTACCATCACCCAGAATGATAACACAATACAAGCAGAAAATGATTGATTTTAACAATTGGCTGTTTCTGGTGTCATTCTAAGGGGATCCAGTATCTGCCTGCCTGGGATGACATGATTGACAGACCTCGATGCGCTGCCCGAGATGGCCTGCATCCGTCACCCCTGGGCTTCCGAATACTGGCCCTTGCCACCCCTATGGTGCCTTTTTAGTCAGTGTTCCAAAGACCAATTTACCACCGTAACAGCTACAAACAAATGCAATCTGAGGGTCATGCCGTTCAATGCTAGAAGTCTAAATCTCAAAATGCACTCGCTCGAAGCACTCAAACTGGAGAGCGTCAACATTTGAGCTGTAACAGAGACCTGGTTCAAGGCAGCAGAATGCACCCCTGCTCTTCCAGGCTATAACTCATTCCACACCTTTCGGCCCTAGAACTTGGACCGAAGCTCCAAAGGTGGTGGTGTTTCCATATCCATAAAGGATGCGGACACTTCCAGACTGGTAGCCCAACATAACGCTTCAGAGATACTTCAGGTGCAACTAACAATGGTAAGATGGTGATTCAGGTCAGAGCCTGCTATAGGTCCCCAACCATGTCCCATGACTCACACTCCACGTTCCTAAGCACCCTGGAGAATATTAGGGTTCAACCTAACACTCTCATACTGGGCGACCTCAACTACCCCTCCATTAACTGGGAAAACTACTCATGTACCAATACACTTGCCCAATGTTTCCTGGAATTCATTAATTCTAATGCCCGGGACTAGCTCGCTCTTACCCCTACTAGAGGTAGCAACATCCTTACTTGGTCATTGCTAACATGGGCGAACGTTGCTCTACACCATTAGTCAACTCCTCCCTATTTAGATCCGACCACAAACTAATCACCTTGGAAATCCACACCCCCCCCTCCCCGCAAAGGGGGTCTATATTATATCCTCGAATGCTTAAAAAAGCGAACGCTGGTTGATCAAACTTATTTTCGCGAAACTGCAAAATATCGAAGCAGCAGAAACTCTAAATCTGAAGTAGGAGATTCATTTGTCTGCAACCTGTGGGTTATGGATCCGATATCGGATCCGAACCGGCATGGTTTTCCAGCTATGGATCCGAGCTCTCAGCTCCTCCCCTCACCCATAATGCCCTGCTCTCCCTACATGACCTCAGATCTAGTTTGCCGCGCTGGTGACCAGATTGGTTTTCTTGAGCTCTACAGCTAAGTGGTTTTTTGAAGTTATTCTAGTGCTAAAATTTAATATTTTTTGACAGTTTTGTGTGAAAGTTTAGGTTCCCCTTTTTGGTAGTTAAACTTGTTTACTTGTATTAATATTTTATAATTAGTTTCCCTCCCCTCGCTGGTAGCGTAGTGTGTGTTTGGGCCTGTGTGTGTGTCTAGTTTACTTTTACTTTTTTTAACTTTAGTTTAAGTAATTTCTAGGCTCTTAGGATGTCTGAACAACCTAAGGCTATTTTTTCGAAGTGCTCCGAGTGTGGCCATAAGCTTTCCCCTGCTGATGGCCACACTCGTGCTCGATGCTTGGGGTTGAACACCTCACTTCTGGATGTTCCATTTGTGCAGGGTTCAACCCCAGGGCATTGAAGGAGCGGAGGTCTAAGCTGGTCCTGGCGGGACTTTTGCCCCCGGACTCTTCCCCGACCTCCACTCCTTCGGGGGGTACCGTATCTACGGTTCCCTCCTCTCCGGCTCCCCCTCCTCCTCCTGGGACTCAACCTCCCTGTAGTGGTTCGGAGGAGAGGGAAGCTAGAAAGAAGGACCGGAGGGAGAAGCACCATAAGTGGCGGGCCGAGACCTCTGTGTCGGCCCCGCCTGCCAAGCGGGCTTCTCCTCCGGCCTCCTTGTCTGCTGGTTCTCCCCCTCCTCGGCTCCGGTCACCTGTGTGCTTTTCACCGGGACCTGAGGAGGAGGAGACCCGATCTCCGTCGAGGCTATCCAGGAGGCACTCTAGGCCTACCTCGGTAGCCTCGTCGAGATCGACTTATAGTTTATCGGACGCTGATCTGGGCCGGATGATGAGAAGGTTCATCCAGGCCCAGATGCAGATGGCAGTGCTCTTGCCTCCCCCCCCCCCTCTGGGGGGGAGCTCGACCCCTTTCTTTAAACGTATAGCTCCTTCTCCGACCCGCTACCCGGGTTCGGAGCACTTTGAGCCGAGCAGCTTCGGAGCCGGGGGTGGGTCGGCGCCGATAGTACTCGGTACTTCGGATCCGACCCTGCCCTAGAGTGCTTCGGATCCGGGGGGATCAGTGCTCCTTCGGCGCTGTCTGTGTCGGAGCGCACTGTCCCCTCGGATCCGAGTGTTTCGGCGCTGGCTCCGATCCACTCCTCGGATCCCAGGGGGAGCCGATTGTCGGATCCTTTGGTCGAGGTCGGCTCCCCCTCGGCTTTTGATGTAGTGGAGAGGGCCCTGTTGAGGGTTTCCGGACCCCCGGCACTTGCTTCGGCTCCGTCCCGCGCTCCATCTGCACTGGACCAGGCTTCCACCATCCGACCTTTGGGACAGCCCGCTCCTTTGCCCCAAGTTGTTCCTTTGGAACAGGTCACTGCTTGCGAGGAGTCCTCTGACAGCCCCCCGGAGGATGCCCCCCGCAAGCATACGTGCAAAAGGAGGCACATAGACGCCCCCCCCGAGTCTCTCACAGAAGACACGGACTTGGAGGAAGGGGAAGGCTCCCCAAGATCACCCCCTGAGGATGTCTCATTTGGAGACATCATGGAAATGCTTCGCATCAAGGGGGGGGTGGTCTGCCCCCAAGTCTTCCTCGGACGAGTCCGTGTTCTTGGAGGCATTTGAAGCGGGCCTGTCTACCTCTTGGGTGTCCCCTCCTGACGATCCCCTGGTGGACCTCATTACCACCAGGGCGTGGAAGGAACCGGACACCGTGGAGCCAATCCCAAAAAGGCCCGACCGTATACTCAGTCCCCCGGCTGACCGTGCCCGTTGGAGTAAGGGGCCTCCAGTAGATGTCATGTTGACGGCGGCTGCCACCAAGAGGGAACTGGCTCAGGAGAGTCCCTCAGTCCATCCCCCGAGCAAGGAGTCTCGGATGATGGACCGCTTGGGGAAGCGGATGTTTAGTTCAGCAACCTTCTCAGTAAGGGCGCTGAACTACCTGGCACATGTGATTAGGATGCAGCGCGACCTTATAAAAGAATACACTGCATCCCCCCCAGAGTCCATGTCGGAGGAGGACAAAGTGTTGCACTCCACCCGTATGGCCACTCTCAGGTCCGTCACTAATACCTCTATGCGGCTACTGTCCCATGCTACGGAAGGTGCCGCTAGAGCCGCAGGGGCAGGCCTAGTTGCCAGACGTCAGGCCTGGCTCCGTCATTGAGATTTCACGGAGCCCTTCAAGGCGTCATTTGCGAACGCCCCCTTCGATGGTTCTGCCCTCTTTGGCAAAACTGTTCATGATACTTTGACCCAGAGCAAAAAGGACGGGAAGACGCTGTCTGCCGTCGGAATCCGCTTCTCTGTGCCCCAGAGGCCCTATTCTAGGAACCAAAAGGGCCAGAAGAAGATGTGGTTCCGGAAGTCGCAGCAATCCCAACCTGCTCCGGACAACCAGTCCTTCCGTGGCAGATTAGGACAGGGAGGACGCCGCCCCAGGGGCAGAGGGGCTCCCAGGAACTTCGGGTCCAGAGAACCCTTCTCTGAACGGCCCGCGCAGCAGCCCTGAAGGGTTGCCCGGCTGCTCCGCTCTGGAGGCAGTCGGGGGACATTTTTCGGAGCACCTAGCGGCATGGGAGTCCATAACATCAGACCGCTGGGTCCTCCAGATCATATCCAGAGGATACCGTATCCCATTTCGTCACATGCCAAAATTGAAGTCCCTCCCCGACGTTCCACCCGGTCAGTGGGAGGCCGCTTGGCAGAAATTGGCCATCTGCTAAAGAAAAGAGCCATCCAGCCCGTCCCCCCAGACCAGATCGGATCAGGGTTCTACTACAGGTTCTTTTTAGTGCCAAAAAAGACGGGGGATCTAAGACCAATTTTAGACCTTTCACTCTTGAACCTGGCAGTCCCCAAGGAGAAATTCCGAATGGTTACGTTGCAGTCTATTCTCCCCCTTCTGGGAGAAAACCACTGGATGTGCTCCATAGACCTCAAGGATGCGTACTACCATATACTAATGGACAAGCGCTCCAGGAGGTTTCTCCGCTTCCGGCTGGGAGCCAGTCACTACCAATTCCGGGTCCTTCCCTTTGGTCTCACCACAGCCCCCAGGGTGTCCACCAAAGTATTAGCAGTGGTAGCGGCCCACCTGAGGCTTCAGGGGGTGCAGGTCTTTCCTTACCTGGACGACTGGCTTCTCACCGCCCCAACAAGGCATCTACTATTATTGACGCGAGACTCCTTGCTCCCCCGTCTGGGCATCACAATAAATACAGAGAAATCCAACCTAGCACCTACGCAGTTCATAGATTTTATAGGTGCCAGGTTAGACACGAGACGATTAAGAGCCTTCCTCACTGCGGACAGAATTCAGAATCTGCAGCTCCAGGTGCAGGCCATTCTCCACTCCAGCTCAGTTCCGGCGGAGTTGGTCCTGAGGGCTCTAGGGTCCATGGCGGCAGCGATAGCGCTTCTTCCCCTCGCCAGGTTCAATATGCGCATCCTTCAATGGACACTCCTAGTTCAGTGGTCGTATCTTGCTCTTCCTATGCATCATCCCATTGCGATCAGCAAGGCTTGCAAGCAGTCCCTCCTGTGGTGGCTACACTCTCCAGATCTCCACGGAGGCCGTCCCTTTTGTGCTTCTCCCCCTCTCGCCACGGTGACCACGGACGCCTCCCGCCTCGGGTGGGGGGGCATTTTGCAGGCCGGACGGTCCAAGGCACGTGGAACGATTCAGAGACCTTACTGCATATCAACGTTCTAGAGATGAGAGCAGTGCTCTTAGCGTTGCTAGCACTTCAGGCCTTTCTTCCCTTGGGAACAATTGCGATTCAGTTGGACAACATGTCTGTTGTCTGGTATATTAACAAGCAAGGAGGAACCAGGTCTTACCCTCTTTGTCGAGAAGCCATGAGAGTGTGGGAATGGGCAATCTCCACCAACCGCTTTCTCATAGCAACGCATATTCCGGGTCGGTCCAACATCCTTGAGGACAAACTCAGTCGCACCATTCTCACCCCTTACGAGTGGTCTCTCAATACTCAGGTAGCGGAACGCATCTTCGCACGGTGGGGAACTCCTTGTTGCGATCTTTTTGCGTCTCCCTCAAACACCAAGTGCGACAGTTTTTTCGCTCTAATACCTCCTTCCGGAGGTACCCAAGAGACGCATGGTGCATGCTTGGCCACCCGGTCTTCTTTATGCTTACCCCCCCTTGCCTCTGATGCTCCAAGTTCTTCAGAAAGCCTCTCAGTTGGGGTGCAGAATGATTCTCATTGCCCCATTTTGGCCTCGACAGATCTGGTTCCCTTTCCTAAGGTCTCACTCAGTGAATCCTCCTTGGATTCTAGATCCCATTCCGGATCTGATATCTCACCCATCCCATCTATCAATCCCGAATCTGGACAACCTGAAGCTGACTGCTTGGCTGCTCCAGTTCCACTCCTGATCAGGACTCCCGGTATTTCGTCCCCAGTTAAGGCCATCCTGGTGGCGGCTCATAAACCATCCACCAGGAAAGTTTACCGCAGCAAGTGGAAACGGTTCTCCTTGTGGGCGGAGCGGCAAGGTCTAAACCCCTTCACAGTTCCCCTTCCTCTGGTGCTTGACTTCTTAACCACTCTTTTTAATGATGGTGCCAGCAGTTCCACGGTCAAAGTACAACTTGCGGCAATTTCTCATTATCATATTGGTCACGACTCCAGTCCTCTGATGTCTGCCAAATTGTGTAAGATTTTCCTGAAAGGTACTTTTCTTCTCAGGCCCCCTGTAAAGCAAGTGGTTCCTCCTTGGGACCTTTCTTTAGTCCTTCAGGCCTTGACCGCTCCCCCCTTCGAACTGGCGGCGACGGTAGATCTGAAATTTTTATCTTTCGAGACGGCCTTTTTAGTAGCCATTACCTCGGCCAAGAGAGTTTCAGAACTTCAAGCCTTATCAGCCAAGCCTCCTTACTTGGTCTTTCATTCGGACCGTGTATACCTCAGGACCAACCCGTCCTTTCTTCCTAAGGTAGCTTCTGAAGCAAATATTAATCCATTAACCTCCCTGTTTTCTTTCCGAAATACCAAAACAAGGGTGAATACAAGCTTCATTCATTAGATGTTCACAGGCAACTCAGATTTTATCTAAACAGGACAGCTGGTCATAGGCAATCCGACCAGTTGTTTATTTCCTTTGCTAAATTTAATTTGGGCAAGCCAATCTCTAAAGTCTCATTATCACGCTGGATTTTGCAGTGCATCTTATTGGCTTATCAAGCTTCTGGAAGGCCCGCACCGGAGGGAGTACATGCCCATTCAACCCGGTCAGTCTCTACCTCGGTGGCCTTTAAGGCTAGGATTCCTCTGGATGATATTTGTTCAGCAGCCACTTGGGCTTCATCTCGTACCTTTATTTCCCACTACAAGTTGGATATTACATCTAGGGGTAGAGCATCCTTTGGCTCCGCGGTGCTCCGGAATATCCTTCCATGATGGCAGCCCAAGATTCAGGTAGCTGGGGACTCTGTCCCACAGGTTGCAGACAAATGAATCTCCTACTTCAGATTTAGAAGTTATGTACTCACCATAACGTTCCATCTGAGTAGGTGTATTCATTTGTCTGCAACCATCCCGCCCTCCTATCCCCCTGGCCTTTTCAGTTTCCTGCATATTATGTGTTACCCTTTTTAGGGTGTTCATGCTGTTGGCAAACTCGATCTGAGGTCATGTAGGGAGAGCAGGGCATTATGGGTGAGGGGAGGAGCTGAGAGCTCGGATCCATAGCTGGAAAACCATGCCGGTTCGGATCCGATATCGGATCCATAACCCACAGGTTGCAGACAAATGAATACACCTACTCAGATGGAACGTTATGGTGAGTACATAACTTCTAATTTTTTCCTAGGGAAAGAATTTGGTTGTCCGTTTCTGTTGCTTTGGTATTTTCAGTGTTATGGTGGAAAGTTACCGGTCGGATTCAGGTAAGTGTGCGATTGTGTGGATGTGAGTGTTAGGGTGATTTTAGGTGAGTTAGGGTTAGGGCTTGGGTTAGGTGTGTGTGTTCGATTGAGTGGACATGAGGGTTAGGGTGGATTTAAGTGAGTTAGGGTTAGGGAGCGGGTGAGGTGAGTGTGCGATAGTGACGGACCTTAGGGGTTAGGGTTAAGGTAAGTGGGTAGTTAGTGGTGTGTGCATAGTTTAGTGTAGGGTTAGGTATCCGATTTTAGGTGTATGTGTGTGATTTTCTGTTTGTTTGGTGTGCTTGTGTTGTGTGTATGTGTTTTGGATCAACGATTTTTTTTTTCCCCTGGGAAAAATATCGCTGATCTGACAGTTCGTGATTGTAAGCTTTTGCTTAAATTAGGTCGATCAATCAGCGTTCGCTTTTTTAAGCATTCGATGATATAATATAGACCCCGCAAAGGTAACCACCATGAAAAACTTCTCCAAAGCTAACTTTGGGCTCCTAAAAACAGAGGTGGCTAACTTCACGACACCCATACAAATGGAGAATAGTTGCATGACCGCCGAATCGTACACCAGTGCGCACTGTACGAACACGTACACAAATGTACCGATCTCGCCATATCCAATAGAAACAAGGCAGCCTCCTCCAAAATAAGGAAGCCAATCTGGTAGTCCCCTGCCATAAACAAACCCTACAACAGAAGGAGGAAACTGATGCGGAATAAGGTGAAGTCCCAAGACTGGAAAAACTCCCTTATCAGCCTCAGTAAAAAGTTGAGATCCCTCATCAAATCCTCTAAAGCTAGCTATGAAAACAGAATTGCAGCAGATAGTAAAGACAACCACGAGGCCTTCTATAGTTATGTGAAGAATTTTCATTGCAATACCCAGATTTGCTCTGAGCTACTGCACAATGGTACCTCCTATACCAAGCCAGTAGATGTTGCCAATATACTGGCTGACAGATTCAGTGCCAACTTTACACCTCTCTCCCCCACCAAAGGACAAATCACAATACCAGTAGATTGCCAGGCACCCAGTATTACTGCTGCACAGGTTAAAACAGCACTGTCCAAGGCCAAGAATACAGCTTCTGTGGGACCTGACATTATCCCTGGGTGTGTTCTACATGAACTACAGAGTGAACTTGGCACCACACGTGTGTACCCTGTTCAGTCACAGCCTCACCTCAGGCTATGTCCCTACCAAATGACGCACTGCTACAGTCATCCCTCTCCACAGAGGAGGAGTGAATACAGTCCCTGGGAACTATCTCCCCATTAGCCTGACGAGTCTGATATGCAAAGCTACAGAATGCATCACCATGGAGGATATAGGGAATCTCCAAACTCTGGATCCCACACAGTTTGGTTTTGTGAAGGTTAGATCATGCCTGCTCAACCTGGTTGACCTCTTTGAGTCAGTCACCAGAGCTGCGGATGATAGCAAGGTGGGTTCATACAGCCTACCTTTATATGGCCAAAGCCTTTGATACCATTCCCCACTCAGGAATCATAAAAAACTCACTAAGATTTTCATCAATCCCTATATCATTAGGTGAGTTGCAAACTGGCTCACAGAACCCACAGTGTGGAAGTAGCTGATTCCAAGTCAAACTGCCGACCAGTCACAAGTGGAGTCCCACAGGGTTCGGTCCTGGGTCCTGTCCTGTTTGGTATCTACTTCTCTAAAGTAGAGGCCAACACGAAGGGACTCTGGCTGACAAAGTTCACAGACGATTGCAAGTTGGGAGATATTATTAACTCCCCAAATGATGTTGACATCCTGCAGAAAGGCCTCACTGAAATCAGCTACTGGTGTAAGAACCATGGCCTTAAGCTCAATGCCAAAAAATGTGTAGTCATTCCCTTTGGATAAGAATTACCAAATCGTTGGTAGTCCACTGAACACAGAAGGCTTTATAAAAGACAGCAAACCTCATTTTTGACCACCACATTGCCACTGTGGTCAGAAAGTCCTTCTGTGGGGCACATCTCATTACTAAGGGTTTTGTGCATCCAGGAAGAAAAAGGTCATTGTCTCCCTCTACTCTTCCCTCATTACGCCAGTCATTGAGTACAATGCCCCATTTGGCGTGTACCTCACTAGACACCTGCAACAACTGGAGAGGGCCACAAAAGTACCTCACAAAGAGGATCCTAGGCCTTAAACACTTGTCCTATATGGACAGACAAAAAACTCCCAACTATTCTCTGTCTCATATTGCCTTATTAGAGGCGTTCTCTGCTTGACTTACAAAGCCATGTCTGACCCCGCTCTGTTAGATATGCTGCATCTAAAGAAAGCCCAATCTCTTCTCGCCACATGCTCCAGAGACCTCAACCTCATTACCACAATCAACAGAGCAAGCTGGAGGGACAGGTTCATAACCCAGAGACTGCTAATGCTATGGAACAGACTTCCCTTACATGTTAAACAGAGCACCTTACTGGCCGTCTTCAAGAGAAATCTTGATGAGTGAATGGAAAATAGAAAATGTGTCCTGTGCATCACTCCAGTGGCTCTATTCGACAGAGGCACTGAGAACTAAGGTCAGGTGGCATGATGCCAGGGTAATGCTATGGGCTAGGCTTGTAATGGCTCCAGGGCCATTACCCTACTACACACCTATGAACTTCTCTAAATGCTGACTCTGCAAAGACAGGAAATGTACATGATTTCCATTGTTACTTTTACAAACATAACAAAAAAAGCTATTTAATTGGAGTATTCCAGACTGTAACCATGTTTTCCACAGATCTGTGCTGTAGACTGTTTCTGAGAGCTATTGAGAAAAGATGAACTCTCTAGAGTACTTTGGGTTTGCCTTTATCCACCCTTTATTAGCACACCTTGAAAGAACATCCTGAACTCTGCCTGCAGGCAGGGAGAAACCTAAGTTGCACTATCAGTATGTACCACTTGATACAGCTTCATGACTGCACAATTTGAAGGATCAGTATTTCAGGTTTCTTTAGTTTAGAGTCTTGTTACTTTTCAGCTGTTTTAGTTGTCTGTAACTGTAGTTGTCAGATTTCATAACTGTGTATACACGGGGCTTTGGCACACACCAGGCTCACAATCGCTTGCTAGCTTGGGATCACTGATTTTAAGCAACTAAGTCAATAATTCAAAAGTAGAAAAACAAGTCACTTTGAACTGAAAATTGAGAAGTATTGTAGCTGAATATTGCACAAGGTAATAAAATGTTTAAAAAAAACAAACCTGTTTTTTTCATATAAATATACAAACCTTTGTACAAGTATTTTTTTTTTAAATAAAATCACTAGGTCTCCATCTCCCCAAGTCTTCACTGAATGCTGTGAGTTTTTTTCATGTTTCAGTCCTGTTTTGAACCCCATAATGTAAATATCTGTAGTTTGACCCATGTTGCAGATAGTTAATGAATCTGAAAGTGTGGCCATTTGTGATCTTTAAGACATCTTGGCAGATGCTGATCACATTTGATAACTTTGAGTCTATTTCCAGTTAGTTTTCTCCTAAGTAGATAATAACATATGACTTTCTGTGTCTGTTCACTCTTTTTGTGGTAGAGAAAGCTGGACAATTGCAACATAATCTTTTATTTGATTTTATGGTGACTTCATAAAGTTCCATTATATGCCAGCACAGGATAAGTATAGCAGGGAGTTGTTGCTGGGGGGATGCACTTGTGCGCAACCACACTTCTTTTAAAGAGCACTGTGGCCCTAGTACATTCCATTTTGGGGACCTAGTACATTACATTCTGGGGAGTGAGGCTGAAGTTACACACACTCCTGTTTAATGTTCACAAATGCAAACAGTGATGTGTGAATAAGTAATTGTTTACTAATTCTAAGACTACGATAACTTGGAGAATTCTCCTTAATCCAAAGGTTCAGTGATCATGGAGTTAGTATATACATGTATTCGCATTTATCGAGTAACCTAAATGTTGACATTCACAATATTGACACAGCAATGTTAACGTGCTACTATGCATGCGCCAAACAGCAACCTTGGTACATGCAAAATAAATGTAAAAAAACTCACAAATCAAAAAATTTTTTTTGCATGGAGGGCACCCCCCTGCACCCCCTGCTAATTATATACACTAACTGCGAGATCACTCAGTTCTCAGTGAGGGACATATTCTGTAACCTCGAGAATCATCCAGTCTCGCACACCTGTCAGCCATCTGTTTAGTCAGTGTGTCAGTGTTGAGAAGCCCATAGACACATACCTACACAGACACATATGTGAACCCACACATGTATATCAGGGGTATACAGGGTGTAGCCTTCCACATTGGGATGTATAGTGGGCAAAACCTTCCTCCAAAAAGCACAAATTATTGTTAATGCGATAGTTTCATGGTTTTCTTTGCTGTTCTGATATTACTGTTTCTACTTGTGAGTATCAGAGTAGTGTTTCAGCCTTTAATCATGCAGTTTTCATACTTTGTAGCCACTTTTATTTTAATTTATTTTAGTTTGCTTTTATTTACTGGGCTTGTCCAACTGGGTTTAGTCAAAAAACCTTCTCAGTAATATGTATGAATGGACATTAAGTAGTAAACATTAACGACTGCACATTCATTTGCTAATTAGATTCCATTCATGTGAAATAGTATAAAAGATACTTCTGCATTAATAGATGAACATTTAGCATTCAAAGAGGTGTATTTGTGGGCTGGTCAGATTGATTGTAGACTGTGTGATTGGTGCTTAGAATTCAATGAAATAGAGGTGAGGGAAGGAACTACACAGGAAAGAAAATGTTAAGATTGTAGTTGGGATGTAAAGCAGTTTCATAGATAAACCTTAATGATAGCCATATGTACATAATTACATTAAAAGTATAGTGGTGGTGGGTGAGCAGTGTCAGAAAACTACTGGGAGAAGATGGTAAAACTGTTCTGGTATTGGTGGGGAGAGGTAGTGGGGGATAGGATTCTGAATGAAGAGAAATGGCCTGATAATATGACAAGCTGAAGATAACAGTGGTATTTATCCTGGAGATATACAGGAGCAGATCCATTGATTTGACTGGTGAAGTTTTAGCTGTTTTTTAAATGGGTTCGTATCATTTAATTGAATGGCCACATTGCCAAATGGCATTTCATCAAAAATGCTACTCATCCAACCCCCCCACACACTCCGCTAATCATATATACCAACTCTGAGATTGCACTACAGTGGGGAAAGAGAAATTTTCCTGATCCCTACCATAATGCGATCTCTGTCAGAATGGTTTGATAAATGGCATTTCCAATCAATTGCCATTCAACAGTGTGGCCATTCAATGAAATGATATAGACCCATGTTAAGTTAGTTTTCATTCTAAATGGATTTCAGTGATAGTGGGATGTGGTTCCATAGTTTAGCTACACCATTTGAATATCGACAGTCACCTGCAGTATTAGATGTTTGGTTATAGTGATTAGTGATTTTTCGCTAGACTATAAAATTCCGTTGGGGGAGTAGTGTTGTATTAAGTTGTTAAGGACTGTATAACATTCTGGCTTATACAGTAGTGTTGTATTAAGTTGTTAAAGGCTGACATTTTTCTGGCTAATAGAAATGTCTGTGGATTGTAGTTAACTGAGAAAGAGCAAGGTGATGTGTTAATTCTAACCAGTTTTATTCTCCGAGGGCTAGGTTGTGGTGTATTCTATTGTTATAAAATAGCCAAATTTGCAATTAATTATTATAATATTGTTCAAATTTAGACAGTTATAAAACTTGAAGGTCAAGGAAGATTGGTGCAGCATAGAGGAGAGATGGCAATAAGAAAGTACAGGCTATACTTCTTCTGGAGCATAGAGGAGCGATGGCAGAAGGGCATGCCTCTCAACCTTACATCTCTGAAATGAGGAACAAATGGGCAAAATGTGGAACACATACTAACAACTTCAGCTAGGAAGATCATGCAATGATTAAAATATGCTGGTTTTACTCATATAAAAGATCTATGAATTAACATGATTCTTTCTTTTCTATTTACCATGGATATCAGTTAAAAATTTCCTAACAATGAATGTGTGACAGAGCCTTTCAATGTGGAACTTTGAGGAACATGAACTTTTTAAGAACCTAAATGAGGTACGTTCCTCGTAATGAGGTACACTTGAGAAGGTAGTACAGGCTATACCTCTTCTGGCTAAGTCAGTGAGGTAGTTTTTTACTATATATAATGTACCTAGATTTTGAGGAGTTGTTTTTTTAGCATGTGATACATGGTGGTTGAACTCAAAGTGGCCATGTGTGATGGCACCCAGTAATTGTGTGGTTTACTTGTTTTATCATGGTGTTGATGGCAGAGAAGGTAGTGGATACTGTTTTTTGAGGTAAAGATTAGTAATTTAGTTTTAGTGTTTTTTATTTTTTGGTTTAGTAGTAGTAGTTGTATTATTTTACCGCTTGGTGGTAGAAATTAAAATGACTAAGTAGTTTAAGTGAGGAGATGATTTTGCAAATTCTGGACAGGAAGAGGGTTCAGAGAGTTCAGATTAGCTTTGCCCACAGGACAGTGACATACTTTGAGGTCACAATGATACCTGCAGATATAATAGCAGTACTTCCTCCTGACCAGCTCCCAGCAAACTGCTGTATCCCAGCTACTGCTGCCTTTGTTTCACTGAGCTACACATGCAGTATTGCAAGTGAGTAATCCCTTTGTAGCTTACATCACATTTGGTTTTACTTTATTTTATTTTTAACATTTGTATACCGGGAAAGTCCGACTTGGAACAGACTCCGCACAGAAGGCACTCCAGCTGAGAATCGAACCGGGGAACCTCTTGCTATAGGCAACAATGCTACCGCTGCACCACTATGCTGTCCCAAATCACTTGTTCGAAAGCTCTGCTTAAAAGTTGTATGTTTAGTGTTGTATTACTTGTGAAGAAGAAAGGTGCTGTGTTCTTTGAGAATAAATATCACTACTGGAGTCCTACATGGTTTTAACAATACGGTCTGTTTTTATATTTTGTCTTTACACTAGGCACTTTTTGTAGCATAGGAGTGTTAGTTTCCAATTTCTGTGATGCTTTTGGATGACTGCTGCAGAAATCTTTTAGCATTTTGACTTTAATTCTGCAAATAACAACCATTCTATCAAATGACCTATTAAGCACTGTTCCCTCCACACATCTTGTAAAATATTTGGTATACAGTGTCAGTAATGATGCATTTTTATTTTTTCTTCTCAGAATGTGATCAATACGTTTACTCAGTCTGCTCAACATGATCGCTGCTCATTTTATGGTAATGTTACAGTGGGTAAGGATGTAACGGTGGAGGAACTGAGACAAGCATATCATGCTGTTGTTCTGGTAAGTAGTTCATGTAACTTAACAACTCTAGCCGTACCATTGGGCTCACAAGATGGAGGAAGTTTAATCTATTTAGCTGCTTCACTGGTGCACTTCCTGTTTGGTTTGTCTTTGTGTTTGCTTAAACATTATAGAAGATTGGGTAATGGCTAGATTTTTATCATGACATCTCAACCAAGTGGCAATTAACATGTCAGAAAAGTTTTGTTAAGTAATGATTTTGTTTAGATAAAACCCCAGATCTTGTCCCTCTACATCTGAATGTAGTAGAAAAACAGGTAGGCTCTGGTATATTTAAAAACTACTTCTGGCTGTTGTCATTTTCATTGACAGACTATGAGCAGCAATGTACATTAACATGTAGGACAATAAATCTATAGAGAATCATTTTCATTGTTTGTGTAAGATGCAGATGAAGAACTACCACATAGATGCCACAGAACTTCTACTAAAGTAAAGAGTGTAGGTATCTGGGATTGAATCCAGATGGAATTGAAATAAAAAAAGAAACTGAGCAAGACATTTTGGGTCCCATGATACACATGCAGCAATATGATTGCCTTTAGTACTACAGTAGCAGCACAGTTTGACTTGTAGGTCTGCGCTTGCTAGAGAATGTAATTTATTTATCATTTTGACCACATTAGTCTCACTAGAGTAGTAGCCTCTTTTCAGGGGAGTCCCGAGCTGGTATTTATACTACCACAGGAAATTACCTTACTGTTTTTGATAGGTGCTGTGAGATCTTTCACATCCACCTGAACTATTACCAACTCCAAGCAGATGGGACCTCAGTTTGTCATCTCATCCAAATCCAAAGGGTGGTAGCAACCTACTTAAATAGCACTGTAGTTGTCAGCAGCTGATCCATCAAGTACGGGCATTAAACCCACAGTCTTCTGCACCAAAGGCAAGTGTGCTACCACTGACACTGCTAATAGATGTTTATTACTGCCTTTATAATTTTCTGTACTACCTACTCGCTGTATGTCATATATGCAGTATAATTATGTGTACTATATTGTGCCATTCCATTTATTTCTTCACAATTTTTTAAAAGTGTACTGTTTTCTCCTACAATTTATGTTTTTACCCTCTCCTGGATTGAACCTGAAAATGGTCCAGTTGGATCAGCATTCTACCCTAATTAACAAATGAAAATAAAGTAAAATGCACTGTACTGAAGGAGGCCTGTACAGGTGTATTTCAGTGACCGGGAAATAGCTGATGTAGAATTGTCAGTGTGAAGCTGTCATGGTGAGGTTGCATGAGGTGTACTGGAAATGTGGATAATGAAAGCATCATGGAGTGCTTTTGAATCAGCAACATACAAAAGTCATGGGCACATGGGGTATTAACAAAGGGAACTTGCCAAACTGGCATTTTTTGAATTGGGAATGGTGAAACTTGAGAGGCAGTACTATGCTGAATGTTGCCCAATTAGTTTTTAGTGAGGATTTCAGTATCACTATAGATAACAGCCTTAGAGTACTGTCCTGTAATTTTGTGCAATTTATGTACCTGCTTAAGTAGAAAGTATACTACGAAACAAACAGCAGATTATTGCACAGTCTGTGATATGAATTCTAGCTGAATACATTTGTATAATTTTACAGTTTTTTTTTTAGACTGAAAGTTTCAAAATATAACTGTGCAGTACCATAAGGTGAGATGGTAAAACTGAATCAAGTGATCTTAGTTTCATGGCTGTTAAAAGACTGGTTAGTACTCCTTAAGCTTATCCCTTAGGTCACTGAATAAGATCAAATCGAGAAATAAAAACAATGGATTTGGCACTGTGAGTCCCAGAAATATCTGACCAAATGGGTGTAGATGAAGGGGAGACTACTGTTAGGTTTAGTATTAAAAATCCAAATGGACAAAGTATATGTCCTGCTTCATGTCATTAATGTTCAAAAAAATGCTTTGGGGAGAGGAAGAGAGGGGAGAAAGCTAACTGTAAGTAAAGAAAACATTTTCTTTTCTTAACAGTACAGTATTTGTGGTGTGATACCACAGTATAAAGACAAAATGATTGACTTCAACAATGGCTAAGTTTCTGGTGTCATTCAAAGGGGATCCAGTATCTGTCTGCCTGGGACGACATGATTGACAAACCATGATGCTTTGCCAGAGATGGTCTGCACCTATCGCCCCTGGGATTTAGGTTACTGGCTAAGGCTCTTGCCACCCCCATAGTGCCTTTTTAGAAAAGGCTCAAATGACAAAACTACCACCGTAACAGATAAAAATGTGCAAAATCTGAAGGTTATGCTACTCAGTGCTAGAAGTCTAAATCTCAAAATGCACTCCTAAAAATGGAGAACGTTGATATCTGTGCAGTAACCGAGACCTGGTTCAAGGCTCCAGAGAGCACCCCTGCAATACCAGGCTATAACTCTTACCACACTTTTTGACCACCAAACCAGGACCAAAACACTAAACGTGGTGGAGTGTCCATATTCACCAAGGATATTCACACCTCCAGTCTAGTTGCCCAACACAATGCATCTGAAATATTACAAGTGCAACTAACATTAGATAAGACTGCAGTCCAAAGTGTAGCTTGCTGCAGATCCCCCACCATGCCCCAAGATTCTCACTACACCTTTTTAAACATACTGGAAAATATTAAGATACAACCTAACACCCTAATACTGGGTGATTTCAACTACCCTGCCATTAATTGGGAAAACCTACTGGGATACCATTGCCTTTGCCCAACGGTTCTTGGAATTCATAAATTCCAATGCCCTGTATCAACTAATCCATAGTCCAACCAGGGGCTCAAATATCCTTTACCTGGTCATTACCAACATGGGAGATTGATGCTCCACACCAGCGGTCACCCCCTCGCTGGTCAGATCTGACCATAAGCTAATCACCCTTGACATCCACATCCTACCCCCAATAGGGAATACTCCATACAAAACTTCTCCAAAGCCACCTTCATGCTACTCCAGTCAGAAGTGACAAACTTCACGACACCCATGCAGATGGGAACTGACAGTTCGACTGCCGAATCCTACACTAAGGCACTGTACGAGCATATCCACTCGTGCATAAATCGTGCCATTCCAAATAGAACCAAGACCCTCTCCTCCAAAAAAAGGAAGCCAATCTGGTGGTCCCCTGCCATAAGCAAGTTATACAACAGAAGGAAGAAACTGTTACAGAAAAAAGGAAAATCCCAGGATACAAAAGACTCCCTTAACAGCCTCAGTAAGAAGCTGAGGGTCCCTCATAAAATTCTCCAAAGCTAGTTATGAAAATAAAATTGCCAAAGATTCTAAGGACAACCACAAGGCATTCTATAGTTACATCAAGAATCTAAATGGCAATACTCAGATATGCTCTAAGCTACAACAGAATGGCACTAAATAATACTGATCCTACAACAGAATGGCACTAAATATACTGATCCCAAGGATATTTCCAATATCCTAGCAGATCAATTCAGTGCCAAATTCACCCCCCTCTTACCCCCTAAAGGGCCCATCTCAATACCAAACGATTGCCAAATGCCAGTAATCACAGCCACAGGGGTAACAAATGCACACTCCAAAGCTAAGAATACAGCATCAATGGGACCAGATGACATCACGGGCTGTGTACTGCATGAACTACAAAGTGAACTGGCACCTCACCGAAGTGTCATGTTTAATCATAGCAAAGCTACGAATACAGCATCCATGGGACCAGGCGACATCCTGGGCTGTGTACTGCATGAACTACAAAATGAACTGCCACCTCACCCAAGTGTCATGTTTAATCATAGCCACCCCTCAGGATTCGTGCCCAATGAGTGGCACACAGCTACAGTTATCCCACTCCACAAAGGGGAGTCCACCTTGGACCCCGGGAACTATCATCCCATCAGCCTAACTATCCTGATCTGCAAAGCCATGGAATGCGTTATCATGGAACTTATAAACAAGGATATTGGCAAACTTCCAACACTGGACCCCACCCAGTTTGGTTTCGTGAAGGGCCGATCTTGCCTCCTCAACCTGATTGACTTTTTCGAATCGGTCTCCAGAGCCGTGGGCAAGGGTAAGACAGTCCACATCCTATCTGGACCTCGCCAAGGCCTTCAACACCATCCCCCACTCTGGAATCATAGATAAACTTACTAAGCTGGGCATTAATCCCTGTGTCACTCGATGGGTTGCCAACTGGCTTACTGATGGAACCCACACTGTAAAAGTAGCCGACTCCAAATCCAGCTCCAGACAAGTGGAGTAACCTCAGAGTTCAGTCCTGGGACCACTCTTTGGCATCTATTTCTCCACAGTACAGGCCAACACCAAGGGACTCTGGCTAACAAAGTTCACAGATGACTGCAAACTGGGAGCCATTACCAAATCCCCAAATGATGTGGACATCCTACAAAAGGGCCTTACAGAGACAGATGGTTGGTGCCAGATCCATGGGTTTAAGCTCAATGCCAAGAAATGTATAGTTATCCCCTTTGGGAAAAACTCATGTACCTGTGAATTACCACATATGTGGCAGTGCACTAAACACCAAAAGTGTGATAAGGAACCTAGGGACACAAGTGGACAGTGGTCTCATCTTCAATAACCACATCGCCACAACAATCAGGAAATCCTTCTATGTGGCACATCTCATTACTAAGGGCTTTTCATCCAGGAAAAAGGAGGTCATTGTCCCTCTGTACTCATCCCTCATTAGACACATTATAGAGTACAACGCCCCATTTGGTATGTACCTCGCAAGACATCTGCAACAGCTGGAAAGGCCACAGAAATACCTCACTAAAAGAATCACAGGCCTAAAGCAAATGCCCTATGCTGACCGTCTAAAAAAAACTCCAGCTATACTGTGTCACAGAGGCGATCTCTGCTTAACATACAAGGCCATGTCAAACACGGAGCTGTTGGAGATGCTACACTTAAAGAAATCCAAATCCCTTAGAGCCACACACTCCAGGGAACTAAACCTGGTCATCACAATGAACAAAACATGCTGGAGGGATAGATTCCTGTCCCAAAAACTCCCCATTCTCTAGAAAAGACTGCCCATACATGTCAAGCACATGACGCCTCTTTGGCCCTCTACAGAAGGAACCTTGACGACTGGATGGGAGATAGGAAATTTACCCCGGGGATCACGTCAGTCGCCCTGCTAGACAGAGGACCAGGGAAGTAAAATTCCTGGAAAAATAGCTGGGGAAATGTTATGGCTAGGCTTGTATAAGGTCTAGGGCCAATAGCCTAGTACCAGCCTATTTACCCCGGGGATCACGTCAGTCGCCCTGCTAGACAGAGGACCAGGGAAGTAAAATTCCTGGAAAAATAGCTGGGGAAATGTTATGGCTAGGCTTGTATAAGGTCTAGGGCCAATAGCCTAGTACCAGCCTATGAACGTATGGTTTTCTTTGCATGCTATTTTTAAGTGTAATGGGGATGGTAAACAGGTGCTGTTTTTTTTCCTCCCCTCTTCTCTCTCTCTTCTTGTGCAGTTTTGAGAAATATAGGCAATGCAATGTAAAAAATGGGGAGGGGGAGAGTGGAAAGGTCTAGTTAAGAGAGAATGACAAAAGAAAAATCTGCTTGCTTTTTCCCATACCTGTATAGGGAAATAACTGGATTAAGACCCTAGGTGTTATCCAGTACCAAGTTTATTGCAAAGCATGTGAATGAAAAAGAATGGTGAATGTTGTAGGGCTTTTTTCTGTTAGACTCTGTATCCTTGGCAGTTTTGTGCCAGGTTTGCATGTCACTCGAAGACAGTTTCATAAAGCAACATGGCTTGGAGTAAGTGTTTACCGAAAGCATTCATGTTTTCTCAGCTGGGAGAGCTATAAATATAGACAAAATCAAATAGCATTTACTAATAGCACAGGCAATACCATGGGTCTTAGCATGAATAACCTCTCTTTTTGGTTAACTGTAGCCCATCTCTGTGGCTGTCAACTTAGAACTTTTGCTCTTATTAGGAAGCAAGAACTTCAGTATTTGAAGATGTACATAGTTTTTTGTGTTATATTAAGTTAATAGGTTTTAGGGGGATTTTGGGGGGGTTGTTTGTTCTGTTTGATGGCTTTAAAAAAAAACAAAGCTATGTCAGATGTGGCATAGACTCAAATGGATATGACAAGAAACAGCTGTATAAAAGACCAACCTGCCAAACAGTATATGCATTTAACATAAAAGTTGGAACTAGACATTTAACAAAAAAGCAGTTATACATAAAAGGTGGTAATAATAACTATATGTGAAAATTGTGCTTTCTTTAATGTCTTTCAATCTGAATGGACTTGCAGATAAATATAAAAAAGAAAGAGTTGTGAACTGTGTTAAAATGTAGAGTGTAAATAGCTATGCTCCAGGAGACGCACTTGGAAAAAACTGAACATGTGAATTTGATAAAGAAAGGTTTTCAGGATGGTTATTCATTGGAATATCTGGGGCAAAGGAAAAGAGGAGTACTTACATTAGTTGCAAGATGAGCTCCAATAGTGGTAGAAGAGGGAAAAAATATAATAATGGAAGATATACAGTGCTAAGGGGCTACTGGCATGGAAGGAGGATTACACTAGCATGCATTTATATTCCACCTAAAACTGCTATAATGGAGCTTAAGAAAATTCTGAGAGAAATAATCGGCTTTCAGAAAGGAATATTACTTCTAGGTGTAGACTGGAATTTAGTCTGTAACAGTGAAAATGTGTCTTGAGGGCATAGAAGGGAAACTATAACAAAGGAGGGTAGATTTTTGAAGACCTTTATGAAAACATTTGGCATGGAAGATGTAAATTTAGTACTAGGAGTTCGGAGTGAATTTACATATTATTCTCCAAGATACAAAAACTGCGCTAGACTAGATAGAATTTATATCTTACTGGAATATGTGCATTTAATTGAAGGTCTTGAAACGCACCCAGTAACTATTTCAGATCATGCACCAGTAATAACTAAAAAACACAAGGTAATGAAATAAAAATGAGACACTGGCACTTTCCTACACATCGTTTGAACAGAGATGAATTTAAGGAATGGGTTTTGGAATGAATTCAGGAGCTACTAGAGAAGATGGACAGGTATAGCTAGGGAGTGGGATAAATTTAAAATAGAGTTTAAAACTAGGGTGGAAATAAAGAAAAGATATGGTTAAGAAGTAACAAGAATGTTTAGAGGGACGACTAAATATTAAAGTACTGCAAAATAGCGGGAATCTCTCAGAACAAGAAAAGGAGCAACTGCAGAATACTAAACCGAAATTAAGGGATTAACTTAAAAATATATGCACAAGTTTAGAAAGATTGCTGTTAAGCAACTGTTTCTTGATGATGATTTCTAGAACACACACAGTTTTAGCACAACGACTCAGGCAACAGAAAGTGGAAAGAGCTGTTGCTCAGGCAACAGAAACCTTGGTGAACCTATAACAAGGAGGATAGCAGATCCTGTAGAAGTCTTAAATGTTTCGGAAATTTTATGAAAGTTTGTATAAAGCAGAGAAATATGGAAATCAAGAAAAGGTACAAATGGAAATGTTTATGGAAGAATTAAATATGCCAAGGTTAGAGGTAGATGAAGCTCAATTACTAACAGGATAAGAAGTGAGAAGATAAAAATGGGTATGTATAACCAATCTACAAGAAAGTCCCCAGGAATAGATGGTATTGCTGTGGAAATTTGGAAGCTATGAGAGAAAAAAATCTGATAACTATCAGGAAGGATTTGTTTAACAGTAGTTTGAGCAGAAGTACCAGCATCGTGGAAGAAAGTAGTGGTAATGGTAATACCTAAAGAGGGTAAATATCCATCGGATCCAGCTTCATACAGCCCCATTTCAATACTAAACCACGATTATAAAGTGTTTGTCTGTAATGGCTAAATGAATGGCAAACATGATGACAAAATCACACTGATCCATTATCTATCAGTTTTGGTGAGGGAAAGCAAACCTTTGACAATATTAACAGAACATTGATCCAGAGGGAAGCAGAATGTAAGAAAGTACCACTGTTATTGGTGGGACTTGATGCAGAGAAAGCATTTGACAGAGTAGTCTGGGACTTCATGAACAGGGCAATGGAAGCATTTGCTTTACCTGATACAGTTATAAGGTTGATTAGAAGAATATATGAGGGATTGGAGGTGCGAGTTGAAGTAGGTGAGGTCCTCTCTGATAATTTCTGCTTGAGTAGAGGAACCAGGCAGGATTGTCTGATTCCCCTTTATTGTTTGCATTATATTTAGAACCTTTGGCAAAGAAAATAAGGGGCTTGAAATTTAAGGATATAATTAGTATATTAGGAAAGGTTGGCTCTATTTGCAGATGATGATATTTTATACATGACAAAACCATAAAGGGACATTATGGTGTTGTGGAACATTTTAAGACAGTTTCAGATCTTTTCGAGATACAAAATTAATGAAGCTGAAACAAAGGCAATGGCAGCAAATTATGTACCCATACACAAATTGGTCCAACAATATCCATATTTATGGGGACATGGTAAAATGAAGTATTTAGGAGTATGGATTAGAAATGACTGTTGTGTTTGGTAAGGATACGTGGGAAGAGACTAAATAAAAGATAATACAAAAACGGATAAACTGGAAGCTGTGTTACATGGATGTGGATAGTAATGTACAAGCAGTTAAAATGTTTTTAGTCCCTGTAGTCTTATACACAGGTCAGACATATTTTTATCAATTAGGGGAGAAGCTGTGGATAGCAATTAAAAAACAGTTGAAAGATTTTATCTGGGAAGGGAAGACAGCAAGTGTCACGTTAGATAAGATGATTCTTCCACTAGAACAAGGTGGACTAGGATTATCAAATTTGAAGAGGTATTTTAGAACAATACAGTTAAGGCTCTTATACATAGCACAAGCAGAAAACGGTAATTCAAAATGGAAAGGAATGATGATGATACAGGGAGGAAACTCAGGAAATAAGGAGAGATTGGGATTTTGAATGCAGACTCTTAAGAAAAACAAAAATCATAGAGTATTATATTTATAAAATAGCAGGGAGTATTCTAAGAACTAAACCAGCACGAGAATGGAGATGAGAGATTCTGCCGATAGGGATGACTGCAGTTAGGGATACAGATAATAGGCAAGAAGTGTTGGGAATTTATTGGAGAAAACTGGCAAAGGAACCAAGGCAATGGGAGCAAATAACTAGAAAGGGAAAGGTAATAGAACGAGAAGATGCCAATAATTTGTTAGGACTGCAGGTTAGAGATTGACTTCCCTATCTAGGATTCATATCAGTGTATAGGCAAAGATAAATAAATAGGGGGGGGGTCCTAAACGAAAGACCAGCACTGGTAGAGTTTTTAATAGAATCTAGAACAGAAGCTGCCATTTAAAGGAATAATTAGTAGAACATAAAATATTGCATGATAATTAGATGAACTTAGGATTGGGAAGAGAAATCGGATGAGCAATTTGCAAAGAGACAATGGGGGATATATGTATGTCTCCCAAATTTGCAACAAAGTCTAGAAGATTTTAGGATCTTTGCTTGGAAGTGTTTACATAGGTATTTTTATACCCAAAGTAGACAACAACAAATTTTTCCTCAGGTGGATAGCAAATGTTGGAAGTGTGACTGGCAAGAAAGAGGAGGCCGGGACAGTCTTTTTTTGGGATTGTAATGAGCTGGCAGACTTTAAGCATTCCCTGTAGACCTCTGTATCGGAGATGCTGGGTGAGTGGATTGGATTTACTGGGGAGATGATTTTTTTGAGCTACGATACTGAATTTGAATTGCTTAGACATAGTAAAGCCTTGCTGAGTTTAATTATGGTGGCTGTCAAAAATACAATTACTTTACTTACAATAGTGAATATGGTAACCAAGATAAAACAACTGGAAGAGGGATTTTTAGAAAAGGGAAGGAGCAAACTACATAGGAAAAATGGGAATTGTGAGAACAATATATGCAGAGAAGGAATGAGGTTTAAGACGCAGGATTTGAATGAGCCATATAATGCTTAACTGACAATGATTGGATGGTTTATAAGTAATGTATAATGTTTACATCTACAGTTGTTTCATTGGTGTCTGGAATGCATAATGTTTGCAACTAAAGTGGTGTCACGTTGTTAGTTTTTCATTTATATAAATGTAAGATTACTTATGTCAAAAGTGATAATTTAATAAAGACGATCATAGGTGTTTACTAGGCTAATGACCACAATGGCCTTTTTAAGCCTAGCCATGCATCCCAAATCTCTGACAAGTTCTAATACCCTTGATAAGTGTAAACATGAGCCTGGGAGATGAACCATTTACAGTTTACCTGTTTGCACTAGAGATGTAGGTGCCAAACCAGGGATGAATTTCCGGTTTCCCATCCAGTTGTCCGAGTCTCACTTGAATTGGGTTAGGGAGGACCTCTAATTCACATGGATGGGGAGCCTGTTCCATAGATGGGGTAGTCTCTGGGATGCATACCTATCTCTCCAACAGGTCCTGTTTATATCACAGGCAAGGTTTAAGTCTTTAGAATGGGCAAATCTAGTACTGTTTGTTTTGTGGATATGCAGGAGGTCCATCAGAGTGGGGTCTGACAATGCCCTGTATGCCAGGCATAGATCTCTCCCCCCCCCCCAAAAAAAAAACCTGTAGGAGACGGAATACAGGGACAGGGCCTTGAGGCAGTCTACATATGACATATTACTTACGCCCTGTATTCTTTTGGTGAGGAGCCTCTGTGGACGTTCCAGTTGTTGGATATGCCTGGTTAGGTACATACCAAAGGGTCCATTGTACTCAATGATGGGTCTGATGATTGCTGAATACAGTGGAACATGACTTCCTTGGACTTGGATGCCATACCTTTGTTTGTAAGTTGCGCAACATAGAATGATTTCCTCACCACTGTAGACGTGAAGATCAAAGGCTAGATTACTATCTATGTGTGTCCCTGCGTTTGTTAGGAAAAAAAAAAATCCCAATGGACAGAGGGGGAGAGAGAGACAAACCAGGCTTTGGGGCTTTCACTAGAATTTGCATGCAAAAAACACACAAGTAAACATTTTATGACTTGGTTGCATTTTTTGATTAACCACGTCAAATGCCTCAGGTAGAGCTTGGGATTCAATTCCTGTAAGCCTGCTTTTAATCTTTGTCTTTACCAGCTTGGTGGTAGTTAATTTGTGTCTTGGCTGAAGGCATACTGAATACTGGAAAGGGTGGTATGCTTATCAAAGAGTTCAAGTATTTGTTAGCACACATCTTTTTCCTTGGACTTTTGCTAGTTTTAGGAACAGAGATATTGGACTGTAGACAGAGGCTAGTGAAATTGTTGACATTATGGGAAATATCACCAGGCATCGGCTGAAAAAGGGCACCTGTGCTCAGTCAGATTTTCCCGGTAAACAATTTGTTAGTACAAAAGTTTCATTTCGCCTCTGAGGACATAACTATGAGCAAGGAGAAGTTTGGAACATGAATTAAATCGGTTGCATTTGAAAAGTAGAGAGAGTTTGAAGACTGGGGGATGGGGGTCATCAGCCATTCGGTTTAGCAGCCTGTGGAAATTTCTATAGAGAAACCCCCGTAGAGGTGGTTACTGACTTGAAACTGTAGTTTTATTTTCCCTTTTGGGTCTATTCCTGCTTCTTTCCAGCCCCTGCTATCAAGCACGCTTTAACGTGCTTTAGCGCGGAGTTGCCACTAGAGCAGCATCGGGCAGCGCCGGTTAAACAAGGTTAAACTCTTTCTGGCTCCAGAAAGTCTGTTCTTCAATTTTTCCCTTAGAACTGCTCTGTTAGGAACCTAAACAGTTTACACCCACACTAAAAAGTGCAGCACTTGTTCCAAATAGCTTTTTCTTCTCAAAAAGCTCAGCACTTGTCTTATAAGCATATTCCTTGTCTTATAAGCATTCTCTTTGCAGGCCAAGCACTCCTATATTATACAAATCTCTCACTAGCAAAACCCCCCAGGAGTGCCCACGTCCCTGCTAAGCCCACTACTTTTCTGTCTCATACCAACTCATAATTCTTTCTAGCATGTCGAAGGGTCAGATGCTGGCGTCCTCTCCTGCCCAGTTGGTGAATCTGGGAATTCTGAGACAATGTTACAATTGCCTCATGTACACGGACAACCCTCTCCTCCTCCCACGTAACACTAACACTTGTGAGAGATGCAGCTATTTAGCCAGACTGGAGGCTGAGCTCTCTCAACTCAGGACTGGCAAGACCAGGCAGGAGGAGAAGGCAACTACACACACCACAATACCAGTCTCACATAACTCAACCACACCACTGAATCAAACACATAAACACACTAAGACATACTCGAGGCTCTGAGTAAAATTTACCTAAACAGCAGAGGCCTCCAAAGCAGACACCCAAGCAACTGCAAACTCAATACACCACACAAACAACACATAAACAACAAAATCAGTGTGCAAAGCAGTCACTGCCCTTAAGGCCAAATACAACACCAAACATACTTGTCATAGGTGACTCCATAGTCAGACACACTGACGTCCCGCTCACCAGACTGAGTAAGGAGAAGGTCACAGTAAGCTGCCTGTCGGGCGCTAGAATCCGCCACATAACACAAGCACTCAGGTCTCTCAACAGCAGGTACAAGTATGACTCAGTCATTGTCCACGCTGGTGTCAGCGACCTGAGACGTACCTCCTTGGACTACATGAAAAGAGACATTGAGGAGCTCTCTGATTATGTAGCCCAGGCAGGTATGACCCTGACCTTGAGCAGTATCCTACCTTCACCTAGAATGATGCCACAATACAGTGATAAGATGATCAGCTTTAATAATTGGCTTAAATTCTGGTGTCATTCAAAGGGGATCCAATGTCTGTCTGCCTGGGATGACATGCTGGGCAAGCCACGCTGCTTCGCAAGGTACAGCTTGCACCTGTCACCCCTAGGCTTCCAGATATTGGCAAAGGCTCTTGCCACCCCCATAGTGCCTTTTTAGGCAAGGCTCAAATTCTAAACTTACCACCCTAGAACACAAAAAGTAAAAACTAAGGGTAATGCTGCTCAATGCCAGAAGTCTCAATCTCAAGATGCACGCACTCGAGGCCCTTCTCAGTATGGAGAACATCGATGTCTGTGCTGTGACAGAAACCTGGTTCAAGGCTCCTGAGAGCACCCCAGCACTATCAGGTTTCACCTCATATCATGCGTTCCGGCCCCAAAATCCGGACAACACCAAGAAAGGAGGAGGGTGTCCATATTCATAAAGGACACCCACACCTCAAGGTTGGTGGCAACGCACGATGCATCGGAGACCATCCAGGTGCAATTAACCATAGGCAAGACTGCTCTGCAATTTGTAGCATGTTACAGGCCACCCTCTCAAACTCAGGAACCTCACATGGCCTTCCTGAAAACAATGGAGGGGATAAATGTATCTCCAAACACTATCATACTAGGTGACTTCAACTACCCTAATATAGACTGGGAACACTACTCAAGCCCAAACACTCTAGCCCAAAGGCTCCTGGAGTTCATAAACTCAAATGCCATGGAACAACTAGTCACCATCCCCACAAGAGGAGAAAACCTACTTGATCTCATCATCACGAACATGGGATCACAATGTCCAACACCGGAAGTATACCCCTCACTGGTGAGATCAGATCATAAACTAATCTCGCTGGAGGTCCTCATCCCGCCCCCACCTGAAATAAAAAAGACCACAGTGAAAAACTTCTCAAAAGCCGACTTCACACTTCTAAAAACTAGTGTGGTCTCCTTTAAGGCCCCTGAGCCAGTGGTAAACATTACTCAAACCGCTGAATCATTTACAAATGCCTTCTACCAGCACCTACAGGACTGCATGGATCAGGCAATCCCAAACAAAACTAAGACTCTTTGTACCAAAGGCAAGCGTCCAGTCTGGTGGACCCCAGCCATAAACAAGCTCTACAACAAAAGGAGGAAGCTACTACAAGATAGAGCAAAATCCTTGAAAGGTAAGACACCTTTGATCATTATAAGTAAAAAAACTAAGAGCTCTCATAAAATCATCCAAGGCAAATTTTGAGAGAAAAATCGCCAAGGACTCAAAAGACAATCATAAGGCCTTCTTTAGCTATGTTACAAACCTAGGAGGAAACTCCCAGATATGCTCAGAATTAGTTCAAAATGATGTGAAGATACTGAACCTACACACATTGCCAACATACTGGCTGACAGGTTCAGTGCAAACTTCTCCCCTCCCCAAAGGAGAGATATCTATACCAGAGGATTGTAGCCCCCAAACATCTCCAACGCCCAGGTGAGAACTGCTCTCTCCAAAGCAAAAAACACAGCATCCATGGGACCGGATGGTGTCCCCGGCTGTATGCTCCACGAACTCAATGAGGAATTAAACCCGCAGTTAGGACAGCTGTTGAATCTTAGCCTCACCTCAGGATCATTACCCAAGGAGTGGCGACGCGACTGTGGTCCCACTTCACAAGGGCGGTGCCTCCACCGACCCTGGAAATTACTGTCCCATTAGCTTGACAAGCCTTATCTGCAAAGCCATGGAGAGGATCATAATGGAACTCATAAATAAAGACACAGGGAACTTGCAGACTTTGGATCCAACCCAGTTTGGCTTTGTCAAAGGCAGATCATGCCTTTTAAACTTGGTTGACTTTTGAGACAGTCACCAAGGCCATTGATGAGGGAAAGGCAGTCCATACAGCCTACCTTGACCTGGCAAAGGCCTTCGACACAATACCCCACTCAGGTATCATCGAAAAACTCATCAGCTTGAATGTAAACCCATACATCACAAGATGGGTTGCAAACTGGCTAAGTGACAGAACCCACTGGGTCAGAGTTGCTGGAGCCATGTCAGACTCCAAGCCTGTCACAAGTGGTGTCCCACAGGGCTCAGTCCTGGGTCCACTCTTGTTCGGCATCTACTTTTCTGAAGTACAAGCAAACACAGGAGGGTTATGGCTGACAAAGTTTGCAGATGACTGCAAACTGGGCGCCATAGTCGAAAACACATCTGACACAGATATCCTTCAGAAGGGCCTCACAGAAACGGATAACTGGTGCCAGGGCCATGGCCTAAAGTTAAATGCCAAGAAATGCATAGTCATACCCTTCGGGAAAAACAAGGTTACCCCTAGCTACCATATAGGTGGCAATCCACTGAGCACAGAAGAAGTCATCAGGGATCTGGGGACCCAGGTTGACAGTAGCCTTTCGTTTGACACTCATGTTGCTAAAGTAGTTAGGAAAACCTTCTACATTGCCCACCTGATCATGAAGGGATTCACATCTAGATCAAGGGAGGTCATCGTCCCCCTGTACTCATCACTCATTAGACCTATGATTGAGTACAATGCCCCATTCGGAATGTATCTGACCCGACACCTGCAGCAGCTGGAAAGGCCCCAAAAGTTCCTCACCAAAAGGATAAAGGGTCTCATTTATGTCTTATGCTGCCCGACTGAAAGAACTCCAGCTCTATTCAGTCTCATACCGCTTGCTCAGAGGTGACCTGTGCCTGACATATAAGGCCATGTCAAATCCTGATTTGATTGAATATGCTTCACCTCAAAAAATCTAGATCCCTCAGAACCACAAGGGCGGGAGACTTAAACCTTGACACGGTTATTAATAGAACGTGCTGGAGGGACAGATTCATCACCCAGAGACTCCCTATGCTGTGGAACAAAATCCCGGTACATGTGAGGCAGAGCACCTCGCTGGCCTTGTTCAAGAGGAATCTTGACCAATGGATGGGGGATCGCAGATATACCCCAGGGATTACTTCAGTGTCACTGCTTGACAGAGGCACAGCAAAATAATAGGCATAGTTTTATTCAAACTAAAGGGGTGGCGAAAGCCAAATAACTATGGGCTAGGCTTATAAATGCCCTTGGGCAGATAGCCTAGTATGAACCTATGAACCTATAAATGTTGGAGATGGGGTTGAAAAAGGAGAGAGGGAGATTTGGGAGCCAAAGAAGACAGGAAGTGGGGTGCTTAGATTAGAGTGGTAATTTTTAACAAATTCCTTACTCTCTCTGCTCATAATCCTCAGGCTACTTTTGGAGGTGCGCAGATGTATATTTCTTTTAGCAAAGGTTAATTTTGATGGTAAGGTCAACATTATTATTTTGTCTGTAATGTCTGCAGTTACTTCCTTTGTTTTTGGGACCTACAACATCTATTTTATGAGAGACTTTTATTTGCAGCATCAAGTGTACGACAGTTTTCTGCAATATTTGCATTTATGGCAGTGAGTCTGTGCTTTTGCAGTAGTCTAGTGTGGTTACTCCATGTGTATGCCTCTATAAAATTGCCACTGCAGCCTGTTTTTTCACTTATTTAAAGCCTTTATTTTGAAAACTCTTCCTGTTTCCTTAACCTTTTCATTTGTAGCTGAATATGTTTTCTGAGTATAGCATCATATCTGTATTTGAAAATAAGCCCTCAGAAAGCTGGAAAAATTAGATTATGATTTGGACTTTGGTTGTGGAGCTGGAGAAAAAAGTGCACCCTCAGATTTGCACTGTCTTTTACTTACAAAGTACATAGCAGTGGAAATTTCATCAGAAGATTTGAATACAGATAGAGTGCCCATTTTAATAAGTAGGTGCTTTTTTCTTGGGAGGCTGTTTTCTTGAGGGGTAAAAAATTGATTTATGGGGAATACTCATTTTATTTGCATTATCAGAGACATTGTAGTTTCTGTCGCAGATTATGTCAATGATTTTTGAGCAAAGATGTAGTTTACATTTGTATATGATGATCCGAGATGTAGTGTTCACCTTTTAAACTGTTAAATTAACAAGTAAAGTAACTGGCTTACCACCTTGAATGAGCAGCAGTTTTCAAGCCACGCATTTGTGTGTGCTCTTTGTCTTCAGTCCACAATTAAAGATGTAAGAAATGGCTTCCCATCAAATCACCTCCCAACTTAGAGCAGGAAGATGCTTCTTCCTTCAAATGTCCCCTTAAGCCTTTTTTGCACCAACTTTCCACTGTCCTCAAATAGCTGAAAAATAGACAAAATCTTTCTCACTTAAACTTGTGCCAGATTCAACAAACATCATCTAACCTTCTTAAGACTGGCTGCCGAGAAAAAGAGTGAAACCCCTTACTCGTGTATATGTAATCTCTGTTTCATTTCAGTCACTGTATCACATGCATTCAAAAACACATTTATCATTTCCATCCCTAAAGTCACTTCACCTAATGGACTTCGGTTAGAAATAGGCCTGTAATATCTGTCCTGTTATAAAAAATATTTGAAAAACTACTCTGCAAGCAACTACTGAATGAACATTATTAGCTCTGGCCGCCTATGCGATACACAACATGGCTTTTGAAATTCGTTTAGTACATGTACTGCTCTTGTAATGGCAATTGACTGCATTTACTGCAACCTGAATGAAGGTCTTATTACAGTGGACTGTTTTCTTTGCAACTGTAAATCATAAGATGCTTCTCTCTAAGCTTCAAATACACAACTTTGATGATAAAAAAATTCATTGGTTCCAGAGATATCTGAAAAATGGAACCGTCCAGGTCTTTTGCAATAATATTTGTGCACTTAACACAGGAGTACACTGAGGACTTGTACTAGTCCTGCTTCTCTTCTCCCTCTTTATCAGTGATCTTCCCGTGCAACTGCCAAACCTTAAAATGGTAATGTTTGCTAATAACACACTTTTACTACAGTCAAGTACAAGCCACTCTTAACTTCAGGAGATGTTAAAAGGATAATTAATTTTTTGCACATATGCAGCTGGCCATCCCCTAACAAGTTTCTTCATAACTCTCTTGTTTACCACACATGCAATGTCAGTATTACTGATAAGGTCCTGGCGCAATGCAAGCTTTGTTACAAGATCAGTCATCTACTGTTAGCAGTTGACCACTTAGTGATTGCTAAAAACATCCTAATTCCCAAACTTGAGTATGATTTCCCATTTCTCATAATGCTTTAAGTTCACAATACCCATAGAATTCGGACTGCTGAGAATAGTATCTGCAGATTTATTCCGTCAGACCCTTGTATATACCTAATAAGGCCATGCTTCTTCTTAGTGCACTAATCTTCAAGGTACCAAATCAGGACTACTGCCCCCCCCCCCCCCCCCAAAACCCCAAAAAAAAAAAAAAAAAAAAAAAAAAAAAGTAGCGCTCCCAGTACTGGAAAACACACATGGATTAGAGTAGAAGTTCTAAAAATAAGTTTTCCTTGGCTCAGCCTTCATTTAATTTGGCTACTGGGGAAAGAGCCTTATCTAAATTGGGACCTGCTATCTGGAATCACTTACCTAGTGAAGTTAAAAAATCAAGAAACAATTTCAGGCTTTAAAATACTCTTAAAGAACTTCTGGTAGAATTTACTTAGAGCTTCTACCATGATTATGGTTAATCTCTTAATGGTTACTTTAATATAACACTCTACTTGATACAACATAAACTGTGCTTTTTCACTGTTATAGTAAAAAATGTTGTGTACAGTTGTATACTGTGTGCTTATATTGATATGTATGTATATATGTTTTTTGCCAAGACTGTATTGACTCATAGCTGAGTTTGTAGTGTATACTAGATGTTTGTAATTTGGGATAAACTGTTATTTCTTCTGGAGCTCAGGTAAATACATACATACATAAATAA
>NC_056744.1:301448300-301463300 GCF_019279795.1 Protopterus annectens
GCTGAATAAAATGATTTGAGAAACTTAAGATAATTAAAGGTTAAGAAACTAAGGGGGTTGGCCTTCCCAAATGTGTTCTCCGTATTAGGCAGAAAGAGCTAACAAGACTGGACTGGGAGGAGTGTTCCAGATCAGATGTACAGTTGGGGCAGGCAACTGCAAAATCACCAAGTTTAAGAAGAAGACAGTAATAGGGAGGGAGGGTGGCAAACTATGCTGCAGCTACTAGCTACACAATTTTAGCCAGAAAACACTACGAAAATGTTTATCGTAGCAGAAGAACAGTAGGAAGACACTTGATATTGTGATGTATGCCAGTGATCTTCTCTTTAAAGCCAACAAGTTTCACTCTAAACAAAATGTAAATCTACAAAATAACTTCAATTAGTTCTACAAATGGTCCATTTCTTAACAGGCTCTGAAACAACTAAAAGAAACCTAAAGTAATGCTGTTTTCTACAGCTCAGGAATTAGCTACACACCCTTTCTGTTGCAAAACATCATCATCCCTAACATCACTAAGTAGAAATATTTTGGATTCCCACTTAGTCTGTTCCTAACCTTTTATTTACACACACACAAAATTGCTTGAGGTTCTATTCAAGTTAAAAATATGCTAGAAAGTTAATACATCATCATTCTCCAGTTGTCCATTCTGCCATAGCAAGAAATGTTTTACTTCCAAAGCTTGCATATGAACTCCCTCTACTGTATCTGCAATGTCTACATAACTCTGTGAGACTGCAAGTAGCAGTTAAGCTGTTGACAAGCCCTCTCATACATCACTGCAAATTATTACAAGATACCAATGAAATGTCTACCTATTAGGTTCATAGGTAGGTACTAGGCTATCGGCCCTAGCCTATACCTATACAAGCCTAGCCAAAAAATGTACCCTGGCTTTCGTCAACCAAGAAAATTATTTTCCTATGCCCCTGTCGAGCAGAGCCACAGAAGTGATCCCCGGGGTGAATTTCCCATTTCCCATCCAATCATCAAGATTTTTCTTGAAGAGTGCTAATGAGGAGCTCTGTTTGACATAGATAGAGGTAGTCTGTTCCAGAGTATGGGAAGTCTCTGGGACAGGAATCTATCCCTCCAGCATGTTCTGTTTATTGTGGTGACAAGGATAAGGTCCCTAGAGCATGTAGCTCGGAGGGATTGGGATTTATTTAAGTGGAGCATGTCCAACAGCTCTGGGTTTAACATAGCTTTGTATGTTAGACAGAGATCGCCCCTGTGTAGGCGATATGCAATGGAGTAAAGCTGTAGTTTTTTGAGACTGTCTGCATAGGGCATCTGTTTGAGGCCAGTAATCCTCTTTGTGAGGTATTTCTGTGGTCTTTCCAGTTGTTGTAGATGTCTTGTGAGGTACATACCAAAAGGGGCGTTGTACTCTATAATGGGTCTAATGAGTGATGAGTAGAGGGGAACAATGACCTCTTTTTTTCTGGATGAGAATCCTTTTGTGATGAGATGAGCCACGTAGAAGGATTTCCTGACCACTGTGGTGATGTGATTATCAAAGGAGAGACTACTGTCCACATGTGTCCCAAGGTCTCTTATCACATTTTTGGCATTAAGTAGACTACCAGCTATGTGGTAGTTCATGGGTACAGAGTTTTTACCAAAGGGGATGACAATACACTTTTTGGCATTGAGCTTCAGGCCATGGCGTTGACACCAGGAATCTGTCTCAGTGAGGCCCTTTTGTAGTTTGTCCACATCGTTAGAAGTTTCGATTATGGCTCCTAGTTTTCAGTCATCTGCAAACTTTGTTAGCCAAAGACCTTCTGTGTTGGCCTGCACTTCAGAGAAGTAGATACCAAACAGGAGAGGACCCAAGACTGAACCCTGTGGTTACTCCACTTGTCACTGGTCTGATGTCGGATTTGGAATCCGCTACTTTCACAGTGTGCGTTCTGTCCGTGAACCAGTTGGCAACCCATCTTATGACATAGGGATTTATATCTAGTTTAGTGAGCTTATCTATAATTCCAGAGTGGGGGATGGTGTCAAGCCTTAGTGAGATCTAGATAAGCTGTGTGAACCATTTTACCATCATCTATGGCTTTGGTGACTGCTTCAAAGAAGTCAATCAGGTTTAGGAGACATGATCTGCCTTTTACAAATCCAAACTGAGTGGGGTCCAGAGTTTAGAGATTACCAATGTCTTTGTTTCTGAGTTCCATGATGATACGTTCCATGGCCTTGCAGACCAGGCTCGTCAGGCTAATGGGGTGGTAGTTCCCAGGGTCCGTCGTGGCTCCCTCTTTGTGGAGTGGGATAACTGTCACGGTGCACCACTCAGTGGGTGCAAAGCCTGAGGTGAGGCTATGATTGAACATGGTACTTAGGTAGGGTGCCAGTTCATTCTGTATTTCATGTAGAACGCAGCCTGGGATATTGTCAGGTCCCATGGATGCTGTGTTCTTGGCTTTGGAGAGTGAGGTTTTTACCTGTGCAGCCGTGATTACAGGAACTTTGCATTCTTCCGGTATAGAGATGGGCCCTCTAGGGGGTGAGAGGGGGGTAAAGTTAGCACTGAACCTATCTGCTAGGATGCTGGCAATATCAGTTGGTTCTGTATATTTAGTGCCATTATGCTGTAACTCAGAGCAGATCTGAGTGTTCCCATTTAGATTCTTGACATAGCTATAGAATGCTTTGTGGTTGTCTTTAGAGTCAGTGGCAATTTTGTTTTCATAACTAGCTTTGGAGGATTTTATGAGGGATCTCAACTTCTTACTAAGGTTGACCAGGGAGTTCCTCCAGTCATGGGATTTTACTCTTTTTTGCAACAGTTTCTTTCTTCTGTTGTAGAGTTTGTTTATGGCAGAGGACCACCAGATTGGCTTCCTTTTTTTTGGAGGATAACATCTTGGTTCTATTAGGGATAGCATGATACATGCACTCGTGTAAGTGCTTATAAAGTGCATTTGTGTAGGATTCGGCAGTCATACCTCTATTGTCTGTCTGCATGGGTGTCATGAAGTTTGCCACTTCTGTCTTAAGAAGTGTGAAGTTGGCTTTTGAGAAGTTTTTTACGATGGTTTCCCTAATTGGGGCTGGGGGTGGGATGTGGATGTCTAGGCTGATTAGCTTGTGGTTAGATCTGACCAACGAGGAATTGACCTCCTGGTGTGGAACACCGGTTTCCCATGTTGGTGATGACCAGGTCTAGGATATTGCTGCCCCTGGTGGCGGTGTGAATAACTTGATCCAAGGCTTTGGAATTTATGAATTCTAGAAAACGTTGAGCAAAGAGTTGGTACATGAGCAGTTTTCCCAGTTAATGGTGGGGTAGTTGAAATCTCCCATTATTAGGGTGTTGGGTTGTACCCTAATACTTTCCAGTGTATCAAGAAATGAGGAGTGTGAATCCTGGGGCATGGTGGGGGGGTCTGTAGCAAGCTACAATTTGGATTGCGGTCTTGCCCAGAGTTAGTTGCACTTGGATAATCTCGGATGTATTGTGCTGTGCAACTAGCCTGGAGGTGTGGATATCCTTAATGAATATGGACACGCCTCCGCCTTTAGTGCTTCTTTCTGGGTTAGGTGGCCGAAAGGTGTGGTATGAATTGAAGCCTGGTAATGCAGGGGTGCTCTCTGGAGCTTTGAACTAGGTCTCTGTCACTGCACAGATGTCAATGTTCTCCATTTTAAGGAGTGCCTCGAGTGAGTGCATTTTGAGGTTTAGACTTCTAGCATTGAGTAGCATTACCCTCAGATTTTGCTTGCTTGTACCGGTTACGGTGGTGAATTTGTCATTTGAACCTTGCCTAAAAAAGGCACTATAGGGGTGGCAAGAGTCTTTGCCAGTATCCAGAATCCTAAGGGCGACAGGTGCAGGCCATCTCTGGCAAAGCATCGTAGACTGTGGATCATGTCGTCCCAGGCAGACAAATACTGGATCCCCTTAGAATTACACCAGAAGCTTAGCCAATTGTTGAAATCAGTCATTTTGTCCTTGTACTGTGGTATCATTCTGAGTAATGGCAGGATGCTACTCAGGGTTAGGGTCATACCTGCCTGGGATACAAGATCGAGGAGCTCCTCCATGTCTCACTTAGAGCCACTTTTGTTTTTATATGTGCCACTTTTCAGAACTTTACATTTGTTACTGCTATCCTCTTAAGGAATTGCTTCCTTTCATGCATCAAAACTACTTCCTCAGAAGCAGCCAAAATGGCAGCCTTTCATTGGCACACCCACACTTTAGAAAAGTAGTATGATATGGAGCCTTCTCTAAGATGGGTCCAGCCATTTGGAATGGCTTTCAAAATTAAAAGTCTCCAAAGGTTAGATTTCTTCAGAGATGCCCTCATACAACAGTTCACGAATGATGTCTACTGTACTTGCTTTAGCAACAGTTAAGTATAGGTTCATAGGTAGGTACTGGGCTATCTGCCCGAAGGCATATATTAGCTCAGCCACGTTGTGCGCTATTCACTTCCCCTTTGGTTAGTTCCCTAGACCCTTGATCTAGCAGCTAGTACCCTTGGCCCCTATCTAGTAGAGCTGTTGGTATGATCCCTGGTGTGAACTTTCTGTTACCCATCCATCCATCCACTCATCAAGGTTCCTCTTGAAGAGTGATAGTGAGGGACTCTGTCTTATGTAGATCGGGATCTTGTTCCATAGCAAGGGAAGTCTTTGCGAAGGGAATCTATCCCTCCAGCATGTTCTATTCATTGTTATGCTGAGGTTTATGTTTATATCCCTAGAGAGTGTAACTCGAGTAGATTTGGTTTTGCTAAGATGAAGCATGTTCAACAGTTCTGGGTTGGACATGGCTCTGTATGTTAGACAGAGATCGCCTCGGAGAAGGCGGTATGCAACAGAGAAAAGCCTTAGTTTTTTCAATCGTGCTGCATAGGGCAACTGTTTGAGGCCAGTAATCCTCTTAGTGAGGTACCTCTGTGGTCCCTCCAGCTGCTGGAGATGCCTAGCCAGGTACATTCCAATTGGTGCATTGTACTCAATAATGGGTCTGATGAGGGAAGAGTAGAGGGGCACCACTACATCATTAGATCTTGATGTGAACCCTTTCGTGATCAGATGGGTCACATAGGATTTTCTAACCACCTAGGAAAGCTGACAATCTACTTGGGTCCCTAGATCCCTAATTACTTCTTCAGATTTCAGGGGGATACCTCGTAGGTGGTAGTTTGCAGGTACTCTGTTTTTTCCAAAGGGGATTACTACGCATTTTTTAGCATTTAGCTTGAGACCATGGCTTTGACACCATGCATCAGTCTTATTAAGGCCCTTCTGGAGGATATCCATGTCGGCGGGAGACTCTATTATAACACCCAGTTTGCAGTCATCCGCAAACTTGGTCAGCCACAGCCCTTCAGTGTTTGCCTGTACTTTTGAGAAGTATATGCCAAACAGGAGGGGCTCCAGGACAGAGCCCTGAGGCACACCGCACGTTACTGGTCTGGATTCGGACATAGATCTCGCTACTCTTACTTTGTGGGATCTGTCTGAGAGCCAGTTTGCAATCCATCTTGTGATGTAAGGGTTTATGCCCAGGTTGGTGAGTTTATCAATAATACCTGAATGGGGAATGGTGTCAAATGCTTTAGCAAGGTCAAGGTAAGCCGTGTATACCTCCTTTCCCTTATCTATAGCCTGAGTAACTGTCTCAAAGAAGTCCACCAGGTTCAGGAGGCATGATCTGCCCTTGACGAAGCCAAACTGTTTGGGGTCAAGTGTTTGGAGGTTCCCAATCTCTCCATTTATGAGTTTCATAATGATTCGCTCCATTGCCTTACAGATCAGACTGGTCAGGCTTATTGGTCGGTAGTTCTCAGGGTTGGTTGTGGGCCCACCCTTGTGCAGCGGAACAACCGTTGCTTTGCGCCATTCTATGGGCACATATCCTGTCGAGAGGCTGAGACTGAACAGGGTATTCAGATGCAGAGTTAATTCATTTTGGAGCTCGCGTATGACACAGCCCGGGACACCATCTGGTCCCATGGAGGCAGTGTTTTTAGCTTTAGATAGAGCCTTATTAACCAACGTATCGGTAATAATTGGAGTTGCACAATCCCCTGGAATAGTAGTAGGCCCTGTAGGTGGTGAGGGGGGGGGTGGAGAGAAATTTGCACTGAACCTATCAGCCAAGATGTTGGCAATGTCAGTGGGGTCAGTGTATTTTGTTCCATTTTGTACTAGCTCAGAACAGACCTGAGCGTTGCCATTTAGGTTTTTGACATAATCATAGAAGACCTTATGGTTATCCTTGGTATCCTTGGCAACCTTCTTTTCGAAATTGGCTTTAGTTGACTTGATGAGGGCCCTCAATTTCTTACTAATACTGATCAGGGATGATTTTTGTACTTGAGATTTGGCCGTTTTTTGTACAAGTCTCCTCCTTTTATTGTATAGCTTGCTTATGGCCGGGGTCCACCAGACTGGTTTCTTCTTGCTTGAGGAAGGAGTCTTTGTTTTATTTGGGATAGCACGGTCCATGCAATCCTGAAAATGTATATAAAGTGCCTTGGTGTAGAATTCTGCATCCTGGATATCATTATCCAAATGAGTGTTGCAACCATTTATACCTTTCCAGTACTCACCCTCAGGCCATACCCTATTTCAGCCACTTCCACTGTGCTAGTTCTTTTAGCCAGTTTGCTATCTATCTTATCACATAGGGACTTGTTCTAAAGCATTTAGTTTGCCTATAGTGTCTGCATATGGTATGACTTCAAATGCTTTGGCCAAGTCAAGATTCTCCAAGTGAACGGTATGACCACTGTCAACAGCCTGTATAACCCTGTTGCAGAAGTAAATCAGATTCAGTAGGCGGGACCTTGCCTTATCGAAGCAAAACTGCTAAGGGTTAAGCACAGTAAGACTTTTTTAAAAAAGAAAAATCTTTATTGAATTATCATTTATGACATAGGCAATCATACATTTATGTAAATGAAAACAGGTCTATATCACGTCATCAAAAAAACTATTTGTTGGATAGCAGCAGATTTCTTCAGCTCCACCAACATAACTACACTGACAGGAAATAATTACTTTAAAATTCAACTAATGTAATAATTTTCTTTCTAAAAACGTTTGGAATATCAGTATCTTGAATAATATCTAAAAAAGAAAGAAAATTTAAATAATTTTCCTGTCAGAAATCTTCTTGGAAATTTCTCTTTCATCACCTCTGTTCAGAATGAGTTCCAGTAAGGCTAACAGTCAGGATTCCAGCATCAAGAAAGGGCTTCAGTCTTTACTATCAACTATTCAGCAACTAACAACTAAAATGGACAGACTGGATGTTAAAATTGATAACTTTATAGAAAAAACCACAAAACAAATGGATTTGTTACATCAAGATTTACAACACCAGAAAGCTCAGATTACAGGTATAGAAGAGACTCTTAATGATATGGACAACAGAATTCAGGAAGAAAAAATTAACATTGAATTTTTATTGAAACAGAACACACACCTTCAATCCAAACTAGATGACTTGGAAAACAGATCCAGATGCAATAATATAAGGATTTTTGGACTGCCAGAAAATATAGAAGGTAACAACATTACTTCCTTTTTAAATACTTGGCTTCCCAAAACTTTAGATCTGTCAGAAGCATTTTCTTTTGGTATTGAAAGAGCCCATAGGTCTTTAACTAATTCTATTATAAATAAAAAGTATCCTAGATCAGTTATTGTAAGATTTTTATCATCTTATGACAAGGAGATGGTATTAAAATCTGCATGGGCTAAAGCACCTATAAAAATTAATGAGGCAACTGTGCGTTTTGACAATGACTATTCTTCCTTGGTAATAACAATATGAAAAGTTTTTGCCATTAATAAGAGAGCTTAAGAAAGCACAGTTCAAAACTCATCTTTTATTTCCTTCAAACTAAAATCTTTTACCGGATGGCCCTAGAATTTTTGAAGACTTGGACTCTGCTTTGCTGTATATCAAAAAAAATAAAATATTAGATAAAATAGAAGATATGGAATGGGCAAATCCTTTGCTAAAGAGGATGGCAACAGGAACTTCTTGGAAGACTTCAGAGAAGCAAAAAAGACTAAAAAACAAATGACATGTTCTATATCTCTTTGTACTCATTTATTACAGTTACTACATTTTCAAGAAAGCCACAAATATCTTAAGGATTTATTCAAAGTTTTTTTTTGTGTGCAAAGAACTGATTTTGTTTTATAAATAATCAAACTTTCTGAGGATCACATAACCTGATATGAATCAACTTGTTTCTCTTTGTGATAAAGAGACCTAAGGTTAGTAATTTGATAAATTTCCTTTCTCTTCTTGTTTTAAATAATGACATTCTCTTTAAACTAAACATTTAGTGAAGGGTGGGGGAGGGCAGGGAGAGAGGTTTGATGAAAAATATGAAATAAGGGGAAAAATAATTTATTATTTCTTTAAAATTATTTATGCTGTTTAAATACTGTTGCTAAATATTATACCATGGCTTAATTGCTTAATACATGATTTCAAATAATATGTCATGATATAATTGCAGTTAACTAGAACCAAAGTAGTTGAAAGTAATATGTCTCATGTTCTACTTTATTAAAACAAACAGCAAGTAAAATATCTTTGTAGATACTCTTTGTAGGTCCTTTTTTTTTTTTTCTCTCTTATTTATAAAGTTATATGCTTCTGATAATACTGGTATGTGTATGTAATAAGATCTGTATGAGAAAATGAAATGGGGCATATAAAAATAAGTTGTGTTTATGTTAAACAACTGTAGGCTTGGTTTCACTGTCATAGAGACTGTAATGACTTGTAAAGTGCTTCGAGAAGGTTTTGCACTGTTTAGATCCATTTGTATTACAAAATGAATGTCAGTCACTTGCCTTTGTTAAAATTAAAACAGAAATGTATTGCCACCGCTTTCCAAAGTGTCCTCGGGCAAAGCTGAAAAGTAGTAATTCCAAATAGAAAACCTCAGGACACACCACGAGAAGTGAGAGTATCTTCTTTTTATTCAATGCAGCATAATACGAACTAAAAACAGAAGGATAAGCGCTTTCGCGTGCTGAAACGCACGCTTCTTCAGATCACCTTTGTTAAAATTCCCGCCAGAATGTTATGGGAGACTATCTGGGATGTGGGTTTCCTCGTGAATAGTGTCCTCGAGTCGTTTTAAAAGCTTCAACACTCAGAATACACGCAGAGAAGCTGAAAGCAGCCATTTTGAACTTTGACCCCTGATTTCACACTGACACATCGCAAATTCAAGAAGTAAACTGTTTCAGGAAGTTGAACTGCTGTAAATGCGATTTTGTGATGAAAAACTAACTTTATGACATCTAAATGTGAGTTTTTCTTTATAATAACTTACTTATTTAAGATGTAACTTATAAAATATAAAAGTTATAATGATTTTAAATGACTTAATATGCCATAGTAAACAAATGAGATATTTTAGAAGGCATAGAAGGTAAAACACATGTACACTTGTTTTTGAAAGCTTATATGACTGCCTCACTTTAATGTATATAGATGCTTATGATTTAAAGATATTTAATGTTATAAATCATTTGCCTTGACTAACAGACAAGTATATGTATCATCATGATTATATTTCAGAAGAAATTGTCATGTGACATATTTTAAAGCTGCAGTTCAGATATATAAAATACAGATGGCTTTCATCACAATGATTTATGTACAACTAGGAATCAATATTGCTGTGCAGTATGTTCTTTTAACTTATGCATGAGAATAATTATTTTATTTAATTGGAAATAATAAATATGAGAAGGAAGCTTTTGGTGCAAGTAATTTAAAGTTTTAAAGCTTTTAACTGTATTACTATGGCAGAAAGTGGGAATACCCTAATATAAGTAATGTCTGAGTCATAATAGCCTAAGATAATAAATGTTATTGAATTCAAATGAGCATAAACATATAATAAGAACTTATTCTTACAAACTTTTATTAAACTACCATATAGATATTCCCTTTTTTTTCTCTCTCTCTCTCTTCTTTGCTCCCATTATCAAGATTGTTAGAATGCTATTTTGATTATGAGTTTATTATATAGAATAGATGTACATAGCAATATTAGTTGTTTCTAAATGTTTTATATGTTTATATGTAGCTGTTATATAAATTGTTTAGCCTTGGTATAGTAGATAATCAAATTAAATGAGGTTAACTTTAGTTAATAATAGTTAGTATCAAATTAATTTGGTGGCAGCTGAAGTACTGCTGCTTAGGATAGGGGGATAACTTGAGTGGTATTTGCTACTCGAAGTTGGAGTTTTCAACTCCAGGCTGGGTGCAGTGTTTAATCCAAACATTATTTTCATTATTTTCACCTGATTATTTTTGTGTATATAGTCTTGACATCCACATAACGTTTTATAAACTCATTGTCACTACAAATAAAAGTGAAAATTACACAAAATTCCATAAGATTTTCATTAAATACAGCTATAATTAATGGAACACCTAAAGGAGGAGACATAATAATACTTATTTTACTAATTGTTATTCTGATTATATGTTTTATATGTTTATAAAAGTTAAATGGTATCCCTAAAAGGAATTTCTTTAAACATTAATGGATTGAATAACCCATGTAAAAGGGCAAGTTTAATGAGATATATTAATTTGCATAGAGCCAATTTAATATTCCTTCAAGAAACACATCTCCTGAAAAATAATATAGATAAATTAGCCACTAATAAATATACAGTCTTGGTTAGCTCAGAACACACACAGAAAAAAAAGAGGAGTGGCTATCTTATGGAACAAAAATATGCCCATACCTAAAACTATTAAGTCTTATAAAGATGATAAAGGAATGTTCTGTATGGTTACAATACAGATTAATGGGAAAATATATACATTAATCAATGTATATTGGATACCAGGAATTGGCATTAATACAGTGAAACACCATCTCAATAAGATTATATCATTTTCTATAGGAGATATTATTTTAGCAGGTGATTTTAATTGTATCCTGCATGAAAAAGATACTACCACTATAGGAAAAAGGAAAATTACATCTAATGCAAAACATTTAAAGGATTTTATTAATTTATATCATTTGAATGATATTAATAATCAGATTCTAAATCATTACCATACACTTTTTTTCTAACAGATATAAAACTTATTCAAGAATAGATAGTCTTTATTTCTAACCAAATGGTAACAGACTTAATTCCAAAATCATTTCATGTCCTATATCAGATCATAATTCAATTGTCTTTGAATTTATGGTAAAGAGTACTTATGTTCAGATCAAAAGAATACCAGCATACTTAACTCAACTAAAGGACTATAAAGATTATATACTTACAGAGGTGCAACATTTCTTAGACTTAAACACTACACCTGATGTCTCCATTATTTACATTTGGGATGCTCTAAAATCATATTTATATGGACAGAGTATCAGATGGTATAATAATAAAAGAAAATCTTGGGACAAGGAATTACTAGATATTCAAAGCAAATTAGACTCAAACATAATAATAAAGAAAATATTATGGACAAAAAAGTAATTGAGGAAATAAACAAATTAAATGAGAAATATAAAGAAATTTTAAGCCATAAAGTAAAAATAACATTAGAGAAATATAAGTTTTTGTCTTACTCAATAAGTCCCAAATACTTACATAGACTTAAAAATAAAACAAAAAGGCTGAATAAACAAAATCATATCAAAGAAAATTTCTCTCCCCGGGAAAAGAAGAATGTTTCTAGTTTACCAGAAATATTAGATGAATTTAGAAATCACTTTCATAAAATTAACCACAATAACATTAATATGGATTCTAAAGATAAAATAAAGAAATTTATAACTACAAACATGAACAAAAAACTTAATAAACAACAGACTAAATTAATAGATAAAAATATTTCATATACAGAGGTTATTACACAAATAAACAAACTTAAATCAAACAAAGCACCAGGTAATGATGGTATTATACCAGAGATTTATAAAATTCTTCCTAAAAGTACTTACTCATTAATACATAGGGTTTTCATTTCAGCTCAAAATGAGTTAACAACTCCCCCATCCTAGCAATACACATTTATTTCACCAATTTTAAAACCCAATAAAGACCCAACCAGATGCACTTCATATAGACCTATTTCATTACTTAATGTTGACTATAAAATGTTTGATTATTTTTGCTGACAGATTAAAGACAATCATTCCAGGTGTAATAGATATAGATCAGAGAGGCTTTATTATAAATAGAAATACTTTTGATAATATAAGGAGAACTTTAACGCTAATTGATTATGCAAACAGGAAAAAGAAAGACTTAACACTTATTAGTCTTGATATAAGTTCAGCATTTGACTCAGTAAGCTGGGACTACTTGTTTATCTTATTGAATTGTACAAATTTCTCTGATGCATTTGTGAATTTAATTGAACATCTGTATAAAGGAGCATTGGCTTACATTAAGATAGGAACATATGTCTCACAAAAAATTCCCATATTAAAAGGTACAAAACAAGGGTGTCCACTTTCTCCACTATTATTTACTTTAATAATGGAGCCTTGGGCTAATTTGATTAGAAACAGCACTGATATAGTAGGATTTGATATAGATGAAAATACAATATCTAAAATTCATCTTTTTGCTGATGATGTTCTAATTACGTCAGCAGGAACTAACTCTTCTATGCAGTCATTATTTGATAAAATGACAGATTTTAAAAATATCTCTGGTTTGATATTTAATGAAGAAAAAACTAAAATATTACCAATATATGCACGAAAAGATGTCCTCACTAATGATTTTCACAAATATATATCCAACTCAGGTCAGATAACTTACTTGGGTATAATATTAACTAAAGATATTAAATCTATTATACATAATAATTATAGTAACTGTCTTCATAATATACAAAATCTTTTCAACAGCTGGAACAATATGTTTTTTACCATCGAAGAGAGACTCACAATTATTAAAATGATAATATTCCCTAAGATATTATACTTAATACAATCAATAATACTCCCACCTACAAAAATAATTAAGAAATTGAATTCACAAATGTTAAATTTCTTATGGGCACCTAATAGACCTAGGATTGCATTAAAGAAACATACTAATAGCTGGTCTCAAGGGGGCATTTCATTTCCAGACTTTAATTTATATACTATCTCTTCTATTATAAAAGTTATTACTTTGTTAATAGATCAGTCATATGTTGCAAAATGGAAAGATTATTGGGAACTAATTAGCATCCACTTCATGAAAATATCATTAATACATAAAAATACTTTTGTAAATAACCCCATGTTATGGTTACTAAAAGAATTTTGTACTTCATCTATTACACCAAAATATATAGCTAGTTACCCATAAAATATTATTATTAGATATAATAATTTTATATTTATGCATCCTAAATATAAGGAATGGAATTTTATCCTATTCCCTATAATGTATACACAAGGTATTCTTTTATCATCCACCTCTGAAAGAATTCTTCTAGTCACAGAGAATGATTTAAAGTATTGGTATCAGTTGCTGTCTGACAATAAAGTAAAAAATTTAGACTTCTTAAAGCAAGAATTTGATTTGAGAGAAACATGTTGGTTAGAAATTCAGACTTTTAGACCTCTTATTAATAAACTTGATTTAATGTCTTTAACAGTTAAATAATCTGTCCCAATTCTGATTGATTGCTTGATATTAAATTTACAACATAGGGTTTCTGATAAAGGTAAGCTCTCACACATACATAAAATTATTAGAGAAGAAACTCATTACAGTTCAGATACTTATTGGAATTATTTCATTTCCATTAATGGTGAATCACCAAAACAAGATAAACAATATATATTGGAATCTGCTTATAAAACTACTACTTCCATTAATTGGAGACTTTTTACTTGGAAATTTTTACATAAATCTTTCTATACACCTTTAATGATGAATAAAATAAACAATAAAGACAACTTATGTAAGAGATGTAATGTAGAAATAAATGCTGATTGGGCACATATGTTTTATGACTGTATAAAATTGAAGGAATATTGGATGCTAATCAATGATTTTTTGCAGGCTCTTTTCACAGATAATTTCATTGTCTCTAAATCACGTATATTATTTAACACTCCTGTTCCTAAAAGTGTTAAAAAAGTTAAACTTCCCTTATTATGGTCTATTCTAGCAGTGGCTAGAAAAATAATAACCAGGAATTGGATTTCAGATACTCCTCCTTCATTTAATGAATTTAAAAATGTTATGACTGAAGTGTGTCATATGGAACTAATGACAATAGTCAAGAACTACTAGAAAAACGTCTTACTATACTATATTGGATACTTTACAAAACCTATTAAAAAAGTCTGTTTCATTTGTAAGACATTACAGTTTAATCAATTGATTTGATTTGTAGTGGATGTCTCTGTAAATATTTTGGTTGTTTTATCAAATGTTATAACTATTTACATTTTAATTGCTTGTATAAGATTATGATATTTATTTTGTATGTTAAAAACAATAAACTTGTTTTAAAAAAAAAATAAAAACCCTATTTGTTGAATCACTATTCATCAACTCCACGTCTTCGTTGAATGGCTGTTTCAGTGAACCTTTTTCACAGGAAAATAAATGGTTGGCCATCATCTGTAATTTACCTTTTTCCCTAGTGTAGTGTTTACATATATATATATATGTGCTTTTTTCTCTTTTCCTAACGTTTTCCTTTCAGAGCAAAGACATCCTTGTTGAGGCAGGAAAACCTTGAAGCTTGTTGGCACACCAGTTCTGAAGCCTGTCTGAATAGAGTGAGCACCCATCACCTGCACACATTCCTCTCATCCTCTTAGCTCAAGAATAAAGCTAAAAAATAATGAGGAACAAAAGAGCAAAGCCAGGGAAAGTTATTGTCCTTGTGTATTTAGAACATTGCTGGAATAACAAACTTTGCATTAATGTGCTTTTCTGAAGGCTACTGAGTCTTAAAACTGAAATTTCTAATATCATTTAGTAATTACAATTCTC
>NC_056744.1:301478300-301613300 GCF_019279795.1 Protopterus annectens
AGCCCTTTACCTTGCATTTGTGAGGTAAACACCATTATCATTATGCCAACCTCTGACCCAAAGGTAGATATTAAACTGAGATTCTCTTGTTCATAGGTAAGTACTAGGCTAGCTGTCCTTGTGGGCCATTTTAAGCCAAGCCAATTTTCTTTTTTTAAAGGTGAGAGTAAAACACTGTACCTTATGTCTGTGAGGTAAACACTTTAACCATTATACCAGGAAAGTTGGACTGTTGAGCATGTTGTCTCATGCTGACACATACTGGATGCCCCTGGAGTGACACCAGCTATTCAAACAATTATTAAAGACCCTTAACCTTTTTGTATCTAGGCACCATTCTTGGAGAAGGAAGAATTCCACTCTATGCCAGTGTCTTGCCTGGGTTTGTCACATAGCCTAGTATAAACCTATGAGCCTATCTGCCCTAAGGCATTTATAAGCCTAGCCCAAATTTTTGTGGCTTACGCCACCCCTTATATGAAAAAATACTGTGCCCATTAGTTTGTTGTGCCTCTGTCCAGCAGTAACACAGAGATGATTCCCGGGGTAAACCTACGATCTCCCATCCACAGGTCAAGATTTCTCTTGAACAGAGCCAGCGAGGTGCTCTGCCTCACATGGACCGGGATTTTTTTCCACAGCATAGGGAGTCTCTGAGTGATAAATCTATCCCTCCAGCACGTCCTATTTATATCCGTGCTAAGGTTTAAGTCGCTTGCTCTAGTGGTTTTGGTGGATTTGGATTTTTGAGGTGGAGCATGTCCATTAATTCCGGGTTGGACATGGCCTTGTATGTCAGGCACATGTCACCTCTGAGCAGACGGTATGCAACTGAATAGAGCTGGAGTTTCTTCAATCTGGCAGCATATGACAGATTTTGGAGTCCCTTTATCCTTTTGGTGAGGAACTTTTGGGGTCTCTCCAATTGCTGCAGATGTCGGGTGAGATACATCCTGAATGGGGCATTGTACTCTATCATTGGTCTGATAAGTGAAGAGTACAGGGGAACAATGACCTCACTAGATCTGGATGTGAATCCCTTCATGATCAGGTGGGCAATGTAGAAGGTCTTTCTGACTACTTTAGCAACGTGAGTGTCAAAAGAAAGGCCACTGTCAACCTGGGTCCCCAGGTCCCTGATAACCTCTTCTGTGCTTAGTGGATTGCCACCTAGAGTGTTTCAAAATGTCTCACTACATTTCCCTCAGGGTTTTGTGCACAAAGTTGTTCGCTCAAACATATTTGAGAACTGATTACAACTCACCATATACTTAAAATCTTTGTGACTGTATCAAAGTTTGAAAATATTTAAAGCTGTAAAATGAAGGTACAGTTTATAACATTATTATAATTTGCATTCATAGTAATGGACTTTGGTTTGGAATTAATCTTAGCATAGTTAGACATGCCTGTGTGATGCATGCAACTTGGTTGTCAGAGGGCTATCAGGAAAGATTGTGGAAGGCATTGACCAACAGTGGACAGATACTATTCTTGATGGCAGGGGCAGGCATTTCTCATTCCAGCAACAATACCAACCTTGTTGGAGATGGGAGGAAATGGTTTAGGTTACTGAAATAATTTCACGGGCAAGCTTAAAAGGTAATAAAGTGGCCTGTGGCTGAACTGAGAATTATTTTGTTTTCTGGAGCTACTCATTTCTTCTCCTTGGGTATGGAGTAGGAAGGATTACATAATCTGTAGGGAATGATACAGAAGGGTCATGTCTTTCAATGTGGCAACAGTCAGGCTCTCTTTGACTCTCATACCATGACCTTGGCTTACGATGTGGAAGAAGGAAAACAAATGGGCCAATGAAAATGCAAGATCCAGTTGTTAATCTTAAAATGGATGATGTATACTCAAAAAATATACAGAAAAACCACACACCAAATTTACAGTCTGCTTAATGAGACAAAGGAGAGATTTAAAAGTTACCATTTATGCTTTCACCTTTAATTTACAGTGTACAAATATTTTGGAGAACTTCACAAATATAACATCCTGCATTTTTTGTAGTCAAACTAATTTTTTTTACTTTGGACTTTTGAGCGTTATTGCTTGTGTTATTAATAACATGGTTTACTGTTTCATTTAAAAAAATACTAAAGCTCTTATATGCAGTGTCAGTATCTAACAACTGCAGCAATTCAAGCATGTATTGGTGCATGTGGTATATTTCAGATTTGCTTTGGTTTATGTTCGCAAGCAGTAATTCCCAACAGGGTGTGTGTTATTGTGGGTGTTCATCCCTGGAAGGGTGTTATTTCCACAGTAACACACAGCCTGTAAGGCATTATTGCACATAGAAAATGGGCTGTCTAAAATTGTTTTACTTATTTATTTTTTTATTACTATATTATTTTTTATATATATTTTTGATGTACAATAGTTCCGCCTAATGTTTCAAACTTGCTGCAGTATATGTTAATGGTGTCTGAGGAAGCATTTTACTTCCAAAATATAACACTTAAAATAAATACCTGGATATTTGTTTTGATACCCAACTCCTAAAATGTTTGATTTGTTGCCAGTCAGTGGAGTTTGAAATCACTAAATAGTGACATACATTTGAGTTTTAGACATTTATTTCCTTCAGAAAATTCATGCTACCACGAATCCTGTTATTTAAGCAACTTTGTAATTTTATAAGAGCAATAATTAAAGCTTGTTTCTGTTTTTGAGCTTCCCCCCTTTGTTTAGGCTTTATCTACATTTCTTGAGCTAAGAGGCTGAGAGGTATGCAGATCTCTTTACTGCTCCTGTTGCCAGTGGTCAGTATCACTTGCTCGGTCACTCACTCTCTCTCTTTCTCTCTCTCTCTCACACACACATACCTCTGCTTCAGAAAATGCATGTTAACACAAATCCTAATATTTAAGTAACTTTGTTGTTTTGTATCAGCAACATTTAAAATATGTTCCTATTTTGAGCCTTTGTCCCCTTTTTATTTTAGGTTTAAACAAATATCTTGAGCTAAGAGGTCGAGAGATACGCAGACCCCTTAACTCTGCTGCCAGGGATCGCTTGATCTTTCTCTCACTCTTCACACTGTCTGTTTCGCGCGCACACACACACACACACACACACACACACACACACACACACACACACACAGTCTCTTCTGCTTTCATGCACGCATTCACTCAAATGCACAGACAGCATCATAAGTACATACACATGTACACTTTTTTTCTGTTTCATTTATTTTTTTAGTCGATAAACAGCAGAAGTGCCAGTTAGTGAGTGTAAAATAACTTGATCAATCTCTCTCACTCTCACACACACGCACAAACACACAAGTACATAACACATTTTTATTTTAATGTTCGTTTCATTTTTTTCTTTTACACTCACTAAACAGCAAATGCAGTGCTCAGTGAGCACAAAATAATAGCACTGCGTTTGCTGTTTAGTGAGTGCAGTGCTTAGTGAGCACACAATAATAGCAGCTGTTTGTTTTTTTTAGACCGAGATTCATGGTAGCTTGATATAATGCCGTGAATACTGTGAATAGTCTGACTTGTTTTTCGGTGGGTTTTATCTGTAGATTAACACCTTGCTGGAGAACGTTCGTTCTCCAACCAGGATGGTATCTACAGGTTGTCCGTTCTCTATAAAGTGTTGTAACTAATGGTTAGACTTACGCTGCCATTATAGTTTGTGTAAGTTTTTTCTTTGTTTAGCACATGCTGATTCTTATCATAGTAAAACACCATAAATTAGTTTATCTGTCATATATAATTATGGTGTACTTACTTGCTGAGTTTTGAACATCTAGAGCTTCTTGTCTGCATTTGCGTTGCCCAGATAAATACTTGGTAGGAAAATGTTAGAAATGATGAAATATAGGATAGCAGTGATAACTAATTAGCCTTTTCTTTTTTCATTTTTATGTAGAGTTATGGGGCTGAAGATAATCGGCATCTTGGAATTCCTGGTGAATCTCTGTCTGGAGTATATTCTGCCCGAGCATTTGTTGGATGGTACAATGGATTGCCAGAAAACCAGGATGTAAGTGTTACTTTCATGGAAGCACTTGTCCATTTCAATAGGCATTCATTGCTGCTGAAATATTCCACTCAAAACTGATACTGCATTAGTCTGTGCTGCACTTGGTGTGAGCAAAGTACTTACAGTGAACTTTACTTCATTTCTGTCAAGGGAAATTAATTATCTCAGAAATTTTTTCTCTGTTTAACCTCTTCAAGAAGTTTTGCCATTTTACTGTCTTTTTTTAGGATTTTTTTCATTTTTGTGGAGCAGAATATTTGGTTCAGTGTTCTTAAAGTAAAATAAGTTGCAGGTTAAGGAATACATTCATGGGACAAACGTGGCAGATTTAGAAATGACATTCAAGACATGTCATTGCCAAACCTTGATTTGTTGCAACTGCATACCTTTTCCCAAGCTGTAGGAGGGTAATAGACTTTATTTCTTCAGGTAAGCAGTATGTGTACGTATGACATTTTAGTATTAACCCAAAAATAAGAGACCAGCATATAGGGGCATCAATTGAATCTTTTATTATAGAAGTGCCCTAAGCACAAAAACAGGAACAGACCGGTTTCGGCTTCACAGTTACATAGGCTTCATCAGTGTTAATGTCTGGTAAACAAGTCATACTTTATATACATAATTTAAAGGACATGTGCCCAATTAAAGATGTTCATTAAGCCCTGGTTTAAAGAGACCTACCAGCTTGATAATCCATTTTTTCTCCATGCTATTTAATAAATCATGCCAACCTAATTTATTGCTTCTGGGTCTCATTATTTTATCTATAATAGTAAAATTAAATATAGCATTTTTATGTGTAATTCTATGTTTATAGAGGGTGTTGGTTTCTTTATGGTGTTTAATGTCACTAAGATGTTCGGAAATTCTGAATTTAAGGGGTCTAGAGGTTTGCCCTATGTAGAATGCTGAACAGCTGCAACTAGCTAAGTAAACAACCCAATCAGTAAAGCAGTTAGCAAAAAATGGAATCTCATAAACTTGAGGGGTATTTTGACTTGTGAAGCTTTCGGTTTTTAAAATTCTAGAACAGTGAACACAATGACCACAAGGGTGACAACCAGTTAAGGGGTCTCCTGACAGTGACCTGGGTATGTTTCTTATTATAGAGTTGACCTTGTTTATAAGCAAGGTTTTTAGCTTTCTTGAAGGAAAAGTAGCATCTTTCACCCAAAATTTCACAGTCTAGTGTCAGATGTCAAAATATTCCAATGGTGTTGCACAATATCCATTAGTACCTTGGTGTTGCGTCCGTATGTACTGACTAGTCTAAGGGCCCCCCCCGTTACATTTGGCTTTATAAAGAAGATTTTCACGCTCCATATTATCTACATTATGTTTTGTATGTAAAACATGGCCCATTTTATAGCCCCTGTCCCTAAATCCTGAGCACTAAATCATTCCTGAAGTGTTCATAAGTATTTCCATTGGAACAAATACATTTCATCCTCATAAATTGGGATTTAGGGATGTTCCTACAGATGTGGGGTGGATGAAAGCTGGTGGCATGGAGAAGCGAATTGTATTCGGGGAATTTCCGGTGAACTTCAGTGGTCAACATGTTGTCAAATGCTCTAGAGACCAACACATCCAGAAAAATGATTTTATTTTTATGATAGGTGACCGTGAACTCAATTCCCCATTTGTTTTCATTTAAATATGCAATGAATTCCAATAGGTAATCCACATCCGCTCTCCACACCAACCAGCAATCATCCAGATATCTCTTCCAGATGTCCATTTCACCTATATACAAGTTTTGGGATCTGTCATAGATCTGTTCCTCAATATATGCCATAAATAAATCGGCGTATATTGGGGCAAAGGATGCTCCCATAGCTGTACCCTTAATCTGTAAGAAACATTTGTCCCGATTAAAAAAATATGTTCTGTGAGGCAGAGGAGCAATGTATTGAAACCTGGTTTGTACATTTCTGCTTTGTTTAACCAATAGTCTAAAGCTTCCAACCCTGCCCAGTGTGGAATGTTGGTGTATAAGGATGTGACGTCTAGCATACACATCAGCCATTCTGGTTCTAGTTGTACTTCTGAAATAATCTGAAGAAATTCAGTAGTGTCTCTAATGCGTGCTCTGACACATTTAAGAAGTGGTTGCAGGTGTTTGGTAAGAAAGAGGGACAGAGGTTCTTTAAGTGAGTTCCTGCCGGAGACAGTAGGTCTACCTGGGGGAATTGTGTAAATCTTTATGTATCTTTGGCAGAAAATATATATATTATTCACATTTGTTCCTTGTGTACAAACATTTAGAGCAAAGTCTCCATATTGTTTACTTCCACGGTGTTTCCTGCCCCCCGTCTTGTAGGTGTAAATCCTGCAAGACAGTAGAGTTCCTCCTTTTCATTGCTGGAGGCCTGTGGCACCCGCTGTATCGTTCTCTAAACCTGAAGATGATGCATCACCTGAGATATCTATACTATGTGTCGATCCCTTTTTTAAAATGGATTTAGTACGTTCCCTTTTAGAGGGGATCCTACTGAATTGTGTAAATCGAACATGTTTATCCCTACCAGTATTAAAAGGGTCCCCCTTGTCGTAGTCTCCTAGGTCCCTCAGGAACAACTTCTTCCTTTCCTTGAGTTGGGTTTCTAGAGTAATCGGCTCCTTGCCAAGGTTCTTAAGACTGGTGTTGTATATAGTTTGCCCTTCATATTTTTTGGCCACATCACATAACTGAGTGATGGATTCTATCTCCTTATCTATAATCCTGTTATGGTGGTTAGCTAGTATTTCAACAAATTTAAGAGACGCCTGCTGTTGCACTTCTTCCCATTGTTTCAATTAAGATATCATCGGGGTTACTAACTAATGGTTGCATGCGTATGCGTAAACCTCTTGGTGTTATTCCCTTAGTCAGATAAGCCTGAAAAAACTTGTAGTGCCATACATTATTGCGTAATTGACGCATATGTTTGTTCATATTCAGAAAAATATTTTCACAGCTCTCAACATCGGGACCAACATCAGTGCCATCCACCATCAATTCAGCCATCCCAAGCCCAAAAACAGTTAGATCATCCCTATCAGAGGCAATACCCTTTAGTAAATTATTCCATTCCATGGTGTATAAATCCAAAAATAATTATTATATGACACCGGAATCACAAATCAAATTCAAAATACTTGGTAAAAGATGAGGACCAAAAGTTCACTGGAAAATCAAATAAACACAGTGATTACTGTATTCCACATGAATGATATCCATGTAACTGTAGGACCCCGGCCTATTCATACGTAAATCAGTAAGCACTAGGCCGAAAAGGAAGAGTTGCTGTATGTAATGTAGTCACGAAAGTATCAATTGGGTGTAATAACAACCAATAGTACTGTGTCCCAAATGCGTTTCTTCCTAAAATGTAATTGACCCTAAGCCGATCATTGTATGAACCAAATAAGCCCAAGGCCTCTAAAGAAGACATCCCATTTTCCGATGATATGGTATTATACTTAATGATTCCAGCATCAATGGTCATCAATAACTGATACAGGGATGAAAATATGTTTATATAACCTCAGTCAAAAAATAGAGGATCACACCAATACTCCTCCCTGATGTGAAAAGTCAAAAATAATCTAAAAAGTATTAAAGGCACCTATAAGTCTTCCTGGGAAAATCCCTAAAAAATAAACCTACATGTCAATCAAAAGTATAGGATCTAATGGCCTACATGAGGTATAATGATATATTGTTCAAAGAACAAACATCTGAACCATATCCTATGTAATGGATCCAAATAACACCAACGTATTCATAGGTATAGAGATATAACATAATTGAAGGCCTAGATAGTACCCTCAGTATAACACTATTGTGTTGTGCATAAAACATATTTATTTAGGTAGGAAAATGCTAACAGCATAAGTGTCACTTTGCTAAGCTAGAGAGACAAAAGCTGACAATATAAGCAGGACTAAGTCAGAAACCCAGCCAAATAAGTATCCCACACACCAAATCCTTACTATGAACATTCAGTAGACCATTTGTGTATAACAGAAACCATATAACAGTCATATATAAATAGATATATATCTTGCATTGTCAAGTAATTGGAAAAAACTGAATATATAGCTAACCCTGACCAAGATTCCTAGTCATAATTATATCAGACACAAGAAATGGAAATTATAAGGATTTAAGGTTGTTTGACCTGTACTAACAGGCATAATCTAACAACAAAACAGATAATGTCAGTGAAAACCAAATCCAATGTATCAAATCCAACTTATCAGATGATAAAAAGTTTTAAATGATACAGTATAAGCATCATGAGAATAACTCTGTGTGTTAGAACTTTCACATAATTAAACCATATAAAGAATGGGAAGATGTTAAATATAGTCCATCAATACACAACCAAAATAGGCCGCAATAACAGCCTGCGATCGGTTGAGCCCCACTTGTAGAATGTCCTTGTTCAAATGTTCAAATACACCCAGTACATTGGAAAAGAATTTCCACCGCACTTATCCGTTCCAATGTAAAATTCTGCTGTAAATAGAGCCAAGTCAAAAAAAGAAGGTTGTCAGTTATAAAAATGCAGGTTAAATGTACATATCACATAAATGCAGGTAAAATGTACATATAATCACATAAATCCAGTAATGTACATACACAGTTACTCAATATGTAAGGGATACAGAAACAACCACATAAATTAGACCAAATGGAAAATGAGAGGATACTAGATATAATCCATCAGTACCAAATAAGGCCACAATAATGGTCTGCGTTTGTTGTATCACACATGCCAAATCTTCTTATTCAAACGTGCAAAAAACACTCGATATATTGGAAAATAATCACTGCCCTTGTCCTGTTCCAATATGAAAACCTTCCGTGAATAATGAATCTGGTCTAAAAAAAGAGGTTTGTCAATGGTGAAGATATTCATATAACCATATAACTCCAATAGTTACACATGCAACTGGCCAAAGTATGAAATGAAAAAGTTACCAGGAATCCTGTTACGTCGTCTCCACTTGAAAAAAATCCCAAACACAAGGAAAGAGTTTAAGTAAAAACTTGGCGTGTGACGAAAATAGAAAAATAAAAATCCATATATGGTAAACCCAGCTCTGTTGCTCCAGTCCAAAATTCCCCTCAAACAAGTAATATGAGTGCTCCACAGGAAGAAAAATGTAGAATGATCAGCCCTCACGTAATGACAACACTGCACAATGCAAGGAAGGCATCGGAAGTTGATATTTCCAAACAAAATCCAACTCCTTAGATAGCTAAAATGCTCAAGGGAGAAAATAACATTATGTTCCAATTGGGTCACCAGGAAAGTGAATAAAACCTTGAAAGTTGCATCCTTAGGTCAGTGGGTGCCACAGGCCAACCGTAGAGAAAAGCAGGAAGACTAAAGCAGAAAAAAAAACCTCTGCGAGAGTATGGCAGCTGCACGGTCTGAAAGTCAGAGCAAACCAAAAATAAAAGACCAGCATACAGTGGCACCAAATGTAACTGGGAGGTCTCTCTAAACCAGGGCTTAATGAGCATCTTTAATTGGTCACATGTCCTTTAAATTATGTATATAAAGTACGACTTATTCACCAGACATTAACACTGATGAAGGCTATGTAACTGTGAAGCTGAAACCGGACTGTTCCTGTTTTTGTGCTTAGGGCACTTCTATAATAAAGGATTCATTCTTTTTATTGCTGAAGGGGTCAACATTACCATTGTCAAGCTCATTATTCAGAGTGCTGACAAATAAACTTACTTTAAATACAGCACACCACTCTGTATATTCTGAAAATGTGGGTCAAATGCTGTAAAGTGACAATTACCACAATTTCTAATGAAATCTTTGTACAAAACAGCACCCAAGACATGGAATTCTTTCAGACACCTTCTGTAGTATCTCCACATTCAGTTCATTTAAACAATGCGTGCTAATCATGTGGCATAAATGTGAACTTCAGAATGTTACATCAACAACAATATAAACTGTGTAAAGTTTCACTCTCCTTCTTTTTATATCCCGTTAGAAACCTTGCTAGTTCATCCTTCTTATAGCGTAGTTTCCCATAACTAGTTTGCTTACAGGTATCAAGGACACATACTTTTTAATCTGTTTAAGATTCATATGTATTAAATAGGTTTAGAGAATGGAGGGGACCTGTACATCGGCTCCCTGATCGCAGAATGCATGTTCTCCAGCAGGGTGTTAATCTACAGGTAATGACCACTGAAAAACAAGTCTGCTGCTTCATGGCAGCTAATAGCTGCCGTGGAGCTCAAACTGAAAGAAAGCTTATGGATGCCATTATTTTATGCTCAATAAGCAGTGCTTTTTCTGTTTAGTGAGTGTAAAAAAATTGTATAGAAATGTGTGTGTGTGTGTGTGTGTGTGTGTGTGTGTGTATATATATAGAGTGAGACTGATCAAGCAGTTTCAGTAGTAGCAGTTAGAGGTGTTTGCATACCTCCCAGCATCTAAGCTCAAGAAATCTGGATAAAGCCTAAAATAAGAGGGGAACAAAAGCTCAAAAATAGGAACGGATTTTAAATATTGATCTTAAAAAAAATTACAAAGTCGCTTGAATAACAGGATTTGAGTTAGCATACATTTTCTGAAGGAAAAACATCTGAAACTCAAATGTATGTCATTATTTAGTGACTTCAGTGGCTAGTGATTGGCAACAAACCACACATTTTAGGAGTAAGGGACCAAAAAACTTAAGTATCCTGATATTTTTTGAAAATGTTATATTTTGGATGTATAATACTTCCTTCAACACCATTTACATTTGAAACATTGTGGGGATTACCATTTTGCATCAAAAATATATATAAGCAATGTTGTTGTTTGTCTTTCGGCTTTTTCCGGGTAAGGGGTCGCCACAGCGGAACTCCGGTCTGATAATTATTGGCAGTAGATTTTTTATGAAACTCCGAGGTTCCAGCTCGACGCCCAACCTTCAACGAAGACACGTCCATTTACGCACGCATGTCTTTCGAACGCTACCCAACCGCGGGGAGGACATGCAGACTCCACAAGAAGGCACTCCCAAGCCAAGCCGAGAATCGAACGGGAGAACCTCTTGCTGTGAGGTAACAATGCTACCGCCGTACCACCGCGGTATTAACAGCAGTTTTACAGACATCCCATTCTCTAAGTACAATAATGCCCTCCAGGGTCTGTGTTACTGTGTAAATAATGCCCTTCCATGGATGTAGAGGTGTTATTTACACAGTGGCAAACATCTTGTTGTGTATACTTAATTGAAATTGCACACTAGATAGGCTACTAATTAACATACATACGAATTTGGTGCTAACTAATGGACTTTTAAGTATAAAGAATCAACACAACAGCTGGTACTTTCTGGAACAAAGCTGACCTGATAATATTGCATATCCAGTGGGACTAGTGACTGAAACCCATTTGTTGTTTGTTTTTTTTTTTTGTCTATTTTGTAATCCATCAAAATTTATATTATGGCTCAGTGGTAGTGTATGACCAGAAGGATGATAACTAGATTTTTAGCATTTGCATACATTTGCTTGGGAGGTGTCCCATCATTGAGCTGGGGATAGGACCTGCACCGTTTTGGCATCTTGGCATGAATTTGTCAAGCATCAACTCCTCCCCAATGTACAAGTGCAGCAGGAATATATATACTGTAACCACTGCTTAAGTATCATACATGTTTCCCTGCATTTGTTAAATAGATTTCTGTTCAGGACATGTGCCACTTAACTTAGACTTGGAGCAGTCTTGATCCCAGTTTCACAAATACAAGTCACTGAGTTATGCAGTGCTTTGTGAGTAAGCTAAGCTATAGACTACCATACTTGCTGTTTTAACATTAAAGCAGTTGTTAGATTGGCTTGATTGTGGGCCTGCTTTCATCTATTATATCTTTTCTCTTGTTTTTTTTCCCCTTTAATGAGGAGTCTTTTTTGACCTATTAATTTTATCATATTCAGTTTGAATGCAGATTTTGCTTTGTGCTGACTGTGTTATGATCTTCTTGGCTGCCTTGCCTGCAAGGCCACAGATAGCTTGACAGGCATACATTTCACAACACACATAGACGTATGGGCATAGCCGAGTTAATTTTTTGTTTTGAGACTGCTGTTGTGTTTCACTGCTAGATTGCTGAGACATTTTTAATAGTACAGCAAAGATAACCATGACTCCTGAACTGTTGATGGCCTTGAGATCAGTAGGATAACAGCTACTGCAGAAGCATTTTCCATTTGCAACATGGGTGAGGGGGTTATTGTGTAAGGCTCAAGTTTATTTATTTTAAAACAAAAGACTCCAGAAAAGATGAAGGATATATTTTGCGTTGTTGTTGGCCCTAGTCATTAAGATGCCCAAAAAACTAAGTTAAAGCTGGTTTTGTCTGACTACAGTTGACTCCGTTTATTAACATTAAAATATTAACACATTTTAATTGACAGAATTTTATACACAAATTTAGAGAGTTCACAATATGTTCTATGTGTGTTTAATTGTTGTATGTAGCAGTGATTTAAATGTTTTAAATTAATTAGTAATATTGCTTTAAGTTTTTAAGTTTAATATTGAATAATTGGTTAATGGGTGGGGGTATTTAAGGGAATGTTCAGGCATGTATTATTGTTCTGATGAAGTCCTTAAGGTCGGGGTGAAACCTAGGTTAACATTTCATCTTGTGTACCATTTGTTTTACCATTCAAGTTTGGTTGGTTTGCTGTTCTCCAGACTTTTTCCTTGGTATAGTTTAACAGAACCCACACTGTTAAGAGTATTTGATCTAGACAGAAAAAATGTCAATATTGATGTTCCACAGCGCTGTTCCTTAGGCACTCTCCTTATATATATATATATGTGTGTGTGTGTGTGTACTTGTGTGTGTGTGTACTTGTGTGTGTGTGTGTATAAATGGATCTTCTTTGAAATCCCAGTACCCATATGATTGACTGTCGTATAGCAGAGACGAAAATAGTAAAACTTGAAAAACCCGAACATTGACTTTATCCCAGGGTAGGTAAACACTTGCCTAAATGTAAACGAAACTCGCACTGAAGTAAGTAAAATGGACCTAGGTGGGGGGCTGCACCCCTCACACCCCCCCAACTATATATACCAGCTCTGGGATCGCACTACAGTGGAGAACAGGGCATGTTGGGCAAGTGCTTATTAACCCTGGGAAAAAGTTGACATTCAGGCTTTTCAAGTTTCGCTATTTTTGTCTCTGATATATGGCTGTTGATCATATGAGCATCAGGATTTCAAAGTATATCTCTGCATGCACACAAACATATGGGTCTACTTTAGAACAGTGAAATGCCACTTACCCGAACCCCATATCACAGAGATGAAAACACCAACAGCACCAACACACAGACATCCTGGAACACTGACCAACCACACCAGGTAAGTAACCACTTGGCCAGCCTGCTGAACTTTGTCCCTTACCCCCAGAGTAGTGCAATCTTGGAGTTGGTATATTTGTTTGGGGGGGTGCAGCCCCCCCACATGGGTGGGTTTGGTTTTCTTCTGTTTACTTGTTTGTGTCGGATTGCCAAGCGGTTACTTACCTGGAGTTGTTGGTCTGTGTTCCGGGACGTCTGTGTGTTGATGCTTTCTGTGTTTTCATCTCAGTGATATGGTTTCGGGTAACTGGCATTTCGTTGTTCTAAAGTAGACCCATATATATATATATATATATATATATATATATAAAATAGAGAGAGAATATATATATATATATATGTATATATATATATATATATATATATATATATTTTTTTTTTTTTTTCCTGTGAAATAAAGGCTGTTGGCTAACACAGTTTGCTGATAATTGCATACCACAAACAGTTATCAATTCTCAAATTCCCTAGCAATAGCTGGACCAAACAAATGGTTGGTGTATTAATCATGGGCTTACCCTCAACACCAAAAATGCAGCATAGCTTCCTTTAGTAAATCTAGCATCACAGATGCTTACCATGTAGATAACATTTCACCTAAATTTGACGCGGTCATTATGGACTTGTTGATAACGGGCTCTCACCATGTTTCTGTTCTGTGGTGGGTGGAATACCCTTCTACCTTGCACAAATTATCTTTTGTGCTGTCTACTCAAATTCCAAAGAAGTTATAATACCATTTTATTCATCCCTTATTGCACCCATCATTGAATATAATGTAGCCTTTGGCATATACCTGCCTAATCTCCTAAACTGGTTTGAGAGACCTCAGTGTGTTCTCACCAGAAAGAGCTCTGATATTGGTACCCTTAGTTGGTCTGATAGACTAAAAACACGTTGCTCTACTCAGTGTCATACTAAATCCTAGGGGATGATCTGTGCTGTAGCTCTTCCATGTTATGAATGACTTGGCACTTTTTGAACAACTTCTTTGAAACTGAACCAGTGATAAATCAAACACCCACTATAAAGACTTAAACCTGTACTAACACATCAGCAAGCCAATACTACCGCATAACAGAAAATGGTATGACAGATACCTAACCCAACATATTAGACTTCTGGAATAGAGTCCCCTTACACAAGTGTACTTCCCTAGCAAGCCAGTCTAGATGACTAGATGGGTGACAGCAAATTGTAACCCAGGATATATGGAGAGAGTCTACTTAATGGGGGAAATTGTTAGTTGCCACATTTTGGGTGATGTAGCTTCTCTGATCTCTTAATCCATGTGCTTTGTAGGAGCCTTTGAGCATATGGAGATTTGTGTTTTATTTTTCAAACTTCTAAAACTTGAAATTCCAGGTCTTGCATTTCCCATAGGTATCCCCTTGTTAAGCGGCACACTGACTTGCTTTGATCCTAAGATGCATTTTGAAACTCCTCATCTGTTGGTGTGGCATGGAAGCTGAAATGGTGTTTATTAACTGAGTACACTGCTACAGATGACATTATATTGTTTCTTTGGTATTGAAAAGAGAGATGCAAAGGTAATCTCTGCAAGGATAAAAATTCTAAGTCATTACAAAGATGATTTAAATATTGAAGAAATTCTTCTGTGGAAGTGTTTGATGTATTAAAATAAGAATAACCAGTATGTGTTGTGAGTCATATTGGTGTTTGGTGATTGCACATTACACCGCATTATGCTAGAGACATCTTTTGGAAAGCAGTAGTATTGAGAGAAGCATCTGTACCATCTATTAGAGAAAAACAAATCCATGTATCTATAAAACAAGATGAAAAGAGTGAACAAAGTAGTTCTGAAAAAAAAAAAAAAAACGGCAAAGTAAATGTGGCACTCAGCACAGCTGCATATGTTTATTTCCTAGAACCTGTTATATGTAGAGGTGCAAGAAGAAATTAGTTGGGGTGCAGATAGGTACTTTGCATGGATAATAGACATACGGATCATCAAGCTGAAGTGAAAGATTTGGAAGCCAAGAAGCATTACAAGTAGACATACACTGGACTTTTGTGAAATAGTAATATGGGTGTAGAGATTAAAAGGTTAGTAAGAAACCATATGAGTCTGTGAATACTATGGTATGGAATGCTTTGCCTGAACTACACGTTACTAGCTTTCCTGTAGCATTAGTTTGAAGGGGCACCTAATACTTAAGCAGCCCTTTGTGCTTTTGATATTTGTACAGGTTTAACTGCTTATTATTATCTTCACCCTTCCCTGAAATGCCCCCTTTCTGCCTATTAGGCTTATTATTTCTTTTTCCCCTTATAGCAGTTCATACTATCCTTTGTTATACCCCACATCCATTTCTGTTTGCTTTATCTCTTATCTTATTCCCTGTTTTCATTAATCTTCCCGTAGCTGGCCATTTTTTCTAGGGATCAAGTAGGTAAGAGAATCCCAGCTCCCTACCAATGCCATGTTTTCTGTCCTTCCCTGCCTTCCATCCATTTTTTAAACAAGGTTCCTGATGAGGGCCATGATGTTAGGAAGCTAAACAGGACAGATGAGACTTCCCTATCCCAGACAACAGTCCTCAGCTCATCCTTTGTGATTTCCAGCATTCCCAAACAGGCTGGACTTTGTTTTGTCCATCCTGTCATAGATGTGCTTTGGAGTATCCTGCCTCTGACCTGTACTCAGTGACATCATCACTAAGTGCCTAAATCGACTCTACTGATACATTTCAGTCTGAAAGAACAGTGTCTGTGCTCTGAAATCCTCATGAATTAGCAAGCTCCCCCTGCTTTCTTGAAAAAGGAGACCAGCAACCTGAAAAAGAGCCTTATTTTTTGCTTACATCTGTTACCGCATCTTTTCTTGTGTTCCTGCCCAAAGCTTGTGACTGCAGGCAGTGATAGACACAGATGCTGAGCAGTAAATTGAGAGCTTCTTCCTGTACCTCCGCTCTTGTTTTACCACTGCAATGCAGTACAGGCTTGCAGTTTTATGAACAACTATACCCATTATGTAGTTAGTCTTCTGAAACCCTATATCCACACGTGTAAACAAACTCCCATCTGATAAATAGTTCCAGTCCCATCACCTGTAGAAAGCTTTGCACTTTTTCAAGGACAAAACCATGTCTTCTAATTTGTATCACAGGTACTTCATGCACGGCAGAGCAACTTCTGCTCCATGACAACTTGAGATCAGTCATTTGAACCTAAGGGGGCACTATCATCTGTAGATGATGCCCACATGTTCCCCGACTGGATACTGGTAAAACCTTGGCTGCATATTGATATCCTGTGCCTGAAAATACTGAATAGGAAAAGAAAAGTACAGTTTTGTACCTACCATAAATGTAGATGTCCGATAGACATGCAACTGCAGTCATAACATGTGGGTTGTCCTGCCTCAGGCAGCCCTCGGTCGGCCGGATTCCAAAGTCTGGGTCCGACGTCGGCTGATGTCGCATTTCTCTCCGACGTCAGAGCGGCTGGAGTACATAAGCATCAGCCGACGCCATTTTCTTCAGTGTTTCTTGCCCCAGATGCCAGGTGCCCTCCAAGGAAGGCTGTAATCAAATTGGAAGACAAAAACAGGATTCCAAACAAATAAATGAGCAATAAAACAAATACACCATAACAGATATCCCCAGCTAAGAGTAACAGGGATAGGAGTGGACCCTAGGCATAGAGGGGTATGGAGGGAGGGAAAATCCGAGTGCAGTTGCATGTCTATCGGACATCTACATTTATGGTAGGTACAAAACTGTACTATGTCCTTCAAGAATGCAACTGCAGTCATAACATGTGGGTAGAATACCATAGCTTAGCTGGGGGAGGAGGTATGCACTAGGAAAGAGATGGTGTGGCAATCAAACCCTGCAGGACTGCCGAAGCAAAGCCTGCTCTGGATCTGGAATATAGAGGGAGATTGTAGTGTTTGGAGAATGTATGCACGGAGCTCCATGTAGCAGCTTCTAGAATGTCCTTGGTAGGCACCCCTCTTAAAAATGCCGTAGAGGTGGCTGTAGCTCTGGTGGAATGTGGTCTGACATTGGCTGGAACAGTCTTTCCATGAAAGGAGTAACAGAATCTGATGCAATGCCCAATCCATTTAGAAATAGTCTGTTTTGAAATTGCTTTTCCTTGGACTGCAGGTGCGTAAGCTACAAAAAGTTGTTCAGACTTCCTACTGGCCTTGGTTCTGTCCAGGTAGTATCGAAGTTGTCTGTGAATGTGTATGCAAAAGTCTTTCCCCCTTATTCTCCGGATTGGGGAAGAAAGCAGGCAGATGAATGGCTTGATTTAGAGAAACCCTAGATACCACCTTTGGCATAAAAGTAGGGTTGGTCCTTAATGAAACCCTGTCTCTGTGGAAAATAATAAAGGGTGGTATTGCCATTAGGGCCTGTAGCTCCGAAACCCTTCTTGCTGAGGTAATTGCCAACAGGAAAGCTGTCTTCCATGAGAGAAATTGCAAGTCAACTGAAGCTGCTGGTTCAAAAGGAGGTAGAGTCAGTTTTTCTAAGACAAAATTGAGGTCCCAGGCTGGCACTGGGGCCTTTCTTGGCGGCTTAATGTTCTTGATTCCCCTGAGGAACTGTCTTAGTAAGGGGTGAGAGAAAACAGGAGGATCAGTGTTGTATCTAGCTGAAATAGCAGATGCATGTATCTTTATGGAAGAATATGAGAGGCCGTTCTTTTAACATATCTGCCAAATATTCCAAGATAAGTGGGATGTTCAGCAATGCTGCATCATGTCCCTTGCTGGTATTCCAATTGCTGAATCTTTTCCACTTTGCTAAGTAAACCTTTCTGGTGGATGGTCTTCGAGCCTCTGTTAGTATCTGCTGAACTTCCTTGGAGAGAGATAAGCTGAAGTTATGTATGGGATCTCCCAGGCTGTTAGCTGCAGTGTCTGAAGGTTTGGATGCAGTGTTTCGAAGTTGTGTTGAGTCAAAAGTAGAGGCCACCGAGGGAGGGCCCACCTCCTGGTGTGACATATGCTCCGTAGTAGTGGGTACCAGTGTTGTCTTGGCCAATCCGGAGCTATTACGATTCCCTTGGGCTTCTCTGCTTTGATCTTTAGTAATACTGAGGTCATCAGTGGCAGAGGTGGAGATGCTTAGATTGCTAGGGAGTTCCAGTTGAATGAGAGGGCATCTATTTTCCAAGCTTTTGGATGGTATGTCCTTGTGCAAAATTTTGGTAGAAGATGGTTGAGGTGAGAGGCAAATAAGTCCACTTCTGGCTTGCCCCATGTCGAAGTGAGTTGCCTGAAAGCCTTCGGATGTAACCTCCACTCGTGTGGATCTGTGAAATTCCTGCTTAGGCTGTCCGCCAACACATTGTCTTTTCCTGGAACAAACTGGGATTGTAACTGGATGTTTAGGCTCAGTGATTTCTCCCATAGCTGCATTGTCAGTCTGCAAAGGGGGTAAGAGTGGGTGCCCCCCCTGCTTGTTTATGTACCACATCACAGTGGTGTTGTCTGTCCGTATCATTAAATGGCCTTGCTGGAGTTGGTGTTAAAAAGCCTCGATGGCATGCATTACTGCCAGCATTTCCTTTTGGTTTATATGCAGATGTGTTTCCTTTGGAGACCATTGTCCTTGTATACACCTGCCTTCCATGTGCGCCCCCCTGCCAAGGTCTGAGGCGTCTGTAGTCATGGTCTGTGTTATCTGTGGTTTTTTGAATGACATACCTGTGTTTTCCTGGCTCACCGAGGCCCACCATAGGAATTCCTTTTGTAGGCATGGAATGAGTGGTATGATTGTCTCCAAGTTGTTGCTGTGTTGAGACCAAATGCGTTTTAGGTACCATTGAAGCTTTCTCATGCGTAGTTTTGCTAATGGCACCAGTAGAATGCAGGATGCCATGTAACCCAGGGCCTGTAGGAATCTCCTTGCAGTCATCTGGGTGAGTTTTGCTAAACCTTTGAAATAATGAGTTAACTTCTCTTGCTTGTCTTCTGTCAGGTAAGCCATCTGAGAGGCTGTGTCTAGTTTGGCTCCTAAGAAGATTATTTGCTGGGATATCTGCAGTCCTGACTTTTGGAAGTTGACTGTGTATCCCAGAGCTTGAAGTAATCGTATGACATAATCCAGGTTTTTTGTCAACATCAATTTGTCGTCCGCTTGTATGAGGCAGTCGTCCAGGTACGGGTAGATTTGTATACCCTGGAGCCTGCAATGAGCAATTACTGAAGCCAGGCATTTTGTAAATACTCTGGGCGCAGTAGATAAGCCAAATGGCAATGCTGAGAATTGATAATGCTCTGGCCCTGCAAGAAATCTGAGGTATCTTCTGCAGCTGTGTCTGATAGGGACATGCAGGTATGCCTCCTTGAGGTCCAGAGTAATCAGCCACGACTCCTTGCCCAGCATGGGAAGGAGTTGCTGTAGAGTCAGCATTTTGAACTTTGGTACTATGAGAAAGGTGTTTAATGCGGACAAGTCCAGTATTGGTCTCCACTGAGATTCTTTTCTTGGAACAAGGAACAGTCTTGAGTAAAACCCCTGTTCTTGTTCTTGTTGTGGAACTCTTTCTATTGCTTTCATTCGAGTCAGCAGAGTGATTTGCTTGATAGCCTCTGCCCTTTGATTTGGTGGTAGGTTTGGCATGCCTTGTTTTCTTGGTAAGGTATGAAAATGAAACCTGTACCCTCGGTCTATAATGTCCAAAATCCATTTGTCCTTTGTCAGTCTGTGCCAGTTTTCTGCAAACAGAGATAATTTCCCGCCCAAGGGAGCTTCTAGTTGTTCACTGGTAGGCGGTAGTAGAGGAAAGTCATTGAGTTTGTGGTTGTTGGGCAGGTGAAACCCCTGCGTCACTTCTTTGGTTTCCAGGCTGCCATTGTCGTCCCCTGTAAGGGCCTCTGTATTGGCCTCTTCCTCGGCCACGTCTGTTCTTACCCCTTTGAAACTTTTCTGGATTAGGAAAGGACCAGTTTTTTGAAGGCCAATTCCTACTGAATCTGGGGGGTTGAACTTGGAGGAAATCTTTCACAGTCTGAACTGATTTTGCTTTTTCTTAGATGGTCTTTAACACATCCTTAGCATTTGCACCAAAAAGCTTGTTCTTTTCCAAAGGTGCATCCAGAAGTTTTGCTTTTACATGATCTGGTAGAGGTTGATCTTTTAACCAAGCATGTCTACGAATCACTGCCCCTGTCATAGCTGCCCTACATGAAGCTTCCAGTGCATCATATCCACACTGCAGGAAGTGATTGCTTACTTGCTGAGTGTTATGTACAGCTTCCTGCAAAGTCTTCCTGTCTAAAGGATCAGGAGAAGCTAATGTTTTTTGTAAATCTTCTAAGAGATAATCCTGTTATTGTAACATATGAAAAAGGCAATTTAAAGCTCTCATAGATAAGGTAGTGGATGTGTAAACCTTTTTGCCCCATCTCTCTAATGACCTTGCTTCCCTGTTGGAGGGCAAAGGATTTTGAGGTGGAGGCTGAAACTCCTTTAGGCCCCTGTGAAATAGTTTCCAAATCAGCAGTATGGGCCCTGAATAAATGGGAATGAGTTTCTGGGACCCTGTAATACCTGTCTGGCTTGGCTGGAGCAGGAGGAAGAGAATCAGGGGTAGCACTAGAGTCGGAATACAAATCATCCAGAACATCAAGTACAGGAGGAATAGCTAAGGGCCTGTGCTGAGGCTTCTTAAGGAAAGTCCTAAGGCGTTTCCTAGAATCAGAATATTCCTGACCCTGCCACTTGAAATGTTCCCTCATGGTGTGCAGAACTTCCCCAAAAGAAATATCCTCAGGAGGGGAGGCCGAAGAGATGGAATCTTCTGCATTCGAGTCCTCATAGGTCTGGAAGAGCTCTTCCTGGCTATCAGAGTGAACAGAGCCCTCAGAGTCTTCATCTGAAGGAGTAGGGTCAGAGGGTTCAACCCGGGGCCTTTTATCAGGAGGAGGTTGGGATGCTCTCTCAGGATGGGCCTGTGAACCTCTAATCATGGAAATTAAATCAGCAGCCATGGACATAATTTGTGTCTCCGGAGTCGGCTGAGGTAAGGATTTAGAAGTAATATGCTTTGTTTTGCTGGCTGCCTTAGCCCTAGTGTAGGCCTTAATCGACATGGCCATAGGAGGCCTGGCAGCTCCACGTGCAGGAGTGACCTTGTCTGTAGCAATGGTCTCGGGCATTTCCTCAGTTTCGGTATCCGGAGGAAAGTCTATAACTGGCGTCGGAGTAATGTCTGGAATCAGAGTCGTCGGTAATGCGGTGTCTTCGGTTTGGAGCGGTGGAGAGACCGTCTCAGAGGGAACCGGAGCACTCGCGCTAGGTTTTGGCGTGAAGTCGGTGGTAGATGCGGGCCGAGGATGTCGGTCCCGGTCTTTTCGCTTTTTGGGAGTTTGCGATGTCGGAAGATTCGACGGCATGTTGTAGGCAAATTTATCGCCGAAAAAAATCTTCAGCGAACTCCGCCCGGCGCCTGAGAGTGCGCTTGTTGAAGCGAACACAGGCCGAGACGTCGTGGTCTGGGCCCAGGCAAGGGAGGCAGTAAGAGTGGAAATCCTTATGAGGTATTAGTTTACCACAAAAAAGACAATTGTTAACTTTTTCAGTAATTTCTGACATCGGCTGAGGCAAGAAAATGTCCCCAACGGGGTACTTAGCTTTTTTGATGACTTCGGTATCGTAGAATACAGGAGCTGACCGACCGGCACTTGCAAACTGCTTCTGCTTCGGGCACCGCACGGCAAGAAAGACTGAAGAAAATGGCGTCGGCTGATGCTTATGTACTCCAGCCGCTCTGACGTCGGAGAGAAATGCGACATCAGCCGACGTCGGACCCAGACTTTGGAATCCGGCCGACCGAGGGCTGCCTGAGGCAGGACAACCCACATGTTATGACTGCAGTTGCCTTCTTGAAGGACATCTAGACATACTTGACACGATCCTCTGCCTACCCTGAATGTTTTTGACTTCTCTCCACAGATACATGACTGAATGGCACACCACAGCAGTCATGGGGCCCTGTAATATTGTAGGAACTGTCACAGAATATTCCTGGGTACTCAGTCACAAACCGTATAAAGGTCCGCATAATGCATGTAGATAGTACTTGCAAACAATCCCTCCAAGTAATTCATGCAAGGACAAATGTATTCCTGTTTTTTGGACAGGATAGAATCTCAAAATCCACATTTCTTCTCTTGAATCACAGTGTCTGACATAAGATAGGGTCTCTCTTCTACCACTATGTCATATGTATTTTTAGGAAGGCTGTCAAGCATGTTGCCTATATAACTTGAAGATAATTTCCCATTTCACTTTCTGATAATGGGTTCCACCACTCCACTTGCTATCCTGTCTTTCCACTCAAGATTGAAAAGGTGTGCTAATGCCAAGTTGCCTACTTTCACATCTAACTTCTCTAGTGCACACTGCAGAGTGCATTCTTTTCAGTCTTACCTTTAAGCATCCCTGTGACTAGCACTTTCTCTAATACCTGATGGAAAGCACTAGGAAGCCTTAAACTCATACAAACACTGAACTCTCCTTGTTAACAAGGAGAAATTAATAGTAGGCACTAAACAGCCTATAATTGCAAAGTACCTTGCTAAGGAAACAGCTCCTACACTTTACAAAGAAAAAAAAAAAAGCCCCAAACCAGGCATGTCCGAGGGTCAGCTTCTGGTGATTTCTCCTGTTCACCTGGTGAATCTGGGCATACTGGGGCAATGCAGCAATTGCCTCATGTACACAGACAACCCTCTCCTCCTACCACCCAACACTACAACCTGTGAGAGATGCACTTACATAGCCAAAATGGAAGCAAAGCTCTCTCCACCCAAGATTGTGCTAAACAGTCAAGAGGAGAAGGTTAACACCCACACTACACCTCAAGCAACACACAGCCCTTCTGAACCCGCACCACCAGCACCCACATATAGCAACACTAAATCCACATATGCAGAGGCCCTTAACTGTAACCTGCCCAAGCAACAAAGACCTCTGAAGCTGAAATGCAAACAAACACCAATCCCAACCAATGTGTCACATAGTTCACAACACCAGTGTGCCACCCAGCAACAGCCCCTAAGGCAAGACAATGTACCTAACACTTTAGTCATAGGTGACTCTATAGTCCGGCACACTGATGTCCCTCTCACCAGGTTGAATAAGGAGAAAATTACAGTCAGCTGCCTGTCGAGTGTCAGGATCCGCCACATGACGCATGCACTCAAGTCACTCCACAACAAGTACAAATATGACTCTGTCATTGTCCATGTTGGAGTGAATGACTTGAGATGTACCTCCCTGGACTACATGAAAAGAGACATGGAAGAGCTCTCGGATCATGTGGCCCAGGCAAGTATGACCCTAGCCCTGAGTAGCATCCTGCCTTCGCCCAGAATGATACCACAATATAAGGATAAAATGATTGACTTCAACAATTGGCTAAGCTTATGGTGTCATTCAAAGGGGATCCAGTATCTGTCTGCCTGGGATGACATGATTGACAGACCACGATGATTTGCCAGAGATGGTCTGCGCCCCTGGGAATCGGGTTATTGGCTAAGGCTCTTGCCACCCCTATAGTGCCTTTTTTAGGACAAAACCACCACCGTAACAGGTACAAGCATGCAAAATCTGAAGGTAATGCTACTCAATGCTAGAAGTCTAAACCTCAAAATGCACTCTCTCGGGGCACTCCTAAAAATGGAGAACATCGATATCTGTGCAGTAACTGAGACCTGGTTCAAGGCTACAGAGAGCACCCCTGCAATACCTGGCTACAACTCTTACCACACTTTTCGGCCACCAAACCAGGACCGAAACACTAAAGGTGGAGGAGTGTCTATTCACCAAGGATATTCACACCACCAGGCTAGTTGGCCAACACAATGTGTCTGAAATTCTCCAAGTGCAACTAACACTAGGTAAGACTGCAATCCAAATTGTAGCTTGCTACAGATCCCCCACCATACCCCAAGATTCTCACTACACCTTTCTAAACATACTGGAAAATATTAAGATAGAACCAAACACCCTAATACTGGGTGATTTTAACTACCCTGCCATTAACTGGGAAAACTACTCATGTCCCAACACCTTTGCGCAGCGGTTCTTGGAATTCATAAATTCCAACGCCCTGGATCAACTAATCCATAGTCCCACCAGGGGCTCCAATATCCTAGACCTGGTCATTACCAACATGGGAAATCAATGCTCCAATACCTATGGTCACCCCCTCGTTAGTCAGGTCTGACCATAAGCTAATCACCCTTAACATCCACATCCCACCCCACCCCCCAGTAAAGAAACCACCATAAAAAACTTCTTCAAAGCCAACTTCATGCTACTCAAGTCGGAAGTGACAAACTTCATGACACCCATGCAGACGGGAACTGAAAGTTCAACTGCTGAATCCTACACTAAGGCACTGTACGAGCACATCCACTCATGCATGAATCATGCCATCCCAAATAGAACCAAAATGCTCTCATCCAAAAAAAGGAAGCCAATCTGGTGGTCCCCTGCCATAAACAAACTTTACAACAAAAGGAAGAAACTTTTGCAGAAAAGAGGAAAATCCCAGGATGCAAAAAACTCCCTTAATAGCCTCAGTAAGAAACTGAGATGCCTCATAAAATCCTCCAAAGCTAGTTACGAAAATAAAATTGCCAAAGATTCCAAAGACAACCACAAAGCATTCTATAACTGTCAAGAATCTAAATGGCAATGCTCAGATCTGCTCTGAGCTAAAACAGAATGGCATTAAATATACTGATCTGAAGGATATTGCCAATATCCTGGCAGATCGATTCAGTGCCAACTTCACCCCCCTCTCACCCCCTAAATGGCCTATATCAGATTGCCAAATTCCAGTAAAAACGGTCACACAGGTACAAAACGCAGTCTCTAAAGCCAAGAATACAGCATCCATGGGACCAGATGACATCCCGGGCTGTGTACTACATGAACTACAATATGAACTGGCACCTCACCTAAGTGTCATGTTTAATCATAGCCTCACCTCAGGTTTCCTGCCCACTGAGTGGCGCAGAGCTACAGTTATCCCAGTCCACAAGGGGGGATCCACCTTGGATCCCGGAAACTACCGTCCTATCAGTCTGACAAGCCTTATCTGCAAGGCCATGGAGCGTATTATCATGGAACTTATAAACAAAGACATTGGCAACCTTCAAACACTGGACCCCACCCAGTTTGGGTTTGTGAAGGGCCGATCTTGTCTCCTGAACTTGATTGACTTCTTTGAATCAGTCTCCAGAGCTATGGACAAGGGTAAGGTGGTCCACACAGCCTATCTAGACCTTGCCAAGGCCTTTGGCATCATCCCTCACTCTGGAATCATAGATAAACTTACAATCCCTATGTCACCCAATGGGTTGCTAAATGGCTTACTGATAGAACCCACACTGTAAAAGTAGCCGACTCCAAATCCAGCTCCAGACAAGTGACAAGTGGAGTACCTCAGGGTTCAGTCCTGGGGCCGCTCTTGTTTGGCATCTACTTCTCTGAAGTACAGGTCAACACTAAGGGACTCTGGCTAACAAAGTTTGCAGATGACTGCAAACTGGGAGCCATTATTGAATCCCCAAATGATGTGGATACTCTACAAAAGGGCCTTACAGAAACAGATGCTTGGTGCCAGAGCCATGGGCTCAAGCTCAGTGGCAAGAAATGTATTGTTATCCCCTTTGGGAAAAAACATGTATCCATGAATTACCATATAGGTGGCAGTACACTAAACACAGAAAGTGTGATAAGAGACTTAGGGACACAGGTGGACAGTGGTCTCGCCTTCGATAACCACATCGCCACAACAGTCAGGAAATCCTTCTATGTGGCACACCTCATCACGAAGGGCTTTTCATCCAGAAAAAAGGAGGTCATTGTCCCACTGTACTCATCCCTCATTAGACCCATTATAGAATACAACACCCCATTTAGTATGTACCTCTCGACATCTGCAACAACTGGAAAGGCCTCAGAAATACCTCACTAAAAGAATCACGGGCCTAAAGCAGATGCCCTACGCTGACCGCCTTAAAAAAACTCCAGCTATACTCTGTCGCATATAGTCTACTCAGAGGCGATCTCTGCTTAACATACAAGGCCATGTCAAACCCAGAGCTGTTGGACATGCTACACTTAAAGAAATCCCAATCCCTCAGAGCTACACGCTCCAGGGATCTAAACCTTGTCATCACAATAAACAAAACATGCTGGAGGGATAGGTTCCTGACCCAGAGACTCCCCAGACTCTGGAATAGATTGCCCATACATGTCAAGCAGAGTGCCTCTTTGGACCTCTTCAAGAGGAACCATTTCGATTGGATGGGAGAAAGGAAATTCACCCCAGGGATCACGTCAGTCGCCCTGCTAGACAGGGGTCCAGGAAAGTAAATAATGTGGGAAGAAATAGCCAGGGAATTGTTATGGCTAGGCTTGTATAGGCCCTAGGGCTGATAGCCTAGTACCAACCTATGAACCTATGACAGGTATCCACAATTTCAAACATTTTTGGTCAGATCTCTTCCAGTCATGTGACATTGCCACCTCAGAATAGTTTGATTCCTCGAGTGACTTCAGTTGAATCTTTCTGAGGATGACATATCTGCTGAGTTCAGGCCTTTCTTAAACGTGCTTCTGCTAACTCATGGCAGTATTCTTAGTGAAGAAATGTTAGGATCAGTTCCCTCTTCCCCCAAAGTCACTGGATGGTTTGCCAGGACTCATGGCCATGCAGAAATCGTTATCTTTGGCCTTACCAAACTCCTTTTACAAGTTATCCATAACTTTGTTGACTACTGGTGCTCCTTCCTGGCCTTCTGGTACATGTCAAGTTTGGAGGTAGTCTCCATCCCTCCCAACTCGCATGAGTACTGTGATTGCATGGAAGATTTTTTTTAACTTAATTGCATCTCTCAGTATTGGTGTCTGCCAGTAGGTCCTTAAGTTTACCATTGTGATAAGCATATATACTGGAAACTCTTCTGTAAGCTGGAATTTAACTCATTGTGCACAGAAAGATTTGCTTGTTATTCCCAGGACATCATTACTGCACATTTGGATATTTAAGGTCTGTTGAGATGCTGTCCTGGCCATCTGAGCCAGGTCATCTCCAAGTGATGATCAACTGACATCGCAGCACCTGTTTTGTCCTGAGAGTCCACAGCATTTGATCTAAAGTCTGATTGCATAGGTATAATGTCAGTCATCAGCCTTTGGCCCAAGGTGCTTTAGGACAATATACTCTTGCAAGTAATCTTTCTTTCATACATTATTTGACTGTATAAAATTTAGTACACTGCACCCTAATTTCTACTTTGCCTGCTTGAGTGGTGATATCGGTCTTTGTTCTGATAGCATCTCTTGCATGGATCTTTCATCTGTAATATTGATTATTACAGCAGTACTAGAACTGTAAGTACTTGTTTAGTTTTATCTGCTTTTTGATTTGCTGACCAAATGGCTTATTCTACCAACTCAACCTTCTTGTCTTTACCTATGCTTTGGTTGTGCTACTTATCTTAAATCTGGTATGTTCATGGCATGAAGATGTTCTTAAAACAACTGTATATCTGTTATGTTCTTCTGCTGTATGCATACCGATGTAATTTGTGATTTGGAATATTTTCTGGAAGTGTTCTAGAAATCCATTTCATTTTAACAGTTTGTTCAGATTCAATATGGTCAAATGTCACATTGAATGAAGGCCGTTTTTTAATGATTTTTTGTAATATTTTCAAAAGTTAGTGACTTTAGTGTTGAGTGGTAGATTTAATGGTGTCCAGTGTTCTGCATTGGAGGGATATTCTGTAGTACTTAAATTATGTTTCTGATTGTGTTTTGTTTTTTCTCATTAAATGTATTTTTCAGCAAATTGTTCTTTGCAATTTCAGTGACTAAAAAAAATGGCATTCACTGATGTGGTTGCATACAAACTGACCTATGTATAGCCTTTCTACGTGTCTGCCTTGGGGCAAGGAAGCTGTATAGTCAGACCTAACCAGTAAACGTCCACACAAACAACAATGTGGGCCCACTGCATAGACCAAGTGTTTTTTTTTTCTTTTCACTGCATACATTATTCTAATTAACAGATTTGCTACAGTTTTGTTTCCTGAGAAAATGTGTGCGTGTGTTTTGTGCATGCATGTGTGTACATAAAACGCACACATATTTAGAGCAATAAAACACTTTTCTCACTATCATCAATCAGTCTGTTCTTTAAAAGATCTACAGATTTTTTTCCTCGCTAATGTAATTAGTGCTTTATATGAATGACTTGCACCAACAAATTAATTTTCAGTCTGCTATTGTAATATATTCAGATTATCGTTGTGTTACATTGTACTCTCTTTGTTGTTTTTGTTGAAACCATAGCTAGTACTTACTAGCTGTAATCCTATGGCTGAAAAGTCTCTGGATGGATCAGCTCACATACCTAGCTAGCAAACAGTCAGATGTGTTTTTCTGAAAATGCACTCTTGATTAAATATTACTGACTTAATTGTCTTGTACTTTATATTACCTCTACCCCACAGCTAAATCCTGACTTAAGCAGTGAGACCGTGGTGGTTTTGGGTCAGGGGAATGTGGCCCTTGACGTTGCTCGGATTCTTCTCTCCCCAGTTGATTTACTGCAGGTAAGATGGAGGACACTTGTGAAGCATGGAGATGTTTTGATATGCTTATTGATAAGTTAAGCCTTAATCTGAAGCTTGTAGGTGTATGAAAGTGTAATATAATTTGCTAAAAACTGTTAATATTCTTTTTGTATGCACTGGTAATTGCATTTGATCAGCTGCAAGGTACAGAACTTCATGTGGAGAAGTTTTTTTGGTGGTGAGATGTATTTATATTTTTAATTTGTGCATTTAGTAATGTGAAAGGAGGTGGTATGTACTAAGTAAAGCATTGTGCTAGACATTTACTTCAGCTGACTGTGGCTTCTTAGTTATGATTTTTGATGGGCATAGCAAAACAAGCTTTTATTCCCTTATTTACTTATTTATTTGCTATCTTATAGGTTCATAGGTAGGTACTAGGCTATTGGCCCCAGGGCCTATACAAGCCTAGCCAAAAAGGTACCCTGGCTTTCGCCACCCAAGAAAATTATTTTCCTGTGCCCCTGTCCAGCAGAACCACAGAAGTGATCCCCGGGGTAAATTTCCTTTTTCCCATCCAATCATCAAGATTTTTCTTGAAGAGTGCTAATGAGGAGCTCTGTTTGACATAGATAGGTAGTCTGTCCCAGAGTATGGGAAGTCTGTGGGACAGGAATCTATCCCTCCAGCATGTTCTGTTTATTGTGTTGACAAGGTTTAGGTCCCTAGAGCGTGTAGCTCGGAGGGATTGGGATTTCTTTAAGTGGAGCATGCCCAACAGCTCTGGGTTTGACATAGCTTTGTATGTTAGGCAGAGATCGCCTCTGAGTAGGCGATATGCGACAGAGTAAAGCTGGAGTTTTTTGAGACGGTCTGTGTAAGGCATCTGTTTGACGCCAGTAATCCTCTTTGTGAGGTATTTTTGCAACCTTTCCATTTGTTGTAGACGTCTTGTGAGGTACATACCAAAAGGGGCGTTGTACTCTATAATGGGTCTAATGAGTGATGAGTAGAGGGGAACAATGACCTCTTTTTTTTCTAGATGAGAAACATTTTTGTGATGAGGTGTGCCACATAGAAGGATTTCCTGACCACTGTAGTAATGTGATTATCAAAGGAGAGACTACTGTCCACCTGTGTCCCAAGGTCTCTTATCACACTTTTGGTGTTAAGTAGACTACCGCCTATGTGGTAGTTCATGGGTACAGAGTTTTTACCAAAGGGGATGACAATGCACTTTTTGGCATTGAGCTTGAGACCATGGCTATGACACCAGGCATCTGTCTCAGTGAGGCCCTTTTGTAGGATGTCCACATTGTTAGGAGTTTCGATTATGGCTCCTAGTTTGCAGTCATCTGCAAATTTAGTTAGCCAAAGACCTTCTGTGTTAGCCTGTAGTTCAGAGAAGTAGATACCAAACAGGAGAGGACCCAGGACTGAACCCCGTGGTACTTGTCACTGGTCTGAAGTGTGATTTGGAGTCTGCTACTCTCACAGTGTGGGTTCTGTCAGTAAACCAGTTGGCAACCCGTCTTGTGACCTAGGGATTTATACCTAGTTTAGTGAGTTTATGTATAATTCCAGAGTGGGGGATGGTGTTGAATGCCTTGGCGAGATCTAGATAGGCTGTGTGAACCACCTTACCCTCATCTATGGCTTTGGTGACTACTTCAAAGAAGTCCATCAGGTTTAGGAGACATGATCTGCCTTTTGCAAACCCAAACTGTGTGGGGTCCAGAGTTTGGAGATTTCCAATGTCTTTGTTTATGAATTCCATGATGATACGTTCCATGGCCTTGCAGACCAGGCTCATCAGGCTAATGGGCTAATGGGGGGGGGGGGTAGATCCCAGGGTCTGTTGTGGCTCCCCCTTTGTGGAGTGGGATAACAGTCACGATGCGCCATTCACCGGGCACAAAGCCTGAGGTAAAGCTATGATTGAACATGGTACTTAGGTGGGGTGCCAGTTCATTCTGTAGTTCGTGTAGAAGGCAGCCTGGGATGTTGTTAGGTCCCATGGATGCTGTGTTCTTGGCTTTGGAGAGTGAGGTTTTTACCTGTGCAGCCGTGATTACAGGAACTTTGCATTCTTCCGGTATAAAGATGGGCCCTTTAGGGCGTGGGGGTGGGGGGGTAAAGTTAGCACTGAACCTATCTGCCAGGATGTTGGCAATATCAGTTGGATGTTCGTGTTTCACTGTTGCAGTCATTACTCTTGGGTTATCCTGCTGGCAGGCTACCCTCAGTCGGCCAGAATTCCAAAGTCTAGGTCCGGCGTCTGTTGCTTTCGCCTCTTCCCTGACGTCAGTGCGCCAGGGGTATAAAAGATGCAGCCAACGCCATTTTCTTCAGTCTTTTTTGCCATGCGGTGCCCGAAGCAAAAGCAGTTCGCAAGTGCCGGTCGGCCGACTCCTGAGATTTTCAAATCCGAATTTCAGAACGAAGTCTTCATTAAAGCTAAGTACCCCATTGGGGAAACTTTTTCCTTGCTCCAGACCGATGTCAGAAAAAGTTAACAATTGTATTTCTTGTGGGAAGCAAATACCTCATAAGGATTTTCACTCTTAATGTATTCCTTGCCTAGGCCCTGATCACAATGTTGCTAGCTGTCGGTTTTGTGCTATATTTAACCAACGCACTATCAAGCATCTGTTAGAGTTTGCATTTCATTACTTTGGCCAAAGATTTAATTATATAATGCAGTCGGACCAGCCGACAACTGGAGTTTACAAGAAACGCAAGGACAAGGAAAAGGATAGGCATCCGAGGTCCAAAACAGATGATGAAGCCTCTGCTAGGCCAGTCGCCAGTTCACTGCTTCTCAGTGAGGTGCTTTCGCAGCCCCTGGCGCCCGCTACCTCAGAGCCACAGGCCGCTTCCGACTCCCACATGGAGCCGACTGGGCCTCTGCATACTCAAGGTATTGGACACTCCGAAAATATTTCCCTCAGATGGGTCTGGAGCCACTGAGCAGGCATCGGCTTCTGAGGGTGTCTTCAGACCTACACAACTATATATTAAGCCATCTTCAGCTTCAAAGACTAAAGCAGCTCTAAAGACAAAGAAACAAGTACAGCATTCTCCTACTCAGACTTCCATGCCTAAAAAAACAGATGCTTAAAATGGCCGAAGACCTAATTACTTTGATCAGGGGCTCCCATCCCCCTCCTGATAAGAGGCCTAGGCAACTCCCATCCCCCTCCTGATAAGAGGCCTAGGCAAGAGACAGAGTAGGATTCTTCTGATCAGGTTTCTATTTCCTCTGATTCCTCTTCTGAACAGGATTACTCCATGCTTCCCTATGAGGATTCTGATGCTGAAGAATCCATTCCTTCAGCCTCTCCTCCTGAGGGTTATTCTTTTGGGGAAACCCTACATACCATGAGGGAGCATTTCCACTGGGAGAACCAAGATTATTCTGAATCTAAGAAAAGGCTCAGAAACTTTCTGCTACTTCCTCCGCACAGACCCCTTGCTATTCCACCTGTTCTAGACATTGTAGATGATCTATTTTCAGAGTCCGGCCTGTCCCCTGACTCTCTACCCCCTGCACCTGCAAAGCCAGACAGATACTACAGGGTCCCGGATTCTCATAAATTCCTATATAAAAACCCCACTGCTGACCCAGAAACTATATCTCAGGGTCCCTAAGGGGTTAAAGCTTCCACTGCAAAAAACCCTTTCCCCACTGATAGGGATTCTAGGACTCTAGACACATGGAGGAAGAAAGTCTACACTTCTGCTACCCTGGCTGTAAGGGCTTTAAATTGCCAGTTTCATATGCTTAAATATCAGCAATATTTAATGTCACTGCTTAAACAGAAATTGTTGACAAATACTGAATGTTCAGAGAACAAGGAATTGCAGGATTTATTGCATGCAGCTGAACAAGTGGGAAAGCATACTTTGCAATGTGGTTATGATTCACTGGAGGCCTCTTGCAGGGCCGCTGTTACAGGTTCTGTTATTAGAAGGCATGCTTAGTTAAAGGAACAGAATCTGCCTGATCATGTTAAAGCAAAATTATTAGATGCACCATTACAGCATGATACTTTGTTTGGTACTAAAGCAGAAGAGGTGTTGAAAAAAATGGAGGATAAAGCAAAATCCATGCAGACAGTCAAGGATTTCTTACAGGTACAGCCACCCAGGTTTAGCAGGAACCGGCCTTCTAAAAATTGGTCCTTTCCAGTGTCAGACCACAAAGAGGCAGATACAGGCATCCCAGAGGCAGATCTCAGCCCAAAGGCTCATACAGGCCTAAACAATGGGGTGCTCCTACCTCCAAAAGCATAGAAGACAAATCACAACTTTACAGGAAACAGTCCCAATGACTTTCCTCTACCAGATCCAAGCACTTTTCTTTTGGCAGTCCCCTTAGGGGGAAAACTATCACTTTTTTCATCAAATTGGAAAATGGTTACCCAAGACAAATGGGTCCTGATCATAGTGTCCCAAGGCTACAGGTTCCATTTTCACACTCTACCAAGGCCAAAAGGTATGCCAGAATTGCCACACAATCAATGGGCAGAGGCCAAAAACTAATTACAGCCCTCATGGACATGAGGGCCATTCAGCAAGTACCACAACAAGAGCAGGGGCAAGGATTTTACTCCAGACTTTTCCTGGTACCCAGAAAGGACAAAACCTGGAGACCAATACTGGACCTGTCTATACTGAATACGTTTCTGGAAGTTCCAAAATTCAAGATGTTGACTATACAGCAGCTACTGCCCATGCTGGGCAAGAAGGCTTGGCTCGTAACTTTGGACCTAAAAGAGGCATACCTGCATGTCCCAATCAGACAATCTTGCAGAAGATACCTCAGATTCATAGCTGGCTCAATGCATTACCAATTCTCTGTACTGCCCTTTGGCTTATCTACTGCGCCCAGGGTCTTCACAAAATGCCTGGCACCAGTAATTGCATTTTGCAGACAAAAAGGAATCCAAATATATCCCTACTTGGACGACTGGCTAATTCAAGCAGAGAACAAAGACATTCTTCTAAAGCATCTGGCGTTTGTAAAAAAGATTACTAATTGGCCTAGGGTACACAGTAAACAAAAAGAAATCAAAACTAGTGCCCTCTCAAGAAATAATATTCCCGGGTGCAAGCTTAAATACAACTGCCCAAATAGCTTATCTCACGCCAGATGAGCAAAAGCAGCTGACTACTTACTTCAAGAAATTGGCAACAAAAACCCATTTATCTGCAAGGAAAATCCTGCAGGCCTTGGATTTCATGGCATCCTGCTTTCTACTAATTCCATATGCCAGGCTGCATATGAGGAAACTACAATGGTATCTAAAACGTGTTTGGACTCAGCATTGCCACAGCCTGGAGACGGTAATTGCACTCATTCCCTGCCTGCAACAGGAGTTTCGATGGTGGGCAGAAGCCTGTCACCACAACAAGGGTCTGCCATTCAGTTTACCCACAGCCAGAGAGACACTGACAACAGATGCATCAGATTATGCCTGGGGGGCCCATATGGCAGGAAAATGTATTCAGGGCACATGGCCTGCAAACCAGATGCATCTTCACATCAATCAAAAAGAGATGCTAGTGGTTCAAAATGCCCTGACTGCTTTCAAGGACTTGCTTCATCCAGGACAGTTACTGATAAAGACAGACAACACTACGTTCATGTGGTACATAAACAAGCAGGGAGATACACATTCCTACCCCCCTCTGCAGACAAGCAATGACCTTATGGGACACAGCATTGGCTTTTCAAGTTCACCTGCAAGCACAATTCCTGCCTGGAAAAACAAATACTCTGGCAGATGAACTAAGCAGAAACCTCATGGATCCCCACAAATGGAAACTGGACCCACAAATGGAAACTGGATCCGCAAGTCTTCAGCATGATAATAAGGAAATGGGGATGCCCAGACATAGATCTATTTGCCTCCCCTCACAACTGCCAATTGCAGAGATTTTGCACAAGGATTTATCACAAGCAAGCATGGAAAGTGGACGCCCTGTCCTTCAGCTGGAAAAATCCTAACCGTATATGCTTTTCCCCAACTGCCTCTCCTTCCCAGGGTACTCCTAAAGGTCAGACAGGAGAAGCCAAAAATGATACTGATTGCACCAGACTGGCCACACCAACACTGGTACCCAATCCTAAAGAGCCTGTCTCAAGGTCCAGCATGGATATTGCCTCAAACTTCTCACTTGTTGACCCAACAAAACAATCAGATCCTGCACAGCCAACTCAGGACCTTAAATCTGGCAGCATGGCGGATAATGTAGCCAGTCAGAACACTCCTCTTTCAAAAGCTGTTATGGATGCTATCTTGGAAGCCAGGAGGCCCAGTACCAGAAATTCTTATGCAGAAAAATGGAAGAGATTCTGTGCTTGGAGCCAGGAACAAGGCATTGACACGTGTGTACCAAATATCCCTCAGATTTTACAATACCTAACTGAGAGGCTAAACAAAGGCTTTTTTTCTCATCTATTAAGATTCATGCCTCTGCCATTTCAGCCTATTAGAATACAGAACCACCTATCTTTTCTCATCCTTTAATAAGGTAGTACCTCAGAGGGGCCAAAAACATTAGGCCTCCAAGGAGAGTACCAATTCCGGCCTGGGACCTCAATTATGTTTTGGAAAAACTCACACTGCCTCCTTTTGAGCCAGCATCAACAACAGATACAAAATTCTTATCCTGGAAAACAGCTCTGCTCCTAGCAAGGCGAGTCTCGGGAGTTACAAGCTCTCATGGCTGTGGAACCTTTCATAATTTTTCATCCAGACAGGGTTTCTCTGAGGACAAACCCTACATTTATTCCTAAGGTGGTGTCCAGTGTGGCCCTCAACCAAACCATTCACTTGCCTACCTTTTATCCAAATCCACAGAACAAGGGTGAGAAAATTCTACATTCTTTGGACATACACAGGCAGTTACGCTTCTACCTGGACAGAACTAAAGCTTTCAGAAAGACTGAGCAACTTTTAGTGTCATATGCTGCAGGATCACAAGGAAAGGCTATCTCAAAACAGACTATTTCTAAATGGATAGGCCATTGCATCTGTTTCTGCTATTTTCAACATGGCAAGTCAGTGCCTAAGGGCATTAGGCCTCATTCCACCAGAGCAGCAGCCACTTTAGCAGCCTTCCTCAGAGGAGTACCAACCAAAGATATCTTAGAGGCTGCAACTTGGAGTTCAGTGCACACCTTCACAAAGCACTACCACTTAACTCTTTAAGTCCAGAGCAGGCTTTGCCACTGCAGTTCTGCAGGGCCTCATAGCCTCTCCTAATCCTATTTAGCCCAGCCACCCATCCTCAGCTTTGGGATTCAACCCAAGAGTAATGACTGCAACAGTAAAACAATATGAACATAGTACAGTTGTGTACCTATCATAAATGTAGATGTTAGTGTATTCACTGTTGCAGTCCAGGTTACCCATCCACCATCCCCCTTTTCTTTGCTGGGACTTAATCTGCACTTCTCTATCTTATACAACCTTTTTGGTGTATTTGCTTGTATATGAAGGGAATGTTATTTTTGTGCATGCATTTTTATTGGCATGTTTTTTCAGCATACCAGTTAGGGGGCACCTGACATCTGGGGTAAGAAAAACTGAAGAAAATGGCATCGGCTGCATCTTTTATGCCCCTGGTGCACTGACGTCAGGGAAGAGGCGACCGCAACCAATGCCGGACCTAGACTTTGGAATTCTGGCCGACTGAGGGTAGCCTGCCAGCAGGGATAACCCAAGAGTAATGACTGCAACAGTGAATACACATGAACATTTACATTTATGGTCAATACACAACTGTACTTTCTGTATATTTAGTGTCATTGTGCTGTAACCCAGAGCAGATCTGAGTGTTGCTATTGAGATTCTTGACATAGCTATAGAATGCTTTGTGGTTGTCTTTAGAATCAGTGTCGATTTTGTTTTCAGAACTAGCTTTGGAGGATTTTATGAGGGATCTCAGCTTCTTACCGAGGCTGACCAGGGAGTTCCTCCAGTTGTGGGATTTTACTCTTTTTTTTGCAACAGTTTCTTCTGTTGTAAAGTTTGTTTATGGCAGACCACCACCAGATTGGCTTCCTTTTTTTGGAGGTTAGCATCTTGGTTCTATTAGGGATAGCAAGATTCATGCGCTCGTGTAAGTGCTTATAAAGTGCATTTGTGTAGGATTCAGCAGTCATACCTCTATTGTCTGTATGGGTGTCGTGAAGTTTTCCACTTCTGTATTAAGAAGCGGGAAGTTGGCTTTGGAGAAATTTTTTACGGTTGATTTCCTAATGGGGAGTGGGAGCGGGATGTGGATGTCTAGGATGATTAGCTTGTGGTCGGATCTGACCAACGAGGAGCTGACCTCTGGTGTGGAACACTGGTCACCTATGTTGGTGATGACCAGGTCTAGAATATTGCTGCCCCAGGTGGGGATGTGAATAAGTTGATCCAAGGCGTTGGAATTGATGATTTCCAGAAAATGTTGAGCAAAAGAGTTGGTACACGAGTAGTTTTCCCAGTTAATGGTAGGGTAGTTGAAATCACCCATTATTACAGTGTTGGGTTGTACCTTAATATTTTCCAGTGTATCAAGAAAAGAGGTGTGGGAATCCTGGGGCATGGTGAGGGTTCTGTAGCAAGCTCCAATCTGGATTGCGGTTTTGCCCAGAGTTAGTTGAACTTGGATAATCTTGGATGCATTATGCTGAGCAACTAGCTTGGGAGGTGTGGATATCCTTAATGAATATGGACATGCCTCCACCTTTAGTGTTTCGGTCTGGGTTTGGTGGCTGAAAGGTGTGGTATGAATTATAGCTTGTTAATGCAGCAGTGCTTTCTGGAGCTTTGAACCAGGTCTCTGTCACTGCACAGATGTCAATGTTCTCCATTTTAAGGAGTGCCTCGAGTGAGTGCATTTTGAGGTTTAGACTTCTAGCATTGAGTAGCATTACCCTCAGATTTTGCTTGCTTGTACCTGTTATGGTGGTAAATTTTTCATTTGAACCTTGCCTAAAAAAGGCACTATAGGGGTGGCAAGAGCCTTTGCCAGTATCCGGAATCCCAAGGGCGACAGGTGCAGGCCATCTCTGGCAAAGCAGCGTGGTCTGTTGGTCATGTTATCCCAGGCAGACAGATACTAAATTCCCTTAGAATGACACCAGAAACTTAGCCAATTGTTAAAGTCAATCATTTTGTCCTTGTACTGTGGTATCATTCTGGGTGATGGCAGGATGCTACTCAGGGCTAGGGTCATACCTGCCTGGGCTACAAGATCGGAGATCTCCTCCATGTCTCTTTTCATGTAGTCCAGGGAGGTACGTCTCAGGTCATTCACACCAACATGGATAATGACAGAGTCATATTTGTACTTGTGGAGTGACCTGAGTGCATGCATTATGTGGCAGATTCTGGCACCCGACAGGCAGCTGACAGTAACTTTTTCCTTGTTTAGCCTGGTGAGTGGAACATCAGTGTTTGTGTTTTGGTGGTGTAGGTTTTGAGGGACTATGTGATGTGTGGTGCGGTGCAAGTGTTTACCTTCTCTTGACTGTCTAGTCCAGTCTTCGGTGAAGAGAGCTTTGCTTCCAGTTTGGCTATATAAGTGCATCTCTCACAGGTCGTAGTGTTGGGTGGTAGGAGGATAGGGTTGTCTGTGTACATGAGGCAATTGCTGCATTGCCCCAAGATGCCCAGATTCATCAGGTAGACAGGAGAAAACACCGGGAGCTGACCTTTAGACATGCCTGAATAGATGCTTATTTATTAAGTACTAAAAATTGTTTTCCTCTAGACAAGTGAGGAAAGTTGAGTGCTGTAGTAATTTGTAACTTAATTACTGCTTACAATGAGTTCTGAACAAGTGCTGAGCTCAAAGAAACAGATTTGAGTGCTAAAACTAAAAGGCTGGCTAGTTGCAAGGGAAAATTTGAAGAGCAGACTTTATGGCGCCAGGAATAGTTTAACCCTAGTTAAGTTGGGGGGGGGGCTAGGGAGCTCACAAACAGTCCTGGACACAGCAAATCCATATCTGGACAAGACCTGCCACAGGAAAGAGGGGAAGCAAACTTAGAATTTTTTTTTTCAGTAAAACTGAAATTGGAGAAAGCTGGAACAGACTCTAGAGAATGCTTTTAACTGTAAACAGACAATTATAGTAATGCACGCTATTACAGTTCCTGGCTGTAGAACACAGAAACCTCAAAAAATCAAAAATGCACAGAAAAGCTCGGATAGAGCACTCACAAACAAAAAATAGAACTCTCAGTATGAAAAAGCAGTTTACAGTTAAGTAATTCAGTAAACATGCAATTAGAGTAATGAAACAGTGTCTAGCAATGAAAAATACAGTTAAAACCATATAAAACAGTGCACAAATGCAGTGAAACAATAAAAAAAGCTTTATGTTGTGTCTTTCGGCTTTTCCCGGTTAGGGGTCGCCACAGCGGAACTCCAGTCCGCTAATGATTGGTAGTTGATTTTTAGCTTTATAACAGTGCAAAATGTAGTAGATCAACTGTATAGCACAATTATAAGCGTTTCAGAAGTGCAGTTCAGTGAAATAAGTGTAAGAAATAACTTATCCTGCTCTTGGAATCTTAAGGAATTTCCACTTAGTTTTAGTAATGAAATGCAATCCACAGCCTGAGCAATACAAGCACAACCTTTTCAAGACACAAGGTTTATATACCAGTAAGAATGGAAGAGTTAGAAGATCAAATTACTACTCAGCCCCTGCTATTACCCAGTCACTCTTACTACAGAAGGTCAGGAGGCCTTGTTGCTCTCATTAATAATAATGAAGACAATCAGCAGAAAATGGCTGCCAGAAACACAGGAAACTCAAACAAAACTACCAGCTTAGACAACGGTCCTCTATTAAGATTATGCCACCTGAGCAGAACCTCACTTTAACAGCATAGAAAGAACACCCACAAAGAGAAAATACAAGTGTCAGTATGAAAAAGCAGTTTACAATTTAGTGATTAAATAAAAATGCAGTTACAGTAATGTACACTGTTACAGTTCCTAGCTGTAGCCACTAAATGAACGTTTTAAACAGATCAAGGAGCAAGCAGACTCTAGAGAATGCTTTTAACTGTAAATAGACAATTATAGTAATGCACAGTATTACAGTTCCTAGCTGTAAAACACAGAAACTTAAAAAAATCAAAAATGCACAGAAAAGCTCGGATAGAGCACTCCCAAACAGAAAATACAACTCTCAGTTTGAAAAAGCAGTTTACAGTTAAGTAATTCAGTAAACATACAATTACAGTAGTGAAACAGTATCTAGCAATGAAAAACACAGTTAAAACAGTATAAAACATTACATAAATGCAATCCAACAAAAATGGTCCAGACGACACAGGAAGATGGTAATAAAACAGTCTTTTTTTATTCGAAGTTCACCACAAGCACTTTCACCCTGACTCAATTGCAGGGCTTTTTCAAGTACAAAGAAAACACAAAATACCATTCCTATTTAAAATGTCCACAAAATGCATAGTAAAATCCCTTCATAACCATCAGAGTAAATACACTTAAAAGACTTATAAAAAAACAATTTTATACAGATAAAACATGTACACGTATTACTAAAAATTGTCCCCCAATATCAGTGCCAAAAGACATACTGGGAATAACCCACTTATTAGAAATACATCAAAACTTCTCAGACCTCCTAACCAAATATGGTTTAATAGAAATATGGTCATTTAATCCTGGAGGTTGGGTTGCGTTTAATTTTAATTGCCAGTAAGTCTCCTGACAACAAAGCCAATTCTCCCATTCCCCACCCCTTGGGTCTACTTGTTCCAAGATGCCAAAAAGAAACCCAGGGTGAGTTGGTTCCGTATGTAAATGTCTGTACAGTGCACTATTTAAATTCTTTTTCCTAATGTTATTGGTGTGCCCTTTCTGATTTTCCTACATAAAAACTAGGGCAACACTTGCACAAAGCCAGGTATACTATACCTTTGTTAGTACAATTACTCTTTCTAAACCACACACTGTTCTTCGCTACATTACTCAAAGTGACCTTTACTTTTTCACAGATATATTTACAATACCCACATCTTCCACATTTTCACGTACCTTGATTCTCGAAACAACTAGTCCTGTTATTCTTTTCAAAAAGCCTTTTTAAGTTGGTCCCTGTTTTGAAGACAAACCTAGGACTCGTCCCTACCTTACTTAAAATATCTTTGTTAAATTTCAGCCTTTTCCAATTCCTTTTAACTAATTCCTGAATCTCCCTAGAAGCAAAACTATGCTCTAAAACCAATGCTTTCCCAAAGGTTTGGTCACCAGTAATCTTTTCCTTGATTGTATCTTGTGATGGGTTACCTAAAAGGGGAATGTATCTTACACCCCACCCCACTGTAACCTCACTTACAACCTCTTCAAATCAGGTTGATAGGGTAACTTCTCACTTTAAATAACTCAGAAACAAATTCAACGTCAGATAAAAAGTCTACTCTTTCTGAAGTCATTCTCGCTGCTCTAATCATCTGGCCCTTCACAATACTTTTTTTCTGCTTCCACTGATGATCACTGTTGTAGGGCAAATAGGAATTGCTAAAAGTACTTTTCCTATGTATCCTAGATTTTAAACCTCCCATCAATTTTATCCAGCCTTACATCTAAATAATCAGGTCCTAATTGGTCAAAATTGAATGTAAATTTAAAAAAAATTAGTGGTTGAATTAAGAAATTCAAGAAAGTTAGTAATGGTACTCACTGGACCTTCCCAGATGATAAATATATCCTCCAAAAAGCGACGATATAACCTAATGTTCTCCCAGTAGACCGAGTTAAACAGGTACTGAAGTTACCATTTGAGGAGGACCAGGTTGGCATAAATGGGGGGCACAAGCTGCCCCAATAGCCACCCCAGTAACCTGTTTAAATGTCTCCCCTTCAAAACACAAAATTGTTTTCCAGTATCATCCTCATAAGTTCCACCAAAAGGTCTACTTCAAAATTTAATAAAGACGTGTCCGAAACAATCAAGAAACTGAAGCCTCACAAAGCCCCAGGCCCAGATGGTTTGACCTCGGAATTCTACAAATCTTTTAGTGAGATTTTGAGCAGTGTATTGTCACAGACTTTTAATTATATCACTCTAAATAGAATTAATGATCCTCATTTTAATGCCTCAAGGACAGTTCTGATATTAAAAGAGAAAGGTGATTCCAAAAATCCTGATAATTACAGGCCTATATCACTTTTAAATATAGACATGAAAATCATGACATCCATTCTGGCGAGTAGGCTGAAAAAGGTAATAAACCCAATAATATCAGAGGAACAGGCAGGGTTTATGGATGGGAGGCAGACCACGGAGAATACCTTCTCTCCATACCTTAATCTCTTATGCGAAATATAAAAACCTGAATTTGTATGCCCTAATTATTGATGCTCAGAAAGCATTTGATAGGGTTAATTTGGATTATTTATTTGATACATTACCTTATTTTAATATACCGCAGGAGTTTATCTTTATTTATAAATCACGAATGCTCGAATAGGATAAAAATCATAAATGGTACCCGACAAGGCTGCCCATTATCTCCCATCTTATTTAATCTTTACTTGGAGCCTTTATTTTTACACCTTAAGCAAAATGTTTTTTATAATTCTCCTGTACTGTATGGAATAAAGGTTAGGATGGCTGCCTATGCAGATGATTTAAACATATATTGTACCACACCTGTTTCCGATACTGAAAAAATATTAGCTGCAATAGAAATCTTTGAGAGAATTTCCAATTACAAGCTAAATTTTAAAAAATCTAAAATATTCCCATTAAAGATACCCACACCTTTTTCAATGCTACCATTAATAGGACAAGTATTGATTGAAGAAAAGATAAAATATCTGGGAATTGTCTTCTCAACTGAAAATAGAGATTTTTTTATTAGCAATGTAAAGTCAACTACAGATCAAATAACATTGGATCTTGAAAGATGGAGTAGATTGAAGTTACCGATGATGGCAAGAGCAGCTATCATAAGAATGAATGTTCTTCCTAGAATGTTATATATTTTTAGAGCTGCACAACTCAGAATTACCAAAACATTCTTTAAACAGCTTCATATAAGATTGGGAAGATTTCTTTGGGAACCTAGGAAGACGAGAATTTCATATGAAAAATTGATGGCTCCAAAAAATAAGGGGGGGCTGGAATTACCGGATTTCGAAATGTAGTATTTAGTGATTCAGGCCAATAGGATTTTAAAGATGTCTTACTTCGATAGTGATAATAGAAAATGGACACCCAAATGGGTGCTCTTAACGTATAAGCATATAAATGACGTGGGAGTCAACGCTAAAGCATTACCCTTTTTAAATAATTGGACAATGAGTAAATATAAGCTAATGGAGCACATCAAAAGTTATGTAACGGCAATTCAAACTCTTCGCTTCCTTAAATTTACTAAAATATATGATGGTTTTCCAACCGTTTCATAGGAACCCAAATTTAACAATTGGTGGTCAATTGATTGATCTAAAGAAATTCCCTTTAATCATGGAGTTAACTGTACTCTATTTATATCCTTTTCTAGGAGTACCAGTACAGGATATTTTAAAAGAAATAGAACTCCCTATTTCCTATTTAATTATAGTAAGACAGCTAAAAGACTTGGTTATAAACTATTTTAACAACTTTGAAATGAAAGGGAAGATTTAATAATTTCTCGTAATCTATGGGAAGCGCTGTTGCAGGATAGAAAATATATAACCGCAGCATATAAATTGATAAAAGAGAGGAAGTATAATAATTATATTCTTTTATCGAGTTACTGGAGAGAGAAATTGATATTCCCAGGCGACAATAAGATATTGGAGGCATTTAAATTAACATTAAAGTCCGTATCCCTTCAGAAATTGGTATTTACGCAGCTGATGATATTTAACAATGCATACTATACTCGCCTCACTTTGCACAAATTTGATGCGAAGAATTCACCCATATGCCCACATTGCTTTGATCAGACAGCAGATTTGCTTCACATGTTCTGGAGTTGTAAGTGCATTTATAAATTGTGGAATTCATTAAAATTGCAGTTACAAAAAATGGGTTACCAAAATTCAACACTCTCTTGGGAGTTTATGATTCTTCATATTCCCCCGGAGAATCTAAATAAATCAAAAACGATTGTAATTATGAATATTTGCCTATTAATGAAATTATATATAGCCACAAATTGGTTGAACCCAGCCCAGACATCGTGGGAAAATTTCAGATTATTAGCAATAAAACACATCTTAGCGCATAAACTGTTAATTAGTGATCACAAGAAAAATATCAACAACATAAAAATCTGGGAGCAAATTTTTAATATTATTTTGGCTTAAGAGGTTACTATCCACTTTTTCTCGGGAACCAGAATATAGTCTAAATCAACCTTAGATTAGATAGAAAATGTACAGAAAAGACAGATTGTTGGCTTGGATTTGTTAATGTTGAATTTTTTTTTTTTTATTATTTTCCTTTTGATTGTTAGTGCTGTACCTTTGATCAATACATGAGGTTGATATATATGTGAAATTAACCAATGGAAGCATTTTGTATATATTGTATATAATGTGTGAATTTGTAATATAGTTGTGAAAAATAATAAAAAATGATTATTGAAAAAAAAAAAATTAATAAAGACTTTTTTCATTCAATATTGACCAAAACAAATCCAAACCCTCTTCTGTTGGTATACATGAAAATAAATCGACCACATCAATGGTCAGAAAATACATTTCCCCTTCATAGGACTGCAAATGTTAATCCGGATAAAAAATCCCATGAGTCCTTTATCAGATGTCCAAAATCATCAGTAAAGTATTTTAGGGAATAATCCAAGAATGTGGCTATAGGGCAAGTTTTTGATCCCCTACTAGACACAACAGGTCTGTATGGCGGGTCAGTAGTACTCTTGTGGATTTTACGGATACCAAAGGAGGAGGCTATTCTAGGCTTCCTATTAATTAAAATGGACCCCAATTTACCATCAATTCTATTTTCTAACATTAATTCTTCAATGGCTAAATCAAGTTTTCTATGAGCAATGTTGATTTTGTTAAGCGACACAGGAACATATACACTAACATCATTCAATATTTCAAGAATTTTACTATAATATGAAATGGTGTTCACTAAAACTGTACCACCCCCTTTGTCAGGTTTCATAATACAGATCTCCCGGTCTGAAGTAAGCTGTTCTAAAATATTTTTTTCTTCCTTGGTTAAATTTGTTTTGAAACCATATTTCTTTGTATGCTTTTTATCCGTACTAAAATTATAAATGTCTGAAGCACAAACCTCCTCAAAAACTTGCAAAGCTGGGTGCAAGGGGGGATTGTATATACTTGCCTTCCTAAATTGAGATAAACTACCTATTTCTGCATTTTAAAACAATAAAGAAAAATTAATTTTTCTTGTAAATAACTTCAGCTCAATAAGTGTGTCACAAACATCAAACCTAACAGAGGGTACAAATTTAAAACCTTTTGCAAAAAGGGAAAAATGTTCATGTTTAATTTCCACACCACTCAAAGATTTTAAAGCCATTGTAGGAGTATGTCACTTTGTCCCTACTTACAACTATGCCTTCCCCTTCCTTTTGGTTTTCACCGGGTTCCTCACTTTCTCCTTCCCCCCAGAAAAATCCTGTTCACTAACTTCCCCACCTTGATCAATAGGTTCGATGAAATCAAGCCCCAACTTGGGGTCTAAAGGGTTAGTGGTATTTAAACAAGGGGAAAGGGAGCTATTGTCAATAACTTCAGCAGGGTCTTGTGAATTAACCCCGTTATTAAATTTCTGGCCACAATCACTTTGTTCTCGATCACAAACATCTAAATGGTCAGATGGTGTATGGACCCTAACTTTTAAAACTTTGCCTTTAAAAATATATGCCCTGTTCTCATTGTACTGTTTTAAATTCCTAAACTTTTTTTGTTTCCTCAAGAATACATCCTCACATTTCCTTCCTACACGGGTAAAAATATGCTCATAAATGTCCTTGTTGAAATCAAATAATAAATCATTCTTAATAGCTTGATTTAAATTTTCAGCTTCTTTCAACAGGTAATCAACTTTTCTCCTAGAGTATTTTAACATCAGGATCATAATTTTAGTGCCACACTCATCAAACACTTTTTGTTAAATTCACCCAACATAAAATCATCATACAGAAACCCATTGGGGTATTTACATACCCTCAGTCCCTGTGGGACAACTTTTTTAGCAATACATTCAACTAAATATAAAATATCTAAATTAACACATTTAATTTTATGTAATTTATTCTCCAAGTCCTTCATACCCTCCTTTAAGGAGCCCATAGCAAATGAACGTTCAGCAGCAACACTTTTTCTTTTAAAGTCAGTCCTAAAACTGTGTTCGTTATCTTTAGAGTTATCAAACCATTCTTTTAAATTATTAAAACGTTTGTGTTCTGCCTCCAAAGGCTGGGCAGTATGCATAACAGTACCTTGAAATGTATTAGATCCTGGCCATCCAACCTCAACACCGTGTGACTCATTCTGTCCATTACGGCCGCCTATAAGTCTTCCCTTCCTGAAAATACTTTTGTTTCCCCATTGCAGGTCCCCGAAAACAAAGACTGGCTTCCACAACTCACTAGGGAAGCTGAAACGATGTCACGAAGGGAACCATTAGAAGCCTTCCCTTCACGCCCATTTGTTGGTGCCACAACACGATTGGTTGAACCTCCTCTTCCCTGCCCACAGGGGAACGATTGATTGGTCTGGGAAAGTGTCTTGAGGCGCGCAAAGTCCTAGGTTTGTTTTCAAAACAGGGACCAACTTAAAAAGGCTTTTTGAAAAGAATAACAACAGGACTAGTTGTTTTGAGCATCAAGGTACGAGAAAATGTGGAAGATGCGGGTATTGTAAATAAATTTGTGAAAAAGTAAAGGTCACCTTGAGTAATGTAGCGAAGAACAGTGTGTGGTTTAGAAAGGGTAATTGTACTACCAAAGGTATAGTATACCTGGCTTTGTGTAAGGGTTACCCTAGTTTTTATGTAGGAAAATCAGAAAGGGCACTTAAACATATTTATGAGCACACCTATAACATTAGGAAAAAGAATTTAAATAGTTCACTGTATCGACACTTGCATACGGAACCAACTCACCCCGGGTTTCTTTTTGGTATCTTGGAACAAGTTCACGTAGACCCAAGGGGTGGGGATTGGGAGAATTGGCTTTGTTGCAGGGAGACTTACTGGCAATTTAAAATTAAATGCAACCCAACCTCCAGGATTAAATGACCATATTTCCATTAAACCATATTTGGTTAGGAGGTCTGAGAAGTTTAGATGTATTTCTAATAAGTGGGTTATTCCCAGTATGTCTTTTGGCATTGATATTGGGGGACAATGTTTAGTAATATGTTTACAAGTTTATCTGTATAAATTTTTTTTTTTATATAAGTCTTTTATGTCTATTTACGCTGATGGTTATGAAGAGATTTTACTATGCATTTTGTGAACATTTTATAATGCAAATGTAGATAGTGTAGATACAGCTTTAAAAGTTTTGGCGCACTTTTTATCTAGGGGAAGTTAAATAGGAGGGGTATTTTGTGTTTTCTTTGTACTTGAACAAGCCCTGCAATCGAGTCAGGGTGAAAGCGCTTGTGGTGAACTTCGAATAAAAAAAGACCGTTTTATTACCATCTTCCCATGTCACCTGGACTGTTTTTGTTGGATTTTATTTAGTACTGTATATATGGTTGTTCCACTGGTTTTAATTAATTAATTACATAAATGCAGTGAAACAATAAAAAAAGCTTTATGTTGTTGTGTCTTTCGGCTTTTCCCGGTTAGGGGTCGCCACAGCGGAACTCCAGTCCGCTAATGATTGGTAGTTGATTTTTAGCTTTATAACAGTGCAAAATGTAGTAGATCAACTGTATAGCACAATTATAAGCGTTTCAGAAGTGCAGTTCAGTGAAATACGTGTAAGAAATAACTTATCCTGCTCTTGGAATCTTAAGGAATTTCCACTTAGTTTCAGTAATGAAATACAATCCACAGCCTGAAAGTGTAAAGAAAACTCTTTAAGTCGCATATTTGTTCTCATTAGTAAAGTTACTTGTCTTATTTTCCAAAGCAGGATAAGTGTTTAGAATGGGCTGACTGTATAATTAAACATTATATGTAATTTGCTGGGAACTGGACTACATTGTATTATTATCTGGCATTTTTTTGAGTGCAATCATAACTCCTCATTAGCTTCCCTATTCCCATTTCCTGTGTGGGTATACCCCATGGAGGTCATTATTTCTAAGTCTTCTCAAGTACTTCCACTCCCAGGAGGTTTATTTTGTATTTTGTCTGAAGTACGCTTGTCTCTGGTCAGTGCAGTGAAGTAGTTATTACAGCAGCACTAAGATGCTACTGTGTTGGACTAAAGTGGCTGTATGAAGTTTTCTGGTGCTGTTCCATTGCTTAAATCTGTACTAACACACCTTCACCTTGTAGCCATTGAGGGCAATATTGAAAATACTCAAAACCACTCCCCTTGCTTGGCTGACAGTGAAAGAAAAATGTGCTTTAAACTCTGCAGAGCAACTTTGTCTGGACTGCAATGCATAAATGGCTTTAGGCACATGCCATCTGGGTGGTCACTAGCAGTTGTGGCTTTTCTTTGCTACAGAAAATGAATACCAGAAAAGCACCCCAACTAGAGTGGCGAGAGGAAGTCCTATAGTCTCTGCTTTTCTATTTGTTGGCCCTCATGTTCCTACTGCCCATGACCTCTAATGACAATGAATTGGATAGTTCATAGCTGATACAGAGAAAGAAATAAAAAAAAATTCTAAAGCGAAAGTATGGTGCAAAGAGAAGATTGGCAATGGCATGACGTAAGTGTAAATGTTTATGTATATAGGTGGGTGTATATATATATATATATGCATTTTTTTGTATCGTTAATGGGTGACGGATCTTTTAGATGGCTGGGGGCCTGGCTAGTCCTCAGCCATCCCTATTTTGCTGAACATGCCTATTTTACTGCATACAATAACAGGCATTTCAGTTTCAGACTCCATGTACTTCAGAAGGTGCATGCTAATGGAAAAAAACTGTTTTAGCAATTTGTTTAAGTTTATAAAAACAGTATTTAAAATATATCCAGAATTTTGCCCCATCCAATTATTTTTGACATTGTCCAATTTTTTTTTGCGCTAAGAGTTTGGGGCATGTCTTGCTTATATTCTTTTTTTCCTGGTAAACCACTGAGGATTACAGTCAGTCAAAATGCTAGACATTGTTGCTCTACATAAAATGGTGTCCTGTCTTTGGAGGAATATGACAAATGGATGCTTTATGCTCATTATTCTGAATTTGCAGGATCACTGTGATTTGTGTAAGAGTAAATTCCGTGGTGGTGCAGCGGTAGCATTGTTGCCTTACAGCAAGAGGTTCTCCCGTTCGATTCTCGGCTGGAGTGTAGGGAGTGCCTTCTGTGTGGAGTCTGCATGTCCTCCCCACGGTTGGGTGGGCATTCGAAAGACATGCGTAAATGGGCGTTCCTTCGTTGAAGGTTGAACGTCGTGCTGGCATCTCGGTGTTTGTGAAAATCTACTGCCAATCATTAGCGGACCGGAGTTCCGCTGTGGTGACCCCTAACCGGGAAAAGCCGAAAGACAACAACAACTGTGATTTATGTAAGAGGAACTTGTAATAAGTCAGTGTGTAGCTACTGTTTCCATGGAACAAAGCTGCAATGCAGTCCATGGGTGTCATGTTTAATTATAACTACTGGATAATATAACTGACCCTGTTGTTTACTTGGTTGATATACTGAATAAAGGACTAAGTTTTGTGCCCGGGTTTTTTGTTCAGGAGCATTATTTTGCAGGGGATGTGGTTAAATATTGTCGCAATTTGAATTTAAAATGTTTTTTTTCATGGTTCAGATAATGTTGCCTCTGAGTTTAGGGATTTTCGCTTCAGGTCCTCCAAGTTCAGGCTACCTATGCAACCCATTGTACAAACATTCCAAAATGCGGTCCTTAAAGATTTACATCTGTATTTACATAAACAGGACAGGGTGAAGGATAATTTGGATAAACATCAGAGAATATGTCTAGAAAAGTTAATTAACAATAAGGACATTGCGGTTCTTTCCGCGGACAAAGTGGGAGTTGTGGTGGTCCAGGATTTGGGGGACTATGAAGCTGAAGGTTATTGTCAGTTATCTAATAACAATCACTATCAAGAAATGAAAGTGGATCCAACTATTCAGTTTAAAAAGGATCTTGATAATTTTTTAGACATGGCTAAAGATGAGGGCATCATTACTGATGAAGTATGTTATCATTTGAAGGTTGATTGTCCCAGCAGGCAGCACATCTATTTTCTGCCGAAAATTCACAAAGATCCCATAAGACCGCCCGGTAGACCGATAGTATCAGGCAGAGGTTCCTTGACAGAACCTCTGTCTGAATTTCTTACCTTGTATTTAAAACCACTTTTGGTTTGTATATGTTCAAGAATTCAGGATACTACACAGTTCCTTTCTATTATTTCTGAGATGCAATTCGAATCTAATTGGCTTTTGTGCACCTTGGATGTCACCTCTTTTTATATACCAGTATTCCCCTTTGGGCTGGACTTTTGGCCCTGCAATATTGGTTGGATAAGGCCAACATCTATAAGCCTGGTTTCAATACCCTTCTGGTTTGTATGACAGAACAGGTCCTGATTCATAATGTTTTCTATTTTAAGGACAGATGTTTTTAGCAGACTCCGGGCACTGCTATGGGGGCATCTTTTGCCCCCATTTATGCAGATTTATTCATGGCGTATGTGGAAGACCAGGTGATTTATGATATTGGTCACAATATCTACATCAATGAAATGGACATATGGAGAAGATATCTTGATGACTGCTGGATGGTGTGGAGAGCTGATGTGGAATTCCTTATGGAATTCTTAGAATATTTGAATGGCAATATATGGGGTATTGAATTTAAGTTGACATTCTAGATCTGAAATAACATTTTTGGATGTTTTGGTAAAAAGAACAGATAGCACCACTCTTGAGAGTGAGTTATTTAGAAAATTTCCTCAATTCAATACCCTATTACATGCTACCAGTTTCCACCCCCAGCATGTCATCAAGAATATCCCCAAGTCTCAATTCCTTTGTGTCAAAAGGATTTGTTCCGGTACTTCCACATACGACCATTACAGAAGGGATCTTGTTTCCAGGTTCAAGAGTAGGGATTACCAAGGGAGTGACATCACAAGGGCTAGTCGCTATGCGAATCAGCAAGATAGAACTGAGTTATTATCCTATCGGGTTCGGGATTCTGGTAATTCAGATTTGCTCAGATTTGTAACAAATTATGGGAGAAATACTGTTGGTTTTATGAATATTATTCGTAATCATTGGCACTTATTAAAATCGGATGAAGTCCTAAATAGTTATATAGGGGATCAGTGTCCTTATTCGTTCCGTAAAGGGCGGTCTTTGGAATCTCTTTTTAGTCACTATAAGAGGGTTTATAACAAGGATGCATGCTCAATTATTCAAACTAATTTATTTGGTTGTTCAATATTGGGTTGTTACCCATGTGGTCATTGTACCTATTGCCCTAGGGTGTTAAAATGTCAGACGTTTTCTTCACATAATTGTCCACAAGTTTATAATGTTTTATGTTTTGCTAATTGTAGCACTTCTTGGGTGATTTATCTGGCCCAGTGCAATTGTCGAGCATTTTATGTTGGACAAACTTCCCGTCCTTTTAAGGTTAGGATAGGGGAACATCTTAGTGATAGCAAGAATAAAAAGGGGTCCAGTTCTTTGTATAAACACATTTCTACACACCCTACAGGCATCTTTTGTTTTATGGTTATTGATCACATTAAGGCTAGGCATAAACAAACTCATGTTTTACATGAAATGCTTACTAACAAAGAAAAAATGTGGATAATCAAATTGTGGGCCCTTTTTACTCCGGGTCTGAATGATCACTTTTGAAGTATCCAGATTCATATTGTGTTTTTTTTTATATATGTTTATATATAGAATTATATATTTTTCATGTGGATAGCAAATTGTGCATTAATATATGCACTAGAGGGCGCTCCTTGCATCTAGCATGAACCTATTTATAAGTAAGAAAACAGCATGTTAGGTTTTTTCATTTGTTGCATCATGTTTGGTTGCTGAGAAAGGCTTTGCCGATACCGGTACAACCATGTTGGTGTACGGTTACATTTTTTGCTGTTTCATTTTGAAATAAAATAGTATTGCCTATGCTACAGGAGTTGGGTGCTGGCCTTTTCTTTCGGAATTAATTTTGGTTTTTGGCCGTGCATACGTCGTTCGTGCAGCGATTGTTTGATTCTACCAAACCATAATTCAGACAAAACATTAGCCCTCGCAGTCCCATGTACATGCCTGCACCATCCAGGGAGTGGTGCTCAGTGGATCTTTCAATTGCTCTTTGTGCTTTCACAGTCAATGTAATCTTGACTCTACCCACTTGTAGATGACACTTTTGTATGAGCCTGGTGTCACGTACTCCCTAATTCCCTCCTTCCAGGAGTGGTGGTGAGCAGACTTGTACCCCATGCCAGCTCTGGGTGTCCCTGCTGCTAGTCAAACACGAGTCTTGTGGCTTAGAGTCTGGGATTTATGCCTCTTTGACTAAATTTATAGCTACTTCTAACCATGCGTCATCTTTTTTTCCTCATTTAGCCTCCCCAACTTCTAAATTATTATTCCCACTTTGTTCAGCACCAGAAACCTGGAATTTATAAAACAGCACCAGTCCAGCCTTAAATATTCAGCGATTCTGCACAAGCTTTGTTAATATGCCTAATGAAGCCTTTGGGATCAAACCTGGCCATTCAGTAATCAGTATCATCCTAAGTCCCAGTTTTACAAGGAGTTAGTTTAGAGAGATGTTTTAGTTCTAGCCCATGGTGTGTTATATTATTATTTCTATTCTATGACTGCTGGTGCTGTGTTTTATTTGTTGTATCCTTGTAGATGGTGAAAATGTTTTGAAAGTTCAGAAATCTTTTTATTTACTTACTAGTCTTTGTTAATTGGTGTAGAGCACAGAGCCCTGCAGCAATGGTTATGTGATGCTGCTCAGAGTTACCCAGTGTCACGGTATACCACCAGTGCATGTACTTGTCAACTTGTTCTTCTAGGCTGGGTAGAAGACTTAAAATTTCTGTGATAGTGTCTTAGATTGATGGACACGTGCATTGTTTGCACTCAGAAAACCTAACAAAATGGCAATGTGTTTTCTGGAACAATGGTCAGAAAGCCTTTAGTTTATTAGTTGCTATTCTTTTATGTTTCTGGCTTTAGCAGTATTCATAAAGAAACAGACATTTTACAAGTTATGCGGAGCAAAACTCAAGTGCTACATCACCGCAGTTGAAATCTTGTGCTCGTACGTATGGTTGATTGTCTGCACTTTGCAGTTCACATTTTAGCATATGCTTTAAAACAGCACCACCTTGTTGTCAGAACATGTATTGAAGATTAAATTCACAGTCCTGTTTGATTACTTGGTGTTGAGTATTGTTTACATTTTTTTATGTTGAAGTTAGAAGATTGTTCATTTTCTTTTTTCTTTAAACTTTCTCCAGACTTAAGATTTTCAGTTTTAAATTCTTTGTAGCCTGTTGCTGTATTTAGACTGTTTGGCTATAATGTTCTTGTTTGGAATAAACTTGCATCAAGAGTGAGTCTGCAAGTAAACCTAAACATAGCTAACTAAATATAATTATCCTTATTCATCCGTTTCCTTCAGCTACATTGCAGTTAGATGAATTAAACAGCTGGTGTCCTCATTCACTCATGATAACATTGAAAAAGACAACATACAAGTGCAGAAAGACATTGGTGTTAATTTGGCAAAACAGTTAAGTGTATTCTTTATATTTGAGTACAGTACCATAGTAAGAGTGGGATGAATAGAGTGACTGCCTTTGTAGCAAGCTGTGGGGTGCTATCAGTACTATAGAAGAGTTGCCGATGCAAGAGCAGTAACTGCACTCACTTAAGTAGCTATGGCAGATGTCACTGATGCTGCTGCTTACATGAATGTACTATATGTAATATATATATATATATATATATATATATATGTATATATATATATATATATATATATGTGTGTGTGTGTGCGTGTATTTTGTCACCTGTAGCAAAGAACTTGAATACTTTGCTACATTTTCAGTTTCAGAAAGGTATGGAGCACCATTTTTGTCTTCAGCTTTGAAGGATCTTTTTCTTTCTTTGTTTTGGATTGAGAGGGCACATCTGTTAGATTGCCCAGGGTGCCAGCTGACCCACAGCTCAGATGTTATTCTCATTGTAAGATGCCCACATGGCATTGCTCAGTCAAAGACCTGTTTGTTTAACTGTTGTCTATACTGGGAAATTGCTTATTTAAATAGCACCACAACCACTGAATTTGCGTTCTGTTTCATTATGGAGTACTGTTTTGACATGTCTAGAAAATACCAATAGTGTAATCCACACTGAATAGGGAACGAGATTCCATACCTTTTAAGCTTACAGTGGAAAAAGCTTTGATGTATATAGTAATGTGTGGTAAGAAATTAGTAGCGCATTATTACTAGATACACTTGTCCTTGATCTCTTGTTGTCATATATGAAGTTTTAGTTTCAGTAGCAGAAAAAGCATCTTCAACGTGCCTGCAAAACTTTGGATTTTTAATACCACTGTTAAGTTCATATTGTTGTATGCACCAAGGACATCACCAAGAAACTGAAATCTTTATTAACCTTAATGACTGCATGTGACAGATCTTGCACATTCAGTGGGCTCCCAAATTTTTCTGGAGAAGATGGAAATAAGTGGCTATCGTAAGTATGATCAGATCCACAAAATGGAGAAGAATTAGACAAATCTTGTGCAGAGTATTGAATAGCATTCCACAGTATGCTTTGGACTGGAATCCACAAGGTGAATGCAAAAGAAGACCAGGTGTCACATGGAGGTGAGCACTTGAGACAGCCCACATGTCATGGGAAAAGTAATAAGAAGGCACAAAAGAGAGAGAGAAAGATGGTGAGTTGCAGTAAAGGCTATATATCGTACATCTGAACTTGTGTTCCTGTGCTAGGTCTTATTGCAGAGTTCTACAGTGATCTGCTGTGATGCAAGCTAATCTGTCAGTTTGTGAATTAGAGATCCAAAAAGCACATTAGCTGTGACTGTTATGTGAAGCCAACTTGCATTGCTGAAAAGGAGAGAAGCAACAGTGCGTCTTCTCTGCATCTGTTACAAATCTGTGGCTTTTGTCTTGCATTAGTCTGCAGTTGGTATATTCACAGGTGTAGGGCAAGTGGGGCATATGCAGGAGGATTTCTGCACTTTTTATTTGCCTCTGTAGTTGCTAGTTTTTCATTCTTATAGCAAAGGGAAAGAAGATTTGACTTCTTCCAAAGTATCCTATGTCTGTGATAAAAAAATGTTTAGTGCTGATTCCAGCCAGACGTACAAGTACTTGCAAGTTGTAAATGATTTAATTTGGTTCTGGGGAAGTCCAGAGATACTTCAGTACTGAGCTAGTTTTATGCATTAACTATTGCATTACAGATGATTGGATATTAGGAGCTGTCATTGAATTTCACACTGACACAAATGTTCTCTAGGAGGGGCTGACACAGACAAACCACTGGTGTCAGAGCCATGGACTAAAACTAAATGCCAGGAAATGCATGATAGTATCCTTTGTGAAGTCATCCATCCCTGATAACTATCATATTGACAACACATCCCTTAGTGTTGACCCAGAAGTCCAGGACTTGGGGACACACACAGATAGTAATCTAGCCTTTGACCATCACGTGTCTACAGTGTTGAGGAAATTATTCTATGTTGCTCAACTTATAAACAAAGGTGTGGCATCTAAGTCCAAGGAAGTCATTGTTTCACTATATTTGGCATTCATCAGACCTATCATTGAGTACAGTGCCTCCTTTGGTATGTACCTGACCAGGCATATCCAACAATTGAAATGTCCACAGAGGTTCTTCACTAAAAGAATATAGGACGTAAGTAAAATGTCCTATGCAGACCACCTCAGGGCCCTATCCCTGTATTCTGTCTGCAACAGGCTTTTGAGGGGAGATCTATGCCTGGCATTCAGACCCCACTGTGATGGATCTCCATATCCACAAAACAAACAGCACCACAGTTACCCATTCTAAAGACTTGAACCTTGCCTGTGATATAAATAGGACCTACCTGAGAGAGAAGTATCCCAGAGACTACCCCACCTATGGAACAGGCTCCCCCTCCATGTGAAGCAGAGTTCCTCCCTAACTCAGTTCAAGTGCAACTTGGACAATTGGATGGGAAACCAAAAATGCATCCCTGGTTTGGCACTTGTGCCTTTAATGGACACAGGTCACCTGTAAATGGTTCATCTCCCAAGCCCATGCTTACACTTATCAAGGGTATCGGAACTTGTCAGAGATTTGTTATACATGGCTAGGCTTAGAAAGGCCTTTATGGTCGTTAGCCTAGTAAACACCTATGAACCTGTATTGCTGTGGTGTATCCCAGGTTGTCTTTTAGTTTCAGCTGCTGTAAACAGTGTTGTAACTGTTTTAAATTACTCTAGCATTTTGTAGATAAAGTTTGAGTATGAGTAATCTGAAGCCCAAAAGACCATATGATCAGCATACAGAAACTTCCCAATATTTGAAAAAATAAATGCTAAACTGTTAATCAAAACAGTAAATAATTTTGGACCAGAGATTGAGCATTTGATATACTTCGGCACTTTATAACTGGATGTAGAAGAAAGTTCATAGGTAGGTTCCCAGTTTGTTCCGCAGCATGGTCTTGATAAGTGAACTTGCTCAGCATCACACCGTATGAAAGTAGAGGTTGAGGTAATCAAATATTGGACTATAGGAAGCAGGTTGTGAGCAGCTCATTTTCCTTAACCTGCTTGGCCAAAGGCTAAAGGTAGCATGGTAAAGTTTGGCTATTTAAATAGTTTGCAAATTAGTTTATTTTTGTAGTACTAATAAATAGAATAAATTATGTTGACGAGCATAACTTGGGTTTTACATTAAGGAATGTTAACAGGAAACAAGAACTTGTGGAAACATTGTGGAGACCATATCAGTGTGACACTGCAATGTGTAATGTATATGACACTTTTACAGCACTGCAGTTCAGGACATGAACTAAAGAGTGTAAAAATGCAAGGCAACCAGGAGGCCCTTCCTCTAAGCAGAGAGCTTCCATTGCAAAGTTGGAACATATGTTTTCTGAAAATAAAATGACAGAAAGTTTTACAAAGTTGTTGTCTAACTTTGACCGGCAAAGATGCCAAAACAGACCGAAATGATTAATTTGTCCATGAGACTCCTTGAATTCCTTGACCTTTCTGTACAATCTAGGACAGTGAAGCTTAATAGTAAACTGAGAGTGCCAAAACACAAACCAAGAGGAAAAAAAGGAGATAAAAAAAGATGGTGCATAAATTGGAAAAAGGGCAAAATGGTCTAGTACTTGTGTTGAACAGACAAACAGGAGGTGAGTTTCGGACTCAAGATGACATTTTGAGTTCACAGATTGACAAGAAAGAATTGTGTTGGGAGCTGAAGAAGGTTAATGATGCTCTATTGATGCAAAAGTAAGTCCTATAATATGGTAACTGAAAATAAGATATTAGAGGCTCAACATCAAAAGAGTGAAAACAAACTGCAAAAACTCATGCTGATAGCAATGAAGTAGCCTAACATATATAGCAAAGGAAATCTAAAGCTGTAAATGCAAGTAAACAGTTGCCAATTACTAATGAGGAACTAGAAAATGTTATATGTAAAGAAATACATAGATGCAATAACAGAGACTTTAGAATTCTTATCTAATACATACAGGAGCTGGAACAAAAATGTAAAAATAACGAAAGTTTTGTTAATATGATGCAGGGAGAAAGATGCATTTGATCTGGAAGATAGATGAATGTCATGCTGCTGTTTTTTTTTTTGTTTGTTTTTCCCGTCTAACCACTAACTATAACAATATGGAGGCTGAAAATAAAATCCAGAGCTAATTTTTGGAGGAGGTCAACAATAAATTAAAACAGTATGTGTTGTTCCCTGCTGAGATGATACTAGAAAAATATATATCGTTTTAAGATGTCTAAAAACGGGAAATGACTCCCTCAAGCAGAAGTAGCACTAAACTACTGAGGCATTGTGAGATGGCTAGGAATGTGACCAGTCTGAAAGCAGTAAAAGCATCTGAAATAAAATTATACCAAATTATTAAGAGCACACCTGAAGTCAGGGAAAGCAGCAGGCTTAAATGAAGTCACAGAAGGTATGATCAGTATGCTGGATGAGTTTGGGGAGAAAAGGTTCCACAAGTGTACTCTTTACCAGTGTGGCGAGAGAAGCTTATCCCAGTGCATATTCTGTATGGAAATATGAAAAAACATTGCCATACTGAGAAGAAAATTCACTGATGGGCTGTAAGTTAGAAGGAAAAGAACAGGCAGCAGAAGATTTGAACCAGAATTTCTGTCATAACAAATCCAAGAAAGAGAAACGAGAAAGAGATCATACAGTGAAAACTGACAGTACATTAAAAGGTAAATCCTTTGTGACAAAATGGTAAAAACTAGTAGCACTTCAGCATCATGTAGCATCTTAGTAAAATGCAGTAATTTGTTTCAAACCTTTTTGAAAACTTGAGAGATTAATCTGTGGGTGGTTCTGATGTTGACCAAGAAACAATACGGCAGTATGATAGGGCCTCCCACTGAATGAAGCTTTCATGCTTCTTCAGATAGCCAAATGTCACTTGATTCGTGCTGTGAAAGAGGAATTGTCAGAAGAATCAAAACCTAAATCATTGTTCTGAACTTACTACTGCAAGAGATGCAGCAGAAGGTTATTGCAAATCATCTTTTGCAAACTAGTGACCCAGAAAGAAGAATCCTTGGAAAAGAGGACTGTGTATGAACCAGGGCAAATGTAATGTTATGTCTGTTTCCAGGTTGGAGATTTTGCCAGAAATTATCCCAACTGGAATAATGCTAGAAGAAACAACACTCCATTTGTTATTGAGATTTTGACCAGTTTGCTGGGATTTGGCCAGCCAATATTACTTCTACCCACAGTTTTGGACTGTGGGGGGGGGGGGGGGTTATGTTTTATATTATCCCATAGTGACTGCTTCTTGAGTATGTAGAGCTGTAACATTGGAGCATTTATGTCATTTGCAAAGAAAGGAGCTCTCTGTTTGTATAAAGGGAGAATCAGCAGCAGAAAGAGAAAACAGAGAGAGGGTTGAGAGAGTGCAGGCTGGGACCTGACGAAGAGAGAGTCAGAGAACAGCCCAGAAGGGGCTGAGCAGGGAGAGAGCTTTGACTCTGCAAATAATAGTCATGCTGAAAGGTAACAAATAAATAAATCCAATAAATAAATACTGTTGTTTTTGAATAGTGGACTTTATTAGAAACATTTGTCTGTTAAAAGTAACTTAATGTTGTAAGTAACATTTTGTTTTAAGATGAGTAACTTGAAAATACCCAATAATATAGTGAAAATTTTGAATATGTCAAAGCATTTTGGAGATAATGTTATTTAGAGTGGAAAAAAATGTCCAAAACCTTTGTCAGTACCTGTGACACAAATTTTGGAAAAGGTTCAGTAGTAACCACCCTCCTCCATATAAGGACTAGTGGGTTGTGCTTAGTTCAAAGGTCAGATCATGTGCCTTTCCCAACCTGCCCAAGACCATGGCACTCATAACCCTTCAAGGTAATACCGGGAGATCTAAGTTAGGAGCAATACGAGTGAAAAGGACCTGATGATGTATATTAACGAACACGTGCATTTGAAAATTTCAAAAGTAGTCACCTCCAGTTGGTGGGCACAGAGTATTGACAGTGCCTATTCCTCACAGTGACCTTTCTTCATTGTTAAATTAGCAGGACCTCAGTCATTTCTATTGTTGAATAAATAAGTTATTACTGTTTTTACTGACATAGTATATACCATGATTTAATTCCTTGTTTTACACTTTTTATCCATTCTGTAAGGTTTTACTTTTTTGACACAGGACAACTGTCATTTCTGTTTCTCATACTGTTTGTGAAATTTCTTTTATACTGTACTTCTCAACTTCATTAGTATTGCACCCAGTATATCGGCTGCATCTAAATATTAAGAGAGATTTTATAATGCTGTGCTTTATCTCTCAGGGTTAGAGTAATGTAATGCTAGGTAGTTACTACAGTTTTTAAGCTAAAGACTGCAATACCACAGTAACATACTTATACTAATAGGAAATGTAAACATCTCGGTATCCTTTGACAGAAAAATGCTGTTACCTTACCTCACTTACTTTCCTCCATCTTTTCAGCTAGTTCATTCCTGTATCGTAAGGTTTGTTTTTGTCCTTAGTGACTAGTCTGGAATAAGGCTACCTCTGGTGATACATTTTTAAACAAACAAAAATAGTTCTAACTATTTCTACAACAGGAAAGTAAAAAAAAAAAAATATATATATATATATATATATATATATATATATATATATATATTGCACTTGTTTTGCTCTAATATATTGTCCTTATTGTTAAAGCATTTTATTGGAAGTACTTTCTTTTGTTCTGCAACTAGAACAGCTTGTTCAGCTAGCTATTGTGTCTCAGCTGTGCTATATTGACTTGCTTAGAGAAAGGTTGCTTACTACACGTTTTTAGTGTTTGATTTCATCTCTGGCTTGTTACACTTTTGTTGAGCCCCCCAACCACCCTCCCACCCTTACTCTAATGTAGACAATGCCAAACTGAAAGTATTTCAACACAGAAAATGAAAATCAAGAAAATCTAAAGATGTTGCTGCTTAATGCTAGGAGTCTAAACAAAAAACTCCTCACCCTGGAAGTGGTCTTCACCCTAGAGAATGCTGACGTCTGTGCAGCCACTGAGACATGATTTAAAACTGCAGAGAGCACACCAACAGTGCAAGGTTATAATGCCTTCCACACATTTAGACCAACTACTACTCAGACAGAGGCTATAGGTGGAGTTGTCTTTATTTGCATCAAAAATAAACATACCTCAAGGCTGGTCAAACAGGACAATGCACTTGAGCTTCTCCACATTCAAATCACCATAGGCAAAATCCAATACCACTTCCTTGCAAGCTATAGTTCCCCCCTCTGTGATCTAGGAAACCCATACCATGTATTTAAACTTATTGGTAACACTCACCATCCAACCCAATACCATATTTATCGGCATCTTTAATTATCCCACTATTATCTGAGAATCATATGAGAGACCAAATGTACAGGCACAGAGATTTCTGGATCTTGTAAACACAAACTCCGTGGACCAGATTGTCATAACACCAACAAGGGGTACAACCTTACTGGATCTGGTCTTCACTAACATGGGAGAGTGTTCCATACCTCCTAGTGTAATGTTCTCTGTGGTAAGTTCAGACCACAAAATGGTCTCCTTTGAAGTAAAAATAAAACCTGGAAACCCAGCTAACCCAGGAATATTCATAAGGCTAATTTCCTACTATAAAGTGTTAACCTGGCAAAATTTCAAGCTCCCATAAACCCTGAGGACACTGCTGCTTATGCAGAGCTGTTCACAAAAACCCTATACAAGTATGTTAATAGCTGTAGAGGCAGCTGTACCCACCAGGAAGAAGCATGGAACTGACTCAAAAAGCAAGCCATCCTAGAGGAATCATGACATCAGTAGGCTGTGTAATAGAAGGAAGAAAATTATGGCAAAAATTAGGTGCAGCACCCAGCAGGATAAAAACACTCATCAAACTAAACAAACAACAAAGAGCACAAATAAAGTCTACCAAAGTCAAATTTGAGGTAAATTTGGGTTCCCGGGCCAAGGACAGCTACAAGGCATTATTTGGCTATGTCCACAGCCTCATAGGCAATACACAGTTGTGTGTAGAGCTCACTATAAATGGAGACACTTATGCTGAGCCAGTAGATATGGCAAACCTTCTGACTGCAAATTAAGCTCCAACTTTACCCCTAACTTCTCATCAACCTTCCCTCAGGAAATACCATCAACTATAACTCCCACTGCTATCACTAGGGAACAGGTCCTCAGTGCTCTCTAAAGCCAGGAACACTGCATCAGTGATCCCAGACAGTATCCCAGGATGCCTTCTAAATAGTATGAAATATGGTCTATCAGGCCGTCTGGAATTGCTATTCAGCTGTAACCTCCAAACAGGCTTCGTGCCTCATGAGTGGAGGACAGTGACAGTCATCTCTCTGCAGAAAGGTGGGCCATATACAGACCCTGGAAACTACAGACCTATAAGTCTCACTAATCTCGTATGCAAAAATATGGAAGGAATTATCATGGAAATGATCAATAATTTGGGTTTCTGATAATTTGTTGCAGTTAGCCTCTTTTTCTAGAGGCTCATTTAGCTGTTTAAAACTTTCATTTAAAGGCTCACTGCTGCTTTTCAGCTGTGAGGAACATTTCAGCAGTTTGTTTTCCACCCTCCCTACCTGTTGGTATAGTGATTTTATAGTTGGTGGCTTTGCAGTTGCTCGCCTCTAGTGTAAATTTGATCTGGGAACCTCCTCCCAGTCTAGTGTCATTACCTCATTCTACCCAGTACAGGGAGAACATTTGAGAAGGCCAATTAGCTTAGTTTCTGCTACTCCTTTCTCTCTTTCCACTAACAAAAAAAAAAAAAAACTTTTTCTAAGCTTGTTTCCTGCCTTTCCTGTGGGTAGTCTAGCCTGGATATAGATTTGCTGTGTCCAGGACTATTAGTAGGCTTCTAGGGCCCAAGCCTTTCTGTGTTGGAGGGAAGCCATCTAGCTTAATTTTGTTTCTTAGAACTAGCCAGTTTTTTTGTTTCAGCACTTGTTCAGAACTTATTGTAAGCACTAAATAAGCTACAAATTACTACAGCACTCAACTTTCCTCACTGTCTAGAGGAAAACAGTTTCTAGTACTTAACAAATAAGCACCTATCCAGGCATATCTAAGGGTCAACTCCCGGTGTCTTCTCCTGTCTACCTGATGAATCTGGGCATCTTGGGCCAATGCAGTAATTGCCTTATGTACACAGACAAACCCTCTCCTCCTACTACCCAACACTACAACCTGTGAGAGATGCACTTATGTAGCCAAACTGGAAGCAAAGCTCTCTTCACCCAAGACTGGACTAGACAGTCAAGAGGAGAAGGTAATCACTTGCACCACACCACACTCAGCACATAGTCCCTCAAAACCTACATCACCAAAACACACACACAGAAACACAAAACACACACCTACATTCATGGAGGCTCTCAGTAAAAACCTGCTCAAGCAACAGGGACCTCCAAAGCAGAAACACAAGCAACTTCCACCCCCCAACACAACCCAAATGACACATAGCCCACAAACTCAGTGTGCCACTCAACCACAGCCCATAAGGCATAACAACGTACCCAACACTCTAGTCATAGGTGATTCTATAGTCAGGCACACTGATGTTCCTTTCACCAGGCTAAACAAGGAGAAAGTTACTGTCAGCTGCCTGTCGGGTGCCAGGATCCACCACATAACGCATGCACTCAGGTCACTCCACAACAAGTACAAATATGACTCTGTCATTGTCTATGTTGGTGTGAATGACCTGAGACATACCTCTTTGGACTACATGAAAAGGGACATGGAGGAGCTGTCCGATCTTGTAGCCCAGGCAGGTATGACCCTAGCCCTGAGTAGCATCCTGCCATCACCCAGAATGATACCACAGTACAAGGACAAAATGATTGACTTCAACAATTGGCTAAGCTTCTGGTGTCATTCTAAGGGGATCCAGTATCTGTCTGCCTGGGATGACATGATCGACAAGCCACGATGCTTTGCCAGAGATGGCTTGCACCTGTCGCCCCTGGGATTCTGGATACTGGCTAAGGCTCTAGCCACCCCTATATTGCCTTTGTTTAGGCAAGGTTCAAATGACAAATTCACCACCCTAACAGGTACAGGCAAGAAGAATCTGAGGGTATTGCTACTCAATGCTAGAAGTCTAAACCTCAAAATGCACTCTCTCGAGGCACTCCTTAAAATGGAGCACATCGACATCTGTGCAGTGACAGAGACCTGGTTCAGAGCTCCAGAGAGTACACCTGCATTACCAGGCTATAATTCATACCACACTTTTCGGCCACCTAACCTGGACCGAAACACTAAAGGTGGAGGTGTGTCCATATTCATTAAGGATATCCACACCTCCAGGCTAGTTGCTCAGCATAATGCATCCGAGGTTATCCAAGTGCAACTAACACTGGGCAAGACCGCAATCCAAATTGTAGCTTGCTACAGATCCCCCACCATGACCCAGGATTCCCACTCCTCATTTCTTAGTACACTGGAAAATATTAGGGTACAACCTAACACCCTAATAATGGGCGATTTCAACTACACTACCATTAACTGGGAAAACTACTTATGTACCAACTCTTGTGCTCAACGTTTTCTGGAATTCATAAATTCCAATGCGATGGATCAACTTAACCACACCCCCACCAGGGGCAGCAATATCCTAGACCTGGTTATTACCAATATGGGCAACCGGTGCTCCACACCAGAGGTCAGTTCCTCGTTGGTCAGATCCGACCATAAGCTAATCACCCTAGACATCCACATCCCTCCCCCACCCTCCATTAGGGAAACCACAGTAAAAAATTTCTCCAAAGCCAACTTCACGCTTCTTAAGACAGAAGTGACAAATTTCACGACACCCATGCTGACGGACAATAGAGGTATGACTGCTGAATCCTACACAAATGCACTTTATAAGCACTTACATGAGTGCATGGATCGTGCAATCCCTAACAGAACCAAGATGCTATCCTCCAAAAAAAGGAAGCCAATTTGGTGGTCCCCTGCCATAAACAAACTCTACAACAGAAGAAAGAAACTGTTGCAAAAAAGAGTAAAATCCCATGATTGGAGAAACTCCCTGGTCAGCTTCAGTAAGAAGCTGAGATCCCTCATAAAATCCTCCAAAGCTAGTTATGAAAACAAAATCGCCACTGACTCTAAAGAAGACCACAAAGCATTCTATAGCTATGTCAAGAATCTCAGTGGTAACGCTCAGATCTGCTCTGAGTTACAGTACAATGGTACTAAATATACAGAACTACGGATATTGCCAACATCCTGGCAGATAGGTTCAGTGCTAACTTTACCCCTCTGCCATCCCCTAAAGGGCCCATCTCTATACCAGAAGAATGCAAAGTTCCTGTAATCATGGCTGCACAGGTAAAAAACACACTATCCAAAGCCAAGAACACAACATCCGTGGGACCTGACAACATCCCAGGCTGTGTTCTACATGAACTACAGAACGAACTGGCACCCCACCTGAGTACCATGTTCAATCATAGCCTCACCTCAGGCTATGTGCCCACTGAATGGCGCACAGCAACAGTTATCCCACTCCACAAGGGGGGAGCCACCACAGACCCCGGAAACTACCGCCCCTTTAGCCTAACGAGCTTGGTCTGCAAGGCTATGGAGCATATCATCATGGAACTTATAAACAATGGCATTGATAATCTCCAAACTCAGGACCCCACCCAGTTCGGGTTTGTAAAATGCAGATCATGTCTCCTAAACCTGATGGACTTCTTCGAAGCAGTCACCAAAGCTGTAGATGAGGGTAAGGTGGTTCACACAGTCTATCTACATCTCGCCAAAGCTTTTGACACCATCCCCCACTCTGGAATTATAGATAAACTCACTAAACTAGGTATAAATCCCTATGTCACAAGATGGGTTGCCAACTGGCTCACTGACAAGAACCCACACTGTGAAAGCGACTCCAAATCCAGCTTCAGACCAGTGACAAGTGGAGTACCACAGGGTTCAGACCTGGGTCCTCTCCTGTTTGGTATCTACTTCTCTGAAGTACAGGCCAACACAGAAGGTCTTTGGCTAACGAAGTTCGCAGATGACTGCAAACTAGGAGCCATAATCAAAACTCCAAAAGATGTGGACATCCTACAAAAGGGCCTTGCTGAGACAGATGCCTGGTGTCAAAGCCATGGCCTCAAGCTCATTGCCAAAAAGTGCATTGTCATTCCTTTTGGTAAAAACTTATTACCCATGAAGTACCACATAGGTGGTAGTCTACTTAACACCGAAAGTGTGATAGGAGACCTTGGGACACAGGTGGACAGTAGTCTCTCCTTTGATAATCACATTGCCACAGTAGTCAGGAAATCCTTCTATGTGGCACACCTCATCACAAAAGGTTTCTCATCCAGGAAAAAAGAGGTCATTGTTCCCCTCTACTCGTTACTCATTACACCCATTATAGAGTACAATGCCCCTTTTGGTATGTACCTCACAAGACATCTACAACAACTGGAAAGGCCAAAGAAATACCTCACAAAGAGGATTACCGGCCTCAAAGAGATGCCCTATGCAGACCGTCTAAAAAAAACTGCAGCTTTACTCCATTGCATATCGCCTACTCAGAGGCGATCTCTGCCTAACACACAAAGCTATGTCAAACCCAGAGCTTTTAGACATGCTCCACTTAAAGAAATCCCAATCCCTACGAGCTACATGCTCTAGGGACCTAATCCTCATCACCACAATAAACAGAACATGCTGGAGGGATAGATTCCTGTCCCAGAGGCTTCCCATACTCTGGAACAAACTACCTATCTATATCAAACAAAGCTCCTCATTAGCACTGTTCAAGAAAAATCTTGATGATTGGATGGGAGATGGGAAATTCACCCCGGGGATCACTTCTGTGGCTCTGTTCGACAGTGGCACAGGAAAATAATTTTCTTGGGTGACAAAAGCCAGGGTACCTTTGGCTAGGCTTATATAGGCCCTAGGGCCAATAGCCTAGTATCTACCTATGAACCTATAATGACACAGGAAACCTCAAGCCACTGGATCCAGCCATATTTGGTTTCATCAATGGCAAGATGTCCTTCAAGGATGCATCTGCAGTCCTTACAAATGGGTTGTCCTGTCGTCAGGCAGCCCTTCGGTCGGCCGGATTCCAAAGTCTGGGTCTGGCCTCGGCTGGTGTCACACTTCACCTGACGTCATAGCTGCAGTTCTTCGGGTATAAAGGCATCAGCCGACGCCATTTTCCTCAGTCTTTCTTGCCGCGTGGCGCCCGAAGCAGAAGCTGTTCGCAAGTGCCGGTTGGTCAGAACCAGAGATTACTACTACCGAATACTCCTTCTACTACCGAAGACTTCTAAAAAGCTAAGTACCCCGTTGGGGACTCTTTCTTGCCTCAGCCGATGTCAGAAAAAGTGAATAACTGTTTAACTTGTGGGAAACAAATACCTCATAAAGATTTCCACTCTTACTGCTTACCTTGTTTAGGCCCAGACCACGACGTAGCAGCTTGTCTAGCCTGTGCTTCTTTTAACCGACGGACGCTTAGACGTCGGTCGGAATTTGCTGAGGAGTTTTTCGGCTCAGATTTTGCTTACATTATGCCGTCGGATCCTCCGACTACGCAAATATCTAAAAAGCGCAAGGAAAAGGACAGACACTCGCGGTCCGCGGTTTCGGCCGAAACCGCGGTTAAGCCAACCGTGAGTGTCTCGGTTTCGGCTGAAACCGAGCTCGCGGTTCTTCCTTCAGCCGAAAACTTACCTCCTACCGAGGCCTCATCCAACCTGGTGGAATCGGCTTCTGAAATCCCACCTGCTCTTGCAGGTTCCCAGGAATTATCTGATACTATACCCTTGGATATTTCAACCCCTGCACGTGGTGCTGCTAGGCCACCTGCAACCATGTCGATTAAGGCCTTTGCCAGGGCTAAAGCAGCAAAATCTACCAAATCTGTGCCTGCTAAGACCCCCTCTCACAGGCCTAGCTCTAGTTCACAAATGCTTAGTCTAGCAGAGGATCTCATTTCTTTGATCCGGGGATCCCAACCTCACCCAGACAGGGCCTCTCACCCACCTCCAGAGAAGAGGCCTAGAGCAGAGCCCCCTGAGCCAGTTTCTACAGATGACTCCTCTGATGATTCAGATAATTCAAACCCTCCAGAGGGCCCTTTCTCCCCTTATGAAGACTCTGATGGTGAGTCCATTCCTTCTGCCTCTCCGCCTGAGGAATTTTCCTTTGGGGAAACCTTGCATGCTATGAGGGAACAATTTCAGTGGCAGGGCCAGGATTTTTCAGACTCTAGAAAAAGGCTTAGAACCTTTCTGCATTTACCACAGCATAGGCCTTTAGCCATCCCTCCAGTTCTCTCTGTTGTGGATGATGCATTTAATGATGCTTGTACTGCTCCTGATTCACTACCTCCGGCCCCTGCTAAGCCCAATAGGTACTACAGGGTCCCGGACACACATTATCATTTGTATAAGGCTCCTTTTGCAGATCCCAAAACTATCTCCCAGGGACCTAAGGCTGTAGCAGCTACCTCTGCCAAAAACCCCCTCCCCTCTGAAAGGGAATCCAGGTCCTTAGAGAGATGGGGTAAAAAAGTTTACACTTCTGCTACTCTTTCAGCTAGGGCCTTGAACTGTCAATTCCACATGATCCAGTATCAAGAATTTATGTTAGACCAGTTAACTAAAAAGCTGTCCTCGGATGAACCATTAGACAAAAAATCTATTCAGGAAATGGTACATAACATTCAGCAGGTCAGTAATCATTCCTTAAAATGCGGCTATGATGCACTGGAAGCTTCCTTTAGATCAGCCATGACTGGCACAGTGATCAGAAGACATGCATGGTTAAAAGAGCAGGCCTTACCAGACCATGTCAAATCAAAGCTACTAGATGCTCCCATGGACAAGATCAATTTGTTTGGCTCTCCTGCACAACAGGTGCTGAAGAAGATGGAAGAGAAGGCAAAATCTGTCCAGACAGTGAAAGATTTCTTACAGGTCCAACCTCCAAGGTTTAGCAGGAATTGGCCCTCCAAGAATTGGTCCTTTCCAGACACCTCCAGAGCTCAGAGAGGCAGGAATAGGCGCTCAAGAGGCAGAGGTCAATCCAGAGGTGCCTACAGGGGACGTCAGTGGCAGGCTAACAACCAGCGAGGTACAGCCACAGATACAGCCACCACCACTACTACAGGACAACCACAGTGACTTGGCTCTGGCACCGCCTACCAGGGAACAACTAGAAGCACCCTTAGGCGGGAAGCTAGCCTTATTTTCAGTAAACTGGCATTACATCACAGGAGACAAGTGGATTTTGCAGACAATAGACCAAGGTTACAGGTTTCACTTCCATACTCTACCAAGGAAGAGAGGAATGCCAAACCTACCTCCAAATCAAAAGGCAGAAGCTCTAAAACAAATAACTCACTTACTAAGGATGAGAGCTGTAGAAAAGGTACCATCTATGGAGCAAGGACAGGGATTTTACTCCAGACTCTTCCTGGCACCAAGAAAAGAAAACCAATGGAGACCTATTCTCGACCTGTCCGCTTTAAACACATTCCTCTTTGTCCCAAAATTCAAAATGCTGACCCTACAGCAGCTTCTTCCCATGTTGGGCAAAGAGTCTTGGCTGGTAACTCTAGATTTCAAGGAGGCATACCTGCACGTCCCCATACGACCAAATTGCAGAAGATACCTCAGATTTCTTGCAGGATCAGAGCATTATCAATTCTCAGCATTGCCCTTTGGCTTATCTACTGCGCCCAGAGTGTTCCCGAAATGCCTGGCATCAGTAATTTCTCATTGCAGGCTTCAGGGAATCCAAATTTACCCTTACCTGGACGACTGCCTGTTACAAGCGGACAACAAAAACAAGCTAACAGAAGACTTGAAAAGGGTCATTTATCTACTGCAAGCCCTGGGATACACAGTCAATATAAAAAAGTCAAGGCTGATACCATCCCAAAGGATAACCTTTTTGGGTGCAGAGCTGGACACATCAAAACAAATGGCATTCCTAACAGTAGAAAAACACGAGAAACTCCCTCTCTACTTCTTGGCATTATCAAAGCAGAACCAGCTAACAGCAAGAAAAGTCCTGCAAGCCTTGGGTTTCATGGCATCCTGCATAATATTGCTTCCACATGCCAGACTGCATATGAGAAAGTTACAGTGGTACCTAAGGAATTTATGGTCTCAGCACAAGCACAGCCTAGAAACCCAAATTCCAATAACCCCATGCCTGAAACAAGAATTCCAATGGTGGGCTCAGGCCTGTCAAACAAACAAAGGACTGCCCTTCCACAGCACTCAACCAAGCCAGACAATCACAACGGACGCCTCAGACCTCGGTTGGGGGGCACACATGCTGGACAAGTGCATACAAGGCTTATGGACTCAAGACCAGCTGCACCTACACATAAATCAAAAGGAAATGCTGGCAGTAAAACTGGCAATTCAGACATTCAGACCATTTCTTCGACAAGGTCAACTGTTGATAAGGACAGACAACACCACAGTTATGTGGTACATCAACAGACAGGGAGGCACACATTCGTACCCTCTATGCCGGATGGCAATGGACCTCTGGAATGTGGCCCTGAGCTTCAACATTCAGTTGCAACCAATTTTTGTGCCAGGAAAAGAAAACATTCTAGCAGACATACTAAGCAGAACTACCACGGATGCCCACGAATGGATGCTGCATCCGGACATCTTCAAAACCATTACAAGAAAGTGGGGACTACCAGAAATAGACTTATTTGCATCCCCACGCAATCACCAATTGAAGAAATTCTGCACAAGGACGTACCACCCACTTGCTTGGAAAGTGGACTCCCTATCTTTCAGTTGGAAAAACCTGACAGCATATGCATTCCCACCGCTTCCTTTGATGTACAAGGTGCTATTGAAAATCAAAGAGGACCGTCCAAGGATCATCCTGATAGCTCCAGACTGGCCAAGGCAACATTGGTACCCATTACTGAGGAGCATGTCTCGGGAACAAATATGGGCTCTACCTCTAGTTCCCTTACTGTTAACACAGAACAACTACAACACCCTGCATCCAAACCTGAAAACACTACAGCTGACTGCCTGGAACATTACATAAGATCAAATAACCCAAATTTATCCCAAAGGGTTAAAGACATTATCTTGGAGGCTCGCAGACCCTCAACAAGAAAAAAATATTCAGCAAAATGGAAAAGATATCACATTTGGAGTACTGCAAAGGGAGAAAAATTGTCACTGGTAAACATAGCCAACATCCTGGAATACTTGACAGAGCTCTTCCACAACGGCCTGTCCTATTCTTCCATTAAGATTCATGCATCAGCTATTTCAGCAGAATACAACTTGGATCCTCCAGTCTTCTCACATCCTCTGCTCAGGCAGTTTCTAAGAGGAATTAAAAATGTAAAACCACCTAGGAAGCCACCATTGCCAGCGTGGGACTTGAACTTTGTGCTAGAAAAGTTGACACTCCCTCCTTTCGAACCAGCAGCAACAGCAGACTTGCAATACTTATCATGGAAAACTGCTTTCCTGCTTGCAATCACTTCAGCAAGAAGGGTATCTGAGCTACAGGCATTAATGGCAGTACAGCCCTTCCTGATCTTCCATCAAGATAGTGTCCATGAGAACAAATCCTACTTTTATGCCAAAGGTGGTCTCCAGGGTATCTTTAAATCAAGCTATTCATCTACCTACATTCTTCCCCAACCCACAAAACAGGGGGGAAAGAGTGTTGCATTCCTTGGATGTACATACAGCTACGCTACTACCTGGACAGGACCAAGGGCAATAGAAAAACTGAACAACTACTGGTAGCATATGCAACAGGAATGGAAGGAAAAGCAATTTCAAAACAGACAATCTCTAAGTGGATAGGAAATTGCATTAGATTTTGTTATTCCTACCATGGGAAGAAAACTCCAGAAAACATCAGGCCTCACTCTACAAGGGCAACAGCCACTACCACAGCTTTTCTACGAGGAGTACTACCACAGCTTTTCTACGAGGAGTGGCTACCAAAGACATTTTAGAGGCTGCTACTTGGAGCTCCGTGCATACATTTGCCAAGCATTATAATTTACCTTTATACTCCAGATCCCGAGCAGGTTTTGCCACTGCTGTTTTGCAAGGGATCTTAACTACACCATAATCTTATTTCTCCTCCTCCCCCAGTTTGGCTATGGTATTCTACCCATTTGTAAGGACTGCAGATGCATCCTTGAAGGACATAGTACAGTTTTGTACCTACCATAAATGTAGATGTCCGATAGGCATGCATCTGCAGTCAGGATTACCCACCCTCCTTCCCCTCTGTGGTACTCCTAGGGTATTTGCCCATCTTGTAGCTAGCTGGGGGAATCTATTATGGTGTATTTGTTTGTATATATGTACATATATGCTTATTTTTTGTTTGCTCTCTACTATTTGGAACCATTTGCATTTATCCAAATTTAGCCTTCCTAGAGGGCTCCTGGCATCTGGGGCAAGAAACACTGAGGAAAATGGCGTCGGCTGATGCCTTTATACCCGAAGAACTGCAGCTATGACGTCGGGTGAAGTGCGACACCAGCCGAGGCCAGACCCAGACTTTGGAATCCGGCCAACTGAAGGGCTGCCTGACGACAGGACAACCCATTTGTAAGGACTGCAGATGCATGCCTATCGGACATCTACATTTATGGTAGGTACAAAACTGTACTTTATCCCTACTCGACCTGGTGCACTTCTTTGAGAAGGTCACCAAAGCAGTGAATGAAGGCAGAATGGTTCACATTGCCTACCTTTACCTGGCCAAGGCATTTGACAAAATCCCCCACTCAAGGATTGTTGACAAACTTAAGAGATTAGGCACAAACCCTTATGTCACCTGGTGGATAGCCAGCTGGCTCACAGGACCCAGGAAGTCAGAACTGGGGAGTCCACTTCTTCAAAGAGGCCAGTCACAAGCAGGTTCACTTATGGATCAGTCCTGGGACTGCTCTTTTTTTGGCATTTACTTCTCAAGTCAAGGCCAATGTCAGTGGCCTCTGGTTTTGTAAATTTGCAAATTATTGCAAATTAGGAGCTGTCATTGAGCTGCAAACTGATACAAATGTTCTCCAGGAGGGGCTGACACAGACGAACAACTGGTGCCAGAGCCATGGACTAAAACTAAATGCCTAGAAATGCATAATAGTATTCTTTGGGAAGTCATCTTCCCCTGGAAACTATCATATTGACAACACACTGCTAAGAGTTGAACCAGTAGTCGGGGACTTGGGGACACACACAGACTGTAATCGAGCCTTTGACCATCACTTGTCTACAGTAGTGAGGAAAACCTTCTGTGTTGTGCAACTTATAAACAAAGGTATGGCACCTAGGTTCACAGAAGTCATTGTTCACTGTATTCATTCATCAGACCTATCACTGAGTGCAAATCCCCATTTGGTATATACCTAACCAGACATATCCAACAAATGGGACTTCCACAGAGGTTCCTCACTAAAAGAATGGAGGATGTAGAAACATGTCCTATGCAGATTGTCTCAAGACCCTGTCCCTGTATTCTGTCTCCTACAGACTGCTAAGGGGAGATCTATGCCTTGCATACAGGGCATTGTCAGATCCCACTCTGATGGGCATCATGCACATCTGGAAAATAAACAGCACCAGAATTACCAATTCTGAAGACTTAAACCTTGCCTGTGATATAAATAGACCTGGAGAGACTGGTATGTATCCCAGAGACTACCCAGTCTCTGGAACAGGCTCGCCATCCATGTGAAGCAGATTTCCTTCCTAACCCATTTCAAGTGTAACTTGGACAAATGATTATAGCATTTTGTATTTTGGGTCAGAACAACACCCTGTCATATTCTCTAAGCAGGGCTCTTCTAGACCCCCGTGAATGGATGCTGAAGGCAGAGGTGTTCTGGACCTAACTCTACATTGAGGGGTCTCCCTCCATAGACCCCGTTCACCTTTCACCAGAACCAGCAACTACTGAAGTTCTCTCCCAGAACTCAGCAGATAAGGGCTTGGAAAAATGGATTCTTTCTCTGGAAAATGGATGCTTTCTCTTTCAAATGAACAAACTTGTTCCTGTATGCATTCCCGCTGTTGGCTTTGATCCCTAGAGTACTAATAAAAATCAGGGAGGGCAGACCCAACATTATCCTAGTGTCTCCTGGACAAGGCAACACTGGATCTGAAGTAGTTAGCTTCATTTGTGCAGCAACCTGTGGGTATCTGATCCGACTTCGGATCTGAGCCGGCAGTTTTCAACAGCTTAGATCCAAGCTCCTAGCTCCTCCCTCTACCCATAAACCCCTGCCAACCCTGATCTAGTTTGCCGCGCTTGTTGTCAGCAGCTGGATTTTCGAGCTCCGTCGTTAGCGAATTTTGTGAGAAAAAATAGAAACATTTTTTTTTACTTTTTCTATACTTTTTGTGTGAGTACCGTGTATTAGACCCGTACCTGTTTCCCTTAGCTTAAATCTTCTTTAGTTTTTATATATTTTTTCCTCCCTGGTTCATTAGGGTTTGTGTGTGTGTGTGTGTTGGGGCCTAGCATGTGTGTTTCTTTAGTTTAAGAATGTCTGCGGCCCCAAAACCTATTTTCTCGAAGTGCACCGAGTGTGGGCAATATGCTTTCACCGGCTGATGGCCACACTCGGGTGTGTTCTGTGCCTTGGGGTTGGACACCTTTCCTCTGGGTGTACCATCTGCATGGCGTTCAACCCCAGGGCACTCAAGGACCTGAGATCCAAGCTGATCCTGGCGGGTCTCCTGCCCCCAGATTCGGCTTCGGCCTCTGGTCCTACCGTGGCTACCTCCGCGGCTTCGGCGGCGGCCACTCCTGCCTCTCTCTTCCCGGCCTGGACTCAACCTCCCGCTGGAGGCCCGGAGGAGAGGGAGGCCAGGAAAGACAAGAGGAGGGAGAAGCACCACAAGCGGAGGGCCGAGGCCTCTGCTTTGGCTCCCCCGGTTAAGCGGTCTTCTCCCTCCAGGGCTTCCCAGTCTCCTCTTTCTCGGATCCGGTCCTTTTGTTTTTCACCGGGTCCTGAGGAGGAGGAGACCCGATCTCCTTCGAGGTCATCGAGGCGGCACTCCCGTCCCGTCTCGGTGGCCTCTTCGAGATCTACACGTAGCCTTTCTGAAGCAGACTTGGACCGGATGATGCGAAGATTCCTCCAGGCCCAACTGCAAATGGGAGTGCTCCTGCCTCCTCCCCCCCCCTCTGGGGGGGGGGGGAGCTCGACCCCTTTCTTTGCCCTGATAGCTCCTTCTCCATCCTGCTTCCCGGGTTCGGAGCTATCGGAGCCGGGCAGACTTGGAACCTGGGGTGGGTCGGCACCGATAGTCTCGGGTACTTCGGCGCCGACTCTTCCTTCGAGCCTGTTGGGTCCATTTTTGTCGGATCTGAGCTCTCGGACCCGAGGGCTGAGCTTCGGATCCAAGGGTTTCAGTATGCCTTCAGCGCCATCCAGGTCGGAGCATACTGGGCCGTCGGCTCCGATTGCTTCGGCCTGGCACCGATCCGCCTGTTGGATCCGAGTGAGGGCCCGCTCTCAAATCCCAGAGAGAGTGGCTCTCCCTCGGCGTTCGACGTGGTGGAGAGGGCTCTGTCGACTGCTTCCAGGCCCCCGGTCCTTGCCACAGCTCCGCCCTGCACTCTTTCTCTGTTGGGTCTGAATTCCATCACCCGGCCCCAGGGACAGCCTGCTTCAATGTCCCAGGTCGTTCCCTTGGAACAGGATGTTGCTGGTGAGGCCTCCACTGATAGGCACCCCCCCCCCGAGCAGATCCCCCACAAGCGGAAGTGCAAGAGGAGGCACTTGGACTCCCCTGAGTCCTTAACCAAAGACATGGATTTGGAGGAGGGGGAAGGCTCCCCAAGGTCACCCCCCCCCGAGGATGTTCCCTTTGCGGACATCATGGAAATGCTTAGGATTAGAGGGGGGTGGTCTGCCCCAAATCCGGCCTTGGACGAAGCCATGTTCCTGGAGGCATTTGAAGCAGGCCCTTCTACCTCTTGGGTGTCCCCTCTGACCGACCCCCTGGTGGACCTGATTACGACCAGGGCGTGGAAGGAGCCAGACACTGTGGAGCCAGTCCCGAAACGCCCTGACAGGTTCCTCAGTCCCCCCCCCCCCCCCCGCTGACAGGCACCTCTGGAGCAAGGGTCCCCCCGTAGATGCCATGTTGATGGCGGCGGCCACTAAGAGGGAACAAGCTCAGGAGAGCCCCAAGGTCCACCCTCCAGGCAAGGAGTCCCGAGCGATGGACCGCTTAGGGAAGCGGGTGTTTAGTTCAGTGTCCTTCTCGGTGAGGTCACTGAACTACATGGCACACGTTATTCGGCTGCAGCGGGATATTATTAAAGAATACGCTGCATCGCCCCCGGAGTCCATGTCGGCGGAGGACAAACAGTTGTACTCCACCCGTATGGCCCGTATGGCCACTCTTAGGTCCATTTCCAATACCTCTATGCGGCTACTATCCCATGCCACGAAAGGTGCCGCTAGAGCCAGCGGAGCAGGTCTTGTCATGAGGCGTCAGGTCTGGCTCCCGGCATTGTGATTTTGCGGAACCCTTCAAGGCATCTTTCGCAAATGCCCCTTTTGATGGTTCTGCCCTATTTGGGAAGACCGTTCACGACACCTTGGTCCAGAGCGAAAAGGACGGGAAGACGTCTGCTGTCTGAGTCCGTTTCTCTGCTCCCCAGAGGTCCTTCTCCAAGAACCAAAAGGGACAGAAGAAGATGGGGTTCCGGAAGTCGCAACAATCCCAGTCCGGTCTGGACCCCCAGTACTTCCGTGGCAGAGGAGGACAGGGAGGACGCCGCCCTAGAGGCAGAGGGGGCCCGAAGAACTTTGGGTCCAGAGAACCTTTCTCTGAGCGTCCCACACAACAGTTCTGAAGGGTTGCCGGACTGCTCCACTCTGGAGGCAGTCGTGGGGCGTTTCTCGAGGCACCTGGCAGCTTGGGAGTCCATCACGATAGACCGCTGGGTGCTTCGCATCATATCCAGAGGTTACCAGATCCCCTTCTCTTGCCTGCTTCTCTTCCCCAAATACCTCCCCGATGTCCCACCCGATCAGAGGGAGGTCGCAGCTGCGGAAATCTGGCAGCTCCTAGAAAAAAGAGCCATCCAACACTTCCCCCCAGACCAGCTCAGATTGGGTTTTTACTCCAGGTTCTTTTTGGTGCCAAAAAAGACTGGGGACTTGAGACCATTCCTCGAACTCTCCCTTTTGAACCTTTCAGTAACCAAAGAAAAGTTCCGGATGGTCACTCTTCAATCTATTCTCCCCCTATTACGGGAAAACGATTGGATGTGCTCGATAGACCTCAAGGATGCGTTACTACCATATTCTAATGGACAGACGATCCAGGAGGTTTCTCCGCTTCCGGCTAGGGGCCAGTCATTACCAATTCGAGGCTCTCCCCTTTGGTCTCACCTCAGCCCCCAGGGTGTTTACCAAAGTGTTAGCAGTGATATCAGCCCACCTGAGGCTCCAGGGAATACAGGTTTTTCCGTACCTGGACGACTGGCTCCTGACTGCCTCAACAAGTAATCTACTCTGTACAGCCAGGGGTCATTTTCTTCGCCTTGCTCCCTGGCTAGGGATCACAATAAATAGACAAATCTGCTCTCACCCCGACCCGAGTCATAGATTTCATCGGGGCCAGGTTAAACACAATCAGTCTTGTAGCCTTCTTAACCCCAGAGAGACTTGAAACCCTGAGGTTTCATGTGCAGGCCATCCTTCTATCTTCATCACCTCTGGCGGAGTTGGTCCTGAGGGCTTTAGGCTCTATGGCAGCGGCGCTCAACTTGTTACCTATGGCATGTCTCAACATGAAGGTCTTACAGTGGACCCTCCAAGTCCAGTGGTCTTTTCTCACTACCCTCTGAGTCATCCCATTTCCCTCAGCAGGGCTTGCAAGAGGGCTCCTCGTGTGGTGGCTGCAATCTCCGGATCTCCACATGGGAAGCCCCTTCTCTATGACCCCCTCCCCTGGCCACGGACGCCTCTCACCTTGGGTGGGGGGCACTCTTCGGGCAGGACTGTCCAAAGCACGTGGAACTATATGGAGACCTCTTGCATATCAATGTCCTAGAGATGAGGGCAGTGCTGTTAGCATTGCAAGCACTTTCGGGCCTTCTTCCCGTAGGGACAATTGCGATCCAGACGGACAACATGTTGGTTGTCTGGTACATCAACAAACAAGGGGGAACCAGGTTTTACCCGCTCTGTCGAGAGGCCATGAGAGTGTGGTAATGGTCGATCTCCACCAACCGCTTTCTCATTGCAACCCACATTCCGGGACAGTCCAACATCCTGGCGGACAAACTCAGTCGCACCATCCTTTCCCCTTGCGTGTGGTCTCTCAATCCACACGTAGCGTATCAGATTTTTGCCAAATGGGGGCAACCCTGTTGCAATGTTTTCGCGTCTCCCTCAAACACCAAATGCAACAGCTATTTCGCTTTAATTCCCCAAAGTGGGGAATCCCCGAGAGATGCTTTGGTGCATGTTTGGCCTCCCGGTCTGCTTTATGCTTGTCCACCTCTTCCCCCTGATGCTAAAGTTTCTACAGAAAGCCAGTCAGTTGGGGAGCAGGATTATCCTCATTGCCCCATTCTGGCCTCGTCAAACCTGGTTTCCTTGCCTTTGGTCTCATCTGGTGAATCCTCCTTGGATTCTAGATCCCCTCCCGGATCTGATCTCCCACCCCCTGGGTCTCCCGACCCCGAACCTGGACAGCCTCAGGCTCACAGCTTGGCTGCTTCAGTTCCACTCCTAGCCAGGACTCTCGGCATCTCTTCCCCAGTCAAAGCTATTCTAGTTGCAGCCCATAAGCCGCCTACTAGGAAGGTTTACAGTAGCAAATGGAGATGTTTCTCTATCTGGAGAGAACGTCAAAACTTGGATCCCTTCACAGCTCTTTTACCTGTAGTGCTAGACTTCTTATCAGGATTATTTCACCAGGGAGCTAGCTGTTCCACTGTCAAGGTTCAACTAGCAGATATCTCTCTCTACCATGTCAGACATGATCTGCGTCCCTTGATCACTTCTAAGCTGTGCAAGACCTTCCTGAAGGGCACCTTCCTGCTCAGACCTCCAGTCAAGTAAGTGGTACCTCCGTGGGATTTGTCGTTAGTGCTTCAGGCTTTGACAGCTCCCCCCTTTGAGCCTGCAGCTTCAGTGGAACTCAAGTATTTGTCTTGGAAGACTGCCTTTCTTGTCGCCATCACCTCTGCCAGAAGAGTTTCTGAAATTCAGGCCCTTTGTGTCAAACCCCTGTATCTAACCTTCCACAAGGATAGAGTCTACCTCAGGACCGATCCCTCCTGTCTCCCTAAGGTTGCTTCTGAATCTAATATCAACCAGTCCATTAATCTGCCAGTCTTCTTTCCCAACTATCACAACAAAGGAGAATACAAATTACACTCGTTGGATGTGCATAGACAACTTCGATTCTATATTCACAGGACATCTGGCCATAGGCAATCCAACCAGTTGTTAGTCTCCTTTGCCAAAAGGAATTTGGGTAAATCGGTATCCAAAGTTACATTGTCTTGATGGATCTCACAATGTATTCTTTTGGCTTATGAAAGTTCCGGTAGGCCCGCGCCTCAGGGAGTCCGTGCTCACTCTACCCGAACTATGTCTACCTCTGCTGCTTTTAGATCCAGGGTTCCTTTAGATGATATTTGTTGGGCCACCACTTGGGCCTCATCTCATACCTTTATCAACCATTATAAGCTGGATATTATCTCCAGAGGGAGAGCATCATTTGGCTCTGCAGTGCTCCGGAACATCCTTCCATGATGGCCACCCAAGGTTCAGGTAGCTGGGGACTCTGTCCCACAGGTTGCTGCACAAATGAAGTTAACTACTTCAGATTAAGAAGTTATGTACTCACCATAACGTTCCATCTGAGTAGATAAACTTCATTTGTCAGCAACCATCCCTCCCTCCTTCCCCCTGACCTTACATCATTCACTTTGCTGTCTTCAGAGATGACATTTGAATTTGGTAAATCTGTAGCAGTTGCTGCTTGGGGGCAAACTTGATCTGAGGTCAGTCAGGGTTGGCATGGGTTTATGGGTAGAGAGAGGAGCTAGGAGCTCGGATCTAAGCTGTTGAAAACTGCCGGCTCGGATCCAAAGTTGGATCCAGTACTCACAGGTTGCTGACAAATGAAGTTTATCTACTCGGATGGAACGTTATGGTGAGTACATAACTTCTTATTCTCCCTTGTATGGGCCGTCAGAGAGGGTAGAGTCCACACCCTACTGCAGGAAGTAGATCTCCTCAGCAAAGCAACTAGATCTGTCTTCCTCACATAGTCACACTCGGGTTAAAAGCCTGGAGGACTGAGTTTTAATACCAAGGAATACCTCCTAGCCCAATGATATGATTTGCATTATAAAGGGAGGAAAGAAACCCAATACCTGAAAATAATACATGGCAAAATGGAAGAGATTTTCCACCTGGTGTCGGAGCAAGAACACCAACCCTTCTCAGGCAGACATCAACTCAGTCTTGGAGTACTTTTCAGGTCTGTTTTTATAGGGAATTTCATACTCCATTATTAATGTATATGCATCTGCCATATTAACTTGCCTGCACAGTTCTCTACCTATTTTCTCACACCCCAACATAAGGTTTATCCAAAAAATGGTAATTCTTTGAGAGAACTCAGAAGGAACCAAAGTCCTGCCTGGGATAAAAAATGTGTTGGAGAAATTTTCCTTGCCCCCCTTTGAACTTGCTTCCACTGATTCTATAAAAATGCTCACTTGGAAGACCATTTTCCTTATAGCTGTCACATCAGCAAGGAGGGTCTCAGAATTGCGTGTCCTCATGTGTAAAGAACCTTTCACTGTCTTTGAATGGGACAGGGTAACCCTTAGAACAAACCCAGCCTTTATGCCTAAGGTGGTATCAGAGCTTGCCCTAAGCCAGGCTGTCCACCTGCCAGTCGTCTTTCCAAATCCACAGAACAGGGCAGATAAAGTCCTTCTTTCCCTGGATGTACACAGGCAGGTCAGATACTATCTAGACAGGACAAAAAGTCCAAATAGAGCAGAGCAATTACTGGTGGGTTTCTCAGAGGGTCAGCTCTGCTGGCCGGTCTCCAAACAAACTCTTTCAAAATGGATAACCAACTGCATTAAGTTCTGTTATTCCCACCATGGAAAAGATCTACTTGTGTCTATTAAAGCCGTCTTCACCACAAATAGGGCAAGTACCACTGCTTTCCTCAAAGGAGTCCCTACCCAGGTCATCCAAGAGGCAGCCATATGGAGCTCAGTGCACACCTTCACAAAACACTATAACCCAGACTCTCTCTCCAGGGCTAGAGCAAGTTTTATTACTATTTTCCTGCAAAACCTTACTTCCTAGGATCATACAGAAGACCCACCACTGACCTGTTGGCTCTGAGTCCTCCCAAGAATCAGTACTGCAAAACTGAATGCGAAGAGCACAGTACAGTTGTGACCCACTAACCATAATTGCAGATGTTCAAGTAGATCAGTGCTGGAGTACACACACTATCCGCCGATTGCTTTTCCCTCCCTTGCTGGGTACAAGGCATGGAGGTATACTCTGCATATGTAGTCCTCTTATTTCCATCTTACACACACTGCATACTATGATTTTCCTCCTCCTCACTCAAGACAATGGGGGAGGGGGTCATGCTGTCCTCGGGCATCAGACTGCTTGTCCACTGTTTGGAAAAACCTGAAGATGGTGCCAACTGATGCCTTTCTTATACCTTGATGTACAAAAGTTGGTCTTCAGATGCCTGTCTGGTAGGGATGATGCAAAGGTTGTGGAAACTAGGCTGGTTGTGGTCTTCTGCATGGCAGGAAGACCAAAATAATCAGTACTGCAACACTGATCTAATCAAACATGTACAGTTATGGTACTGGGACAAAACTGTTTGCATTTTTTTTGGAAGTGTGCTCATCCATTAAATTGGAATTTTCTGTGCTGATTTTTTTTTATTTTTTTATTTTATTTAAATAACATCAAAAAAGGAGGCTTATCTGTGACACTTGTACATCATAAACTGTTGATTTTTATGAGCCTGTTTCTGTAGCACTTGATTGGGGACTGTCTGCAGTACCTGTATGCTTGTATTTGCCTAAGGCCTTTGATAGTTTACCTCACACTGTTATTGTAGAATGTGATACATAAACAGTCAATAAATCAGTATGTTATTTGATGGGTTGCATATTGGTTGACTAAGATCTCAGAGTGAGAGTTGAGAACTATACATGTGGTTGGTCTCTGGTAAAGAAGGGCATTCCAGGGGGTTCAGCCCTGGGACCAATGTTACTTAGTCTTGGGTTTTCAATAATACCAAAAATTTCAACTATATGGATGGCAAAGTATGCAGGTGATATAAAAATTGGATGTGAGATTGCTGTACCTCATGATACTGATATTGATATATTTAATCAGTACTTGAGCCAAGTAGTCTTGTGCTTAAATCAAAATGGGTTAAGAGTTAATAACGAGAAATGTGATGTCTTACTTTTTAGCAAAGTCTTTGTTAATTCAGATGTAAAATGATGGCCTGTTGACCTACACAACCTGAAATAGTACAAGGACCTTGGTGTTATTATTATTATAATTATTATTATTGTAATGAATTTAAATTCTGGTCATATGCCTCGAAAAAAAATATTCTAAGTTTTTGTTTGAGCTTTTAGGAATTTTAACAAAAGGAAAAAAGAAATTCTGAAGACATTTTTCATTGCTTATATTCATCCAATTATAGAATACAATTTGCTGTTTTGTTTATAGTTAATTTACTCCTACTTGAAGGTATACAACACAAGTTTACAAAGAGAATTATGGAGACTGATTGTAGTTCATACCATTCTAGACTTGAGAGCCTTGGTCTCTTTTCTATTATTGATTCATTGATTGACATTTGATTACTTTGAAAGTCTGACTGAGTAGGAACCCATTTTCATCAGAGGTCTAAGGAGAAAAGCTCCAAAGTAATACAAAACATTTTAAGATTAATAATTTTAGTTTTTAAAAATAATACAAAAAACAAATTAAGTTTAATTATACAAAATTAGACATAATATGAAGACATTGATTAAGAATAGATACAAGCTATATGACAATGATTAATATTTAGAAACATTTTAGCCAGTTTATAGAGAAATTAAAGGTAACGTAATATAGTACAAACAGGAATTGCAGTACGAAGTGCGTGAAAAGCAGACTTATGGTAGTAAGAAAGTTAGTGAAGAAGGGAGAGTAAGGAGATGTAAGGTATAAATATATATTTGTGCACATTTAGGGATATAGTTTATCCTGGTGTTGAGCAAGAACAGAGACAGCGTTTCAGTCTTTCAAAATGGTTTAGAAGGATGAGTGGGAGGGTATTGTCCTGGGCCTTAGTAACATGGTATGAGTGCAGACAATGCCCAGCAGATTTGATAGGTTTGTGGACAGACAGGAGGTTTTGTGGTTTATCTGTGGAACAGGTTACCTTTATTTATTCGACAATTAAGCTCACTTTATCTTTTTAAAATGCAGAAGAGCCTATTTAACTATTATTACTGCCCGTGTCTAAGGATCTTTCATGCTAGACTGAATTTAGTAAAATTCAGTGGTCTGTTCCACTGTCTGGTCTTATGAGGAGGCAGGATTAAGAAATGCATAAATGTGATACAATTGGTTCTACACCAGAATAACTTGCAGTGATTCAGGTGATTATAATACGCCTAGGGAATTTAAGTTATAATTTCTATAAGGAAAGCAGATCTTAGTATATGTGGATCCCTTTGCTGCTACTACATCTTTCTGTACAGTCTTCTGCATTTTATATTGGGATTGTACAGTTCTGTAGAGTTTTGATTGATTGGGAGGGGTGGGTCTTGTCATCGTGTATATGACTGATGTTCACCGTTTTACCCTGCTGCAGTCATCACACTTGGGTTATCCTGCCGTCAGGCGGTCCCGCAGTTGGCCCGAATTCCAAAGTCTTGGTCCGGCGTCGGTTGCTGTCGCTTCTTCCCTGACGTCAGTGCACCAGGGGTATATAAGAGGCATCCAACGCCATTTTCTTAAGTCTTTCTTGCCGCGCGGTGCCCAAAGCAGAAGCAGTTCGCAAGTGCCGGTCGGCCGATACCTGAGATTTTTGAATAGAGTTTCAGTCCGAAGTCTTCAAAGCTAAGTACCCTATTGGGGAACCTTTTCTTGCCTCAGTCCGATGTCAGAAAAAGTTAACAATTGCATTTCTTGTGGGAAGCACATACCTCATAAGGACTTTCATTCTTGTTGTATACCTTGCCTAGACCCAGACCACGACATCACTGGTTGTTGGTTTTGTGCTAGGTTCGCTAAGCGAACTAGAAAGCGACGCTTTGATTTCGCACGACACTACGGTAGGAAATTTAATTACACTATGCCGTTGGAGCAACCGACTACCGGCGTGCATAAAAAAACGCAAAGATAAAGACAGGCAGCCTAGATCCAAGCCAGACACCGAGGCCTCGGCTGGGCCAGTCCTCCGGTTTTCAGTGAGGCACCTACGCAGCCCCTGGCTACCGCAGAATCGGAACCCCAGACCGCTTCAGATTCTCTAGCAGAGAGTTCTAGGCTGACGCAGCCATTTTCTTTAGGCCCTACCGACGACATTGCAGAAGGAGAAGCCGGTGCTGTAGAAACACCTTCGGTTTCAGAAGGTGTCTTCAGACCGACTACTCTTACCATAAAATCTTATGCTAAGCTTAAGACTTCTCTAAAACCAAAAAAGACTGCACTTCTGTCTCCAGTTCAAGGCCCCATGCCTAAGAAACAGATGCTTAAAATGGCTGAAGATTTGATTTCCTTAATCAGGGGTTCCCAACCCCCCCCCCCCCCGACAAAAGGCCTAGACAAGAGGAGGATTATGCCTCCTCTGATCAAGTGTCTATTTCCGCAGGCTCCTCTGAGGAACAGGATTACTCCTTTCCCCTTTATGAAGATTCTGGTGCTGAAGATTCCATTCCCTCAGCTTCTCCCCCTGAAGACTATTCCTTTGGGGAAACCTTACATACCATGAGGGAACATTTCCACTGGGAAGGTCAGGACTACTCCGACTTAAAGAAAAGGCTTCGAGAGTTTCTTTTACTCCCCCAGCACAGACCACTTGCTAATCCCCCCAGTTTTAGACATTGTGGATGATGTCTATTTAGAATCTAGTCTAAATCCAGATTCTCTACCTCCTGCTCCAGCCAAACCAGATAGATACTGTAGAGTGCCTGACTCACACAAATTCCTTTTCAAAATCCCTGTTGCTGATCCAGAGACAATCTCCCAGGGTCCCAAAGGGGCTAAGGCTTCTATGGCCAAAAATCCTGTACCCTCTGAAAGGGACTCCAGAGCAACTAGATAGGTGGGGGAAGAAGGTTTACACCTCAGCTACTCTGGCTATGAGAGCACTAAATTGTCAATCAATTCCTAATGTCTCAAATAAAACAAAAGATGAGCACGCACCCTCAACAGTCTGCTTTCAAGGAAATGCAGAATCTGTTGCATGCAGCTGAATAGGTGGGCAAACATACTTTCCAATGTGGATTTGATTCCTTGGAAGCTTCCTGTAGAGCAGCTGTTACTGGGTCTGTTCTACGTAGGCATGCTTGGTTAAAGGAACAAACTCTGCCTGATCATGTTAAAGGATGCATCCTTACAGCAGGATGTGTTATTTGGGGTTAAAGCAGAAGAGGTTTTAAAGAAAATGGAGGATAAGGCAAAATCTATGCAGACGGTCAAAGATGTCTTACAGGTACAGCCCCCACACTTCAGCAGAATTTGGCCAACAAAAAATTGGTCCTTTCCAGCTTCTGACACCTAGGTTGGGAGGGTGGCCTAATGGTTAAGGTGTTTGCCTTACAAACACAAGGTGCAGGGTTTGAATCTCACAAGGGATAATTGGCTAGGCTTAAAATGTCTCGCAAGGGCAGTTAGCTTAGTACTAACCTATAACCTATGACAGACCACAGAGGGGTAAATACAGGTTCCCAAGGGGCAGAGGACAAGCACAAATCCCTTACAAACCTCGCCAATGGGGCACTGCAACACAGAAGGGAGGAGAAGACAGGTCCCAAACTACTAGAAGGCAAACACAATGACTTAAACCTCAAACTGCCAAGCAGAACTCTCTTGGCAGCTCCCTTGGGAGGAAAATTAGCACTTTTTGCAGACAACTGGTGCATCATCACAAAGGACAAATGGGTCCTAGACATTATCTCACAAGGATACAGACTCCATTTCCACACCGTGCCAAGGATAAAAGGCATGCCAAACCTGCCACAAAATCAATGGGCAGAGGCACAAAAACAAATTACAGCTCTCTTGGACATGAGAGCCATTCAACTGGTACCTACACAGGAGCAAGGCCAAGGATTTTACTCAAGGCTCTTTCTAGTCCCCAGAAAGGACAATGCTTGGAGACCCATTCTGGACCTTTCTATTCTAAACACCTTCCTGCAAGTACCCAAATTCAAGATGCTAACACTACAGCAGCTTCTTCCCATGTTGGGCAAGAAAGCTTGGCTAGTAACGTTGGACCTCAAGGAGGCATACCTGCATGTCCCTATCAGACAAAATTGCAGAAGATACCTTTGTTTCATTGCAGGTTCAACCCATTACCAATTCTCTGCACTGCCTTTTGGCTTATCTACTGCGCCCAGGGTTTTCACAAAATGCCTGGCACTAGTAATTGCATACTGCAGACAAAGAGGAATTCACATATATCCATACCTGGACAATTGCCTCATCCAAGCAGAAAGCAAGGACACTCTCTTACATCATCTGGCTTTTGTAAAACACCTAAGTTGCCTGGGGTACACAGTAAACAAAAAGAAATCAAAACTAGTGCCCTCACAAAATATGACATTCCTGGGTGCCAGCTTGAATACAACGGCCCAGATGGCTTACCTGACGCCAAACAAACAACTACAACTAACTCAGTACTTCAAAACAATTCAACAAAGTCCCAACTCCCTGCAAGAAAAATTCTGCAGGCCTTGGGCTTCATGGCATCTTTCATACTACTAATACCATTTGCAAAACTGCATATGAGGAAATTACAATGGTACCTAAAAAGCGTATGGACTCAACACAGCCACAGCTTGGAAACAATGATACCTCTCATTCCCTGCCTTCAACAGGAGTTTCTATGGTGGTCACAGGCATGGCACGTCAACAAGGGTCAGCCTTTCACCTTACCCCCAGCCAGGCAAACTATGACAACAGATGCATTGGACTACGCCTGGGGGGCACACATGGCAGGACGGTGCGTTCAAGGCATATGGACTGCAGATCAAAGAAATCTGCACATCAGTCAAAAAGAAATGCTAGCTGTACAGAATGCCCTGACAGCCTTCAAGGACCTCTTACATCCAGGACAGCTTATAATAAGGACAGACAACACCACGGTAATGTGGTACATAAACAAACAAGGGGGGTACACACTCCTACCCTCTATGCAGGCAAGCAATGACCTTGTGGAAAACAGCACTGGCTTACCAAGTTCAATTACAAGCTCAATTCCTGCCAGGAAAAAAGAACACATTGGCAGACGACCTAAGCAGAAACATCATGGATCCCCACAAGTGGAAACTGGATCCACAAGTATTTGCAATGATAACTCAAAAATGGGGACACCCAGACATAGACCTGTTTGTCAGCCCCCAAAACGATCAGCTAACAAAATTTTGCACAAGGACATTTCACCATCAAGCTTCGAAAGTGGACGCACTCTCATTCATTTGGAAAATGCTGTCAGTATATGCCTTCCCCCCATTGCCCCTTCTCACAAAGGTGCTGCTGAAAGTCAGGATGGAGAGACCCCGAATTATACTCATTGCCCCAGACTGGCCACGCCAGCACTGGTACCCACTATTAAGGAATATGGCCCAGGGCCCACCATGGATTTTACCACAAATTTCTCATCTGCTCACACAGCAAGACAGTCAGATTCTACACAGCCAGCTCAAAACCTTAAATGTGGCTGCATGGCAAATCTCATAAGCAACCAACCAGCTCCTCTTTCACAAGCTGTTATGGATGTTATTCTGGAGGCCAGGAGGCCCAGCACCAGGAAAGCCTACTCAGACAAATGGAAAAGGTTTTGCGCCTGGAACCAAGCTAAAGGCCAAAATACCCTTCTGCCAGACATACCTCAGATTCTACAATATTTAACTGAGATGTTACACAAAGGGCTTTCTTTTTCATTTATTAAAATCCACGCCTCAGCTATTTCAGCTCACTACAACACAGATCCTCCCTTATTTTCACATCCACTCTTAAGGCAGTTTCTCAGAGGGGCCAAAAACATTAGGCTCTCCCAGGAGAGCACCAACACCAACTTGGGACCTCAATTTTGTTCTAGAAAAACTTAAGCTACCTCCTTTTGAGCCAGCTTTCTCAGCTGACTTAAAGTTTGTATCATGGAAGACTGCCCTGCTGCTAGCAATTACTTCAGCCAGAAGAGTCTGAGAGCTTCAGGCTCTAATGGCGGTAGAGCCTTTCCTCATTTTTCATCAAGACAGAGTTTCTCTACGAACTAACCCCTCCTTTATGCCTAAGGTGGTATCCAGTGTGGCTCTAAATCAAACCATCCATTTACCCGCCTTCTTTCCAAATCCGCAGAACAAAGGAGAAAGACTCCTGCATTCCTTGGACATTCACAGGCAGCTACGTTACTACTTGAATAAAACTAAGGTTTTCAGAAAATCTGAGCTGTATCCTATGCTACATCATCACAAGGAAAGGCTATCTCAAAACAGACCATTTCCAAATGGATAGGACATTGCATACGTTTTTGCTACACCCACCATGGGAAACAAGTTCCTGCTACCATTAGGTCCCACTCCACCAGGGCAGCAGCTACATCTACAGCCTTCCTCAGGAGGGTGCCCACCAAGGATATTCTGGAAGCTGCAACTTGGAGTTCAGTACACACCTTCACCAAACACTATCACTTACCACTTTACTCTAAGACTAGAGCTGGCTTTGGCACTGCAGTTTTGCAGGGCCTTCTAGCCTCCTCTAACCCTGTTTGACTCCACCTCCCATCCTTAGCTTTGGGATTCTACCCATGTGTGATGACTGCAGCAGGGTAACACGATGAACATAGTACAGTTTTGTACCTACCATAAATGTAGATGTTCGAGTGTATACCCTGCTGCAGTCCAGGTTACCCTCCCTCCATCCCCTCTGACCTAACTAAAACCTTTCAGTACCTCAAAATCTGATACAAACTTTGTGGTGTATTTGCTTATAGCTGGAGGGATGTTTTGCTTGTGCTAATGTTTTAGTTTTGGTACTATCTACTGTCCACCTTTTGGGGGGGCACCTGACATCTGGGGCAAGAAAAACTACTGAAGAAAATGGAGTTGGATGCCTCTTATATACCCCTGGCGCACTGACGTCAGGGAAGAAGCGACAGCAACCAACGCCGGACCAAGACTTTGGAATTCAGGCCGACTGCGGGACTGCCTGACGGCAGGATAACCCAAGTGTGATGATTGCAGCAGGGTATACACTCGAACATCTACATTTATGGTAGGTACAAAACTGTACTTTTAAGTAAGACCTGCCTGCTGCAGAGTCAGAAGTCTTAACATGCATCAGTGTTAGTGTTACTGTTACATAGACGATGCAGAGTGCATGCTTCCCATCCATATGGGAAGCATGAAAACTCTCCCCAATGTAAAACAAGCAGTTTCTGACATTTCTGTCTGTTGGTGAATGTGCTGGTGTTTTTGAGCAGTTGTGCAATACTTGGGACTGAAGGAGTATAACATACTAGCCACATGTATGTGTTAACTAGTGATTGCTTGTTTGGCCTGTACAGTGTAGCTTCCATATTTAACATCACATCTGTGAACAACAGTAACCAGTTTGCATTACATCATATCTAGTTGAAGCAGTGAATTGTGGGTAGAATACAGAGATGACTGAATACATATGAGAGACTTCCTTGGTGACGTGCTTTACATACAGGAATGAAATGGAGTTGCCCAACTACTTGTACATTTGCAACATAATTGCATAATTTGATAAAATCACCCAGAACTATTAGCCTTTGACCTGTTTGCTTTATATACTTGGTACTGATCTGTAACAGAGCTGCACAGTGTACTGTACATTGCTTTCATGTACAGCAAGACAAGCTCCAACATCTATCACCTGCAGTGATATTGTCATTATGCCTACCTCAGTTGTATTGTGCAGGTTGTCTATAGAATGTGTCATAGCAGTGATGATGATACAGACATGCTTCTGGTAAGACATCACTTGGCACGCTTCTGGTAAAGACTTCAATCCGCATATTACTGATCATCTGGCCCTATGAAGTTTGAAATGGGTTGCTGATACCAGCAGCAGAGAGAATTGAGAGAATCAGACGTTTTATTTCATAAACTTCCTCCAAAAATAATCCCTCTCTCTGACACAAACTAGCTCTTCCAACTAAATTGCACAAACATTACTGTGTCATAGCCTCACATTTAACAGTTTACATCTGTGGTTAATGGAGTCCAAGCTGGGAAGGGATGATTATGGATGTGATTCTATGGTAAAATGGCTGGGTAGTACTGCCACTAACCTATGTTGAAGGATTTACTCATGATGGATGGTGGCCTAGAGAGTCATGACCATTGTTATGGAGTACCGACAGCATTTGAAATGGCAAGTATCGATGAGATTACATTATAGTACAATCTGCGTATAGAGTACTGTATGAGCCTAGATGACACCTTGTCGTTGTATACCATATATGAAGATGTATTCACCAAAATTTTTCTTACTGTACTGTGCCAGATACAGAGAGGGTGAGTTTTATTGGTGAAAAGATGAAAATTATGCCATTTTCACACTGCTCAGAACTAAATTTTTAATTAACATTTTAACGTGTTTCACTGTCAGGTTGATTCTTCACCATTTAGATGCCACCCCACCCTTTTTGTGTATGTAACTTTACTCTTATAAATACCTGTCATATGATATCTTGTTTCTTGCAGAAAACTGACATCACCAGTACCTCTCTGGATGCCATAGCTGCTAGTAAGGTAAAGAGAATCATTCTTGTTGGACGTAGAGGACCTCTTCAAGTAGCTTTCACTATTAAGGTAAACTGTACTTAAAAGGACTATCTGACTGTTTTTTGATTTTGGAGCCTGGCATTAAAGTCATGAAAATAAATATAAATTTAAGTCTTTTCCTTTTGCTGTCTCTTTGTACAGTGAAAGGTTATAAGTTTCAGGTATAAGCTAGTAATCTTGTTAAAATGCTCATCTTTGTTAGGGTGATTGTTGGCTTACAACACTTAACCAGAGCTGGAGGCACTCTTATTCAAATCTGTTTCACTGAACTGGATCTAGGCTCATTAATGCCAGGTTTTTCGAAAGGAATGGTCATGTTAAGTCTTCTAATAGGGACGCAATTCTCATTAACCTTCAATAGGTCATACTAGACAAAGCATCTCACTCGCAGTTGTGAAAATTTTTTTTTATTATTTTACAAAAGCATCACAGTTGGATAAAAAGAAGCATAATTGAATGAAAAAGCATTGAAAATCATACAACAAAGAACTGTATGAAATTAATGCAAAACTGCAAAGAGGAGATTTTTTGCTAAGAGACTCAGTGCAACAGCACAGAAAAGGAAGATGAAGTGATATGCGACAGTCCATAGCAGAGAACTAAATAGTCAACCTTAATATACAAATAAAAATTGGTTATATATAAAGCACCACGAAATGATCAGGGACAGCTACAACATAATCACAATCTGAAGTATTATTTATTTACCAAGATATGAAGCAGAAGCTTCTACGTTGTTGCCCATTTAACAAAATACTTTTCAAATTTCTTAGTTTGTAAGCCTTTAAATGCATTAGAATGGCAATAGAAAATAGGGTCCATTTTCGGCTACCAAAAAGACATATCCACAAGTGGCTAAATAAGGAATGTAAAATATCTAAACATGTATAACTCTGAAAAATCATTCATCGAATGGCTATAGTTGGCCAACAACCAGGAAGTAATGAGATACATAAGGTAAGTGAAGGAAACCTTTTAAGTTTGCCCTTTTCTCCACTGTACTATGATCACGGAGTTGATATATGTGTATATATGTATGTGTGTGTGTGTGTGTGTGTGTGTGTGTGTATATATATATATATATATATATATATATATCTATATCTTCCTCTTTTGGCTGCTTCCCGTTAGAGGTCGCCACAGCAGATCAACTGTTTCCATTTCTTCTTGTCCTCTGCATCTTTCTGTGTCACACACCAACCACCTGCATGTCCTCTCTCACCACATCCATAAACCTTATCTTAGGCCTTCCTCTTTTCCTGTTACCTGGCAGCTTCATCCTTAGTATCTTTTTCCCCAATGTACTCTACATCCCTCCTCAGCACATGTCCAAACCAACATAATATTGCCTCTCTGGCTTTGTCTCCAAACCTTCCAACTTGGGCTGACTGTCCGTCCTCATCACACCCAGTGCAAAAACATCTTCAATTCTGCCACGTCAAGCTCTGACTCCTGCCTTTTTGTCAGTGCCACTGTCTCCAACCCATATAACATAGCTGGTCTCACTACCCTCTTGTAGACCTTCCCTTTCACTCTTACTGGTACTAGTCTGTCACAAATCACTCCTGACACTCTTCTTCACCCACTCCATCCTGCCTGTACTGTCTTCTTCATCTCTCCCACACTCACCATTACTCTGAACTGTTGATCCCAAGGACTTAAACTCATCCACCTTCGCCACCTCTACTCCCTCCATCCTCACCATTTCTCTATTCTCCCTCTCATTCACACACATGTATTCTGTCTTAGTCCTGCTGACCTTCATTCCTCTTCTCTCTAGAGCATATCTCCCCCTCTCCAGGGTCTCCTCCACCTGTTCCCTACTCTCACTAAAGATCACAATGTCATCTGCAAACATCATAGTCCACGGGGACTCCTGCCTGATCTCGTCTGTCAAACCTGTCCATCACCATTGCAAATAAGAAAGGGCTCAGAGCTGATCCTTGATGTAATCCCACCTCCACCTTAAACGCATTTGTCACTCCCACCGCAGACCTCACCGCTGTCACACTACCCTCGTACATATCCTGTACCATTCTTGCGTAATTCTCTGACACTCCCAACTTCCTCATACAATACCACAACTCCTCTCTAGGCATATGCTTTCTCTAAATCGACAAAGACACAATGCAACTCCTTCTGACCTTCTCTGTACTTCTCCATCAACACTCTCAGAGCAAACATCGCATCTGTAGTGCTCTTTCCTGGTATGAAACCATACTGCTGATCACTAATCATCACCTCCCTTCTTAACCTAGCTTTCACTACTCTTTCCCATAACTTCATGCTGTGACTGATCAATTTAATCCCTCTGTAGTTACTACAGCTCTGCACATCACCATTATTCTTAAAAATCGGTACCAAAACACTTTTTCTCCATTCCTCAGGCATCCTCTCACTGTCCAAGATTTCATTAAACAATCTAGTTAAAAACTCCACTGCCATTTAATCTAAACACCTCCACGCTTCCATAGGTATGTCATCTGGGCCAACAGCCTTTCCGTTCTTCATAGCTATCCTTACTTCCTCCTTGCTAATCCACTTCACTTCATGATTCACTATCCGCACATCATATAACCTTCTCTCCCTCTCATTTTCTTCATTCATCAGCCCCTCAAAGTACTCTTTCCATCTGGTCAACACATTCTCCTCGCTTGTGAGTACGTTTCCCTCATTATCCTTTATCACCCTTACCTGCTGCACATCTTTACTAGCTCGGTCCCTCTGTCTAGCCAATCGGTACAGGTCCTTTTCTCCCTCCTTAGTGTCCAACCTTTTATACAACTCTTCATACGCCTTATCCTTAGCCTTCACCACCTCTCTCTTTGCCATGCACCTCATCTCCTTATACTCTTGTCTACTTTCTTCATCTCTCTGACAATCCCACTTCTTCCTCATCAACCTCTTTCTCTGTATACTCCCCTGTACTTCTTCATTCCACCACCAGGTCTCCTTGTCCTCCTTTCTCTTTCCAGATGTCACACCAAGCACCTTTCTAGCCATCTCTCTTACTAGCTCTGCTATAGTTACCCAGCTATTTGGTAACTCTTCACTGCCACCCAGTGCCTGCCTTAACTCTTCCCTGAACATCACCTCACAATTACCCTTTTTCAATTTCCACTATTTGATCCTTGGTGCTGCCCTCACACTCATCCTCTTCTTGATCACCACTGTCATAGAAACCACCATCCTATGCTGCCTAACTACACTTTCCCCTGCCACCACTTTACAGTCTCCCATCTCCTTCAGACTGTCCCTTCTACATAAGATATAATCCACCAGGGTGCATCTTCCTCCACTCTTGTATGTCACCCTATGCTCCTCCCTCTTGTTAAAATATGTATTCATCACATGCATATCCATCCTTTTCGCAAAATCCACTACCATCTGACCTTCTGCATTCCTTTGCTTAACACCATACCTACCCATCACTTCCTCATCCCCTCTGTTCCCTTCACCAACATGCCCATTGAAATCTGCTCCAATCACCAGTCTCTCACCTTTGGGTACAGTCATCACCACTTCATCCAACTCACTCCAAATTTTTTCTTTCTCATCCATCACACACCCAACTTGTGTAGCATATGCACTAACAACATTCATTATTACACTATCAATTTCCAGCTTCATAAACATTATTCTATCCGAACTAACTCCTTTTCACCTCCAAAACATTCTTAGCATACTGTTCCTTCAGGATAATGCCTACTCCATTTCTTCTCCCATCCACACCATGATAAAACAATTTGAAACCGCCTGCAATACACCTAGCCTTGCTCCCCTTCAATCTGGTCTCTTGCATGCACAGTATACCAACCTTCCTTTGGTCCATCATATCAGCTAGCTCTCTCCCTATACCAGTCATACTGCCAACATTCAAAGTTCTGACCCTCACTATCACAGTCCTAGCCTTTACCTGCCTTCGGGCATGCATTCCCCCTCTTCTCCTCCTTCGGCCAACAGTAGCCCAATTTCTGCCAGCACCCTGTTGGCCAACAGTACTGGTGGAGGTCGTTGTTAACCTGGACTTCGATTGATCTGGTATGTATATCTGTACTGTTGTCTGCACGTATGATTTGGCAAAATTTTACACCGGATGCCCTTCCTGATGCAACCCTCACCATTTATCCAGGGCATCCCCAGTGATATATATATATATATATATATATATATATATATATATATATATATATCAAATATATATCAAAACTCTGGACAAGATCCATATGAAAAATAGATACAAATCTGTACCCTGATAAATTTGCATACATAATTACGTAACCCTGCCCACTCCAAAGGAATTGCGGGATACCAACCTTCAAACGCAAACTGAAGAACATAGAGTTGGGAGGGTGGCCTAATGGTTAAGTTGTTTGATTTACAAACACAAGGTACAGGGTTTGAGTCTCACAAGGGATAATTGGCTAGGCTTAAAATGGCTCACAAGAGCAGTTAGCCTAGTACTAATCTATGAACCCAAGACAACCAAAATATGGCACCAGAGTCCTCCTGCAGCCATTCCAGTGTCCCATTACCTGGCTATTTCATTCAATTTACTATAAGCACAAATGTGTACATACTGCTTTACTTCTGCAGTGATTATTTAGATTTTATTTTTACATTCTATAGCATAATGCACAAACACCAATAGACATCTGCTAAACAAAGCAATACTGTCTCACAATGAAAATAGACTTTGCATTAAAACATATCTGCCCTTGAAACTCACATTCATTGAAGCAGCATTGAAACCCACACCACATCCAAAGAAAATGCTTCTGGCCAGTGGTGGATAAAGATTACGTTTGGGCTGTTTTCAAATCATAGGCCCCTTGCACTCAAAACAAGGAACTTACATGTCTTCTTTGATGCACCTTCCTGACTTTATTAAATTACATTCCTTGTATAATACAGCATACTTGTTAGACTTAGAGCGCATTTTAAATTTATTTGAAATTTTTTTGCAGTAGGCAATGAAACAAAACGCATGAACCAATAATGACAAAACTGTCCAATTCAGAACATTTCCATCATAAAATATAAAATTCTACTTCCACACACAATGTGTGTGTGTGTGTGTGTGTGTGTGTGTGTGTATGTATGTATATATATATATATATATATATATATATATATATATATATATATACATATACATATCTCTCTCTCTCTATAGACATATATATATATATATATATATATATATATATATATATATATATATATATATGTGTGTGGAGAGAGAGACAGTAGTGTAAGCCATAGGCATCTTGCAAGCTTTTCGCACTTATTTTCAATTTCAGGGTTTTTTTTGGGGGTGGGGTGGGACAAAAGGCCAAAAACCAAGGACACATTTTAAACATTGCATGTATAATTTTGGAAAGTTGCTAGAATAAACTGTTATGTTACCACCATGCATTTTACTGCCAAGACTTGAACCCAGGACCCTGTGCAGTACAGTCAGAGCAACATACCACTATGCCAAATCAGCAGTGTCCTGAAAGATATAAAGACTGAAACTCAAATGGCTATCATTTAGTGAATTCATTTCTCAATTCTCACCATAGCTCTCAACCTCTTAGCACAAAAAAAAAACTGGACAAAGCCAATAATGGGGGAATGCAGCCCCAAAATAGGGGCAAGTTTCAAATGCTGATCTTATAAACTTAGAAAATTGCTAGAATAAAAGATTGTGTGTTACCATTTATTTTCTGAAGAATATGAAGTTTGAAATTCAAATGCCTGTCATTATTTAGTGAATTCAATCCTTCAGTGATTTGCCACAAAAATCCTGAAAAACACGGATTTTATGAGGAACAGAACAAAATATGAGGCATAAATTCACAAGTGGTGGTGGCCAGGGACTTCAGGCTCTTTTTACCTGTACCCAAGGTACAGGGTTTGAGCCTGAATGAGTGCATCTCTAGCCACCAGGTGTATTCACCTGGGGCATTTACACACACACACACACACACACACACACACACACACACACACACACACACACACACACACACACACACACACACACACACACACACAAGATACCTCAGAAGCTCTGCAGACATGAAATAATTTGAATACCATTTCCAGCAGTCCTTCCTGCTTACAACAGAAAGCAGCCAACATAAAATAAATGTACAGCAGTCCTTCCTGCTTGCAACAGAAAGTTAAATCCCCAGCAGTCCTTCTCGCTTGCAACAGAAAGCAGCCAGCATAAAATAAATGTTTCCAGCTTCCCGCTCTCTAGTAATTGCTGGAAATGTGTGCACGTGAGTCCTTGATCTCAATTCCGACAGGCTGATGGAGCTGACGTCACCTTGCATGTGATGACGTCAGCTCAGAAAGTGAAAAAAACATTTTAAAAAAGCTGGGAAAAATTCGAAAATGAAGGGGTGCCATTATTTGGACCCCAAAACTCAGTAAAAACTGAGTAATTTGGTACGGTTGGGAGGTATGGTGGCGTGTGATTCCCCCCACCTTGATTGGTTGCGTTCACAATGTTGTCCAACTATGGCCATTCAGTGAATGATTTTTCAAAATTATACGTGTTCGGTAATGTTTTACGTTCGACATTTAGCCTTTCACAGATTTATCTTTTTGGTAGCTGAACATAGACCCTAGAAAATATGCTTATCCTAATACTGGTTAACATAAGCTGGTAGACTGTGATATACAGGTTTTATCTTTGCAAGGATTACAGTGTGAACCCTAAAACTTCCATTATGAAAGTGATTTATCTGATTTTTACAGAATAGTGAACTGCCATCTTAAGTCTAAATTCCTGAATCCAGAAAGAAGATTTTAACCCAGTATTTGTAATGCATCTACACTTTTGTACACATGAACATGATCAAAAATATGTAGTTATGTTCAAATTCTGTGTCACATAACCTCCACATCAAGCTGAAAAACCCTTGAAATGACATTTTAGTGAGGATAAAAACATTAATGATCATAAACACTTGGTATGAATCATTTTAATGAAAGGCATATCCAAAATAGAATATTTCCAAACTCTATGCTACATCATTCTGATGAAAACTGTCAAATGTTAACCTTTGTTAGTTCAGTGCATCTATAGTGTGCAGTTTGTCATAATTGTAAAAGTATGTGTTTGAAATTGATTTACATGATAAAATACCTTTTCTAAGTAATACAGACTTAAGATGAGCTTGCACAGAACTTATCATTTAGGTAATTTGAGTGTCACATGTTTACATTGCACATTTATAATCCTTACAGCCAAAATTCTATACCAACATACTTGCAAGAAGTGTTATATGAGCTTTATTTAATTTTTTTTAAGTACCAGTCTTTCTTGAACATTTTTTACACTTCCACCACTTGCCTTCCAGTAATAAAACTTAATACTTTACTATACACACAACAATCTTGACAATTCCCACCAAAACTAAACTTGCATTAACACATTTCTATGTTCTGCATCATGGTTACAGCATACTCCCATTTCCTACCACAATTCAAAATACATCACTTAATTATTACATTTCTTTCCATATGAACAAAAGTTAGAAAAGAAAATACATCCCTTACTGTATTCAAACTTAATCTGGACAAATGGATGGGAACCCACAAATTCACCTCTGGTGTAGCACCCTTGTCCCTTATGGAAAGGGGTAACATTTAAATGTTCTGCCCGGCTCTGTGTTATTCATACTTAAATTATAAGGACTAAAAGCTTCATGGGAAGGTCTAGGCCTCTAAAGATCCTCACAACTCAATATCCTAGTAAAAACTTATAAACCTATAAGAACTTGGTATCGTTTGCACATTTGTAAAATGAAGCATTTAGTCTTTTCCAGGTTTATCTTATAAGTGCTGAAGGTTCTCCTTCTCCTTCCATCTACATGCAAAGACTGATAAATATGATGGTTGTCATGCTGAGTTCCAGGTTTCTGATTGTGATCCCTGTAGTTTTTTTACTGACATCCATGGTTATCCTCAGAAACTGTACAGTGTCATATAAGTTCTCCTTCCTAATTATGCTGATTCATGTACATCACTGGCTAGTACAGAGATCTTCTGACAGACACACCTTACTACCCATCTAACTTGCTCCTTTTAGCACATAAAGGCTTGTGAGCAGGTCATGCCTAATAATATTGACCAACAACCTTGCCACTGTGTGATATATATCTACTGGAGTCCATTTTGAGATTTGAGAAGTAAACTGTAGAAATTTTTGTTGCCATTCCACTCTAGACATTTTACACATTTTGGTTATCAATATGGACAAGCCTACAATCCTGACCCAAAGCCAGGCAGCCTTATCTATATTTTACTTTGGATGAGTTAAGGCCAAAATCCAGAAGCTGCTATCCTGTGTTGTTGGCAACTGAATTCTTCTTGTTCTTCTAGTTGCTTCTGTCAGTACATCCCACATCCCACATAGCACTAGAGAATGGACATTAACTAAATAAGTGAAAGTAATCTGCTACTATAGCTGTACATGTCCATCGTTCAGACCCAGTAGACCACCCCCTTTTAAATCTCCACGAGGAATGCTGCCACGTAAGTGTAAGTTTAAGCATGGTAAATTGCGGTATGCACAGTTTGAGTGTATAGCCAGCATTTTAAGCCATACCTCTTATAGGTTCATAAGTAAGTACTACACTAGCTGCACTTGAGGGCCATTTTAATCCTACCTAGTTTCCCTTTTTGTGCTTGAAATAACCTATCCCATTTTATCACGGACTGGCATTACCCATCCCATTGTCGATAATTATATATTGTAATGAGAATAACTGGATCATACCATAGATAAATGATTTATTCCATGTGTGGGTCCCTTCATATTAGGAATTGCCTTTATCCATTAATAGTACAGGGGGAAGTCCCCTAGGGTAAATTTTCTGTTTTGCATCCATAGATCTAGGTTGTGCTTGAATATGAACAAGGATGAATTTTATGTAGATGGGGAATGTATTACATAGCAGTGGTATCCTCTGTGAGATGTACCTTTCCCTCCAAACTATTCTGTTGATGTTGCAAAAAAAGGTTTAGAGTCCTAGGCCGAGTATTTCTGATGCCATTTGACTTGCTGATACATAGTAAATTCATAATTAATGGGGTTGGATAAAACCTCATATGCCAGACACAAGTCACCTGTTAGCAGGTTGTAGGATGCCGAGTATAGTTACAGGGCTTTGAGTCAGTCCATATATGGACCTATATGAAGGCTGAGATTGAACAGTATTGTTAGGGGGTGTGGCTAAATCTTGCTTCATGTTATTCAAGATTTATCTAGGGGTATTGGATGTTCAAGATACTCCCTCTCGATCTGTATGTTTAAGGCATCATTCCTTCTAGCCACAATATGATTCAGACACCTGCCATCTAAATCACCTCATTCTTTGTAGAAAATGTGTGTCTTATATATATGTTCATTTATATTACTCGTCATTGATCTTCCATTTCCTTCAAATGTGTGGAGTAATCTCCCATCCTGGATTACCTGTTGCAGTTCCCTAAATAATAGCACTTTAAAGCCACCTTTTCATTTAGCCCATTCTGTGGATTCTCTGTCAGTGTTATATCTGCTCCTGGTAACAGGAAGATGTAAGTTTTGTTCTAATTTAATTCCATTTCTGAGATACAATTTAACTCTGAACAACTCCTAATGACTTGTTTACGTTCTTCTCAAGCTGGGACAGCCATAACACACAAATGTTATGCAAACCATATAAAACTCTGGAAATTGGGTGATTTTTCTCTCTGCAAGGTATACTTAATACCTATATTAAAAAGTATGAAGAATTCTGTGGCTATAACAAACAGCAATGAGGACAGCGGGCACCCTTGTCACATGCCTGTGGTCAGTTACATAGTCTGTGACGTGCCCATTTATAGGATCATAGGAGGTTACTAGGCTATCGGCCTGGAGGTCATTTCAAGCCTAACTGATTCATCCCTATGTATTACCATAGATACGCTAGTCTGTATCCAGAATTGCATTTAGTAATGACTGCTCATGTCCAGGAGGATTGTAGGAGCTATCCCTGGTAAGTTTACAGTACGCCTTCCACTTGTTCAAGTTCCTTTTGAACTGCATCATAGAAATGCTCTGCTTCACATGAATTGGCAGCATATTCCAAAGATGTGGCAGTCACTGGGAGACAAATCTGCCCCTCCAGCACATCCTATTCAAGTTTGCAGGCCATATTTAGGTCCCCGGAATGGTTAGCTTTAGTCCCATTTGATTTATGGATGTGCAGCAAATTCATTAGGTTTGGGTCGTTGATTGCTGTGTAAGTCCGGCATAAGTCCCCTCTAAGAAGTCTATATGATATGGATTATAGTGACAGGGACATTAGTCTGTCTGTGTAAGGCATGTGCTGGAGTCCCTTGATCTTCTTAGTTAGAAACCTATGAGGTCTCTCCAATTACTGCTGGTGCTTTGTACTGTACATGACAAAGGGGGCTTTATACTCTGTGATGAGCCTGATTAGTGACAAGTATGGAGAGGGTTATAACCTACTTTGCTCTTCAGGCAATGCCTTTGCTAATCAAGTGTGCTACGTAGAAAGCCTTCCGTACTACAGTAAACACATGGTGTCAAAAGTTAAGCTCACAGTCCCCTTATCGTCCCAAATCTCTTATCACTTCATAGGTACATAGGGTGGTGGTGTTAATTTGACAGTGTGAAGGGACATTGTTTTTACCAAAGGGGATGATGATGCATTTCTTTGCATTCAGTTTGAGACCGTGACTAAGACACCAGCCGCTGGTCTGCATAAGACCCTCCTGAAGTATACTGACATCATCTGGGGATTCAGTAATTGCATCCAGTTTGCAATCGTCCACAGACTTGGTCAGCCACAGCCCATTAGTTTTGGACTGAACTTCTGAAAAGTACATAGCAAACAGTAGGGGGCCCAACACTGGCCCATGTGGCATCTTGCTGGTGACCGGTCTGCTGGTTTATGTGGAGTCACCCACTTTAATAGTGTGTGACCGGTTTGTGAGACAGTTGTCAATCCATCTTACAGCAAAGGGGTTTCCATTCAGTTCACTAATTTTATTGGTATTGCCTCAGTGTGGGATTATGTCAAAGGCCTTTGCCAAGTTGAGGCATACTGTGTTTGCACAGATTTGCCCTAGTTAGTGGCCCTGCTCACATTTTCGAAGAAATCCACCAGGTTTAGCAGGCAGGATCTGCCCTTGATGAAGCCATATTGGGTTGGATCCATGCTTTTGTGGTCACCTATGTCTGTTTATGAGGTCCATGAGGATACATTCTGTGGCTTTACAGATGAGGCTGGTAAGATTTAAGGGTCTATAATTCCCTGGGTCTGTTGCTAAGCTACCTTTGTGGAGGGGAATAACTGTTGCTGTTTTTCATTCTGCAGGAACAAAGTCAGTGGTTAGGCTGTGATTGAATTAGGGTACTGTTGCTTGTCCAGTGAGGATAAAATAGATGAGTCTTTGTGGGTCCTGTTCAAACCGCTTTATTATGTACAAACACATTAGGATTGAGGCTTAATAACTTTAACTTAGATAAACTTATAAACAAACTTGCTATTTCCCTCATACATATCACTCACTGGCTGCACTCTCAAATTGGCACTGAAGCTACCACGTGCTTGCTGTTTTATATACACTTGCCGACCTTGAAATGCTTCTTAAAGGTACTACGCGCGCGCACACACTGTTCTACATCCTCCCTCTTTGAGAAATCAGTCATGCAATATTAATGACATTAATCGACATGCAATCAATGCAGATAATTGTTTGTCATTCAGTTATACAGAATTAAATACAGATAAACAATTATGTCCAGGTTGCTGTGTATTTCACACTAGCTCTGGAAATATGACCAAATCATGTGACATAGAAATTAGAATTGGGTCCAGCAACTAGGGCTGTCTCTGCTGAATGTTCAACCTTGGGGACATCAGGAACATCATCAGATATGGAACTAGAAGTCAAGACACTTTCTGTAACAGGAACATTGTGTGAATTGCACTGAGGTCTAGAGTCTGTATCACAGGAACAATGCTGCAGTATCGATTCTGGTAAAGGAAGAAGATATCTGTGATTTCTCCTGTAATCCACACCCTCAGATCCTACAAATTAGGATCTCTGCTTGGTACATATACCTGTTATTTGACCACTCTGGTCGAAACCTTTCGCCGTTTGTATCCTCACTGTCTCGCCTTGCTTTCAATGGATGAAGAAATCAGCTCGATTTATCATAACTGGACTTCTGGAAAGAATGCTTTCTGAATAATTGGGCTCTAATTGTCCTGTTGCTTTTAGCTTTGGCCTCAACAAACTGGAACTAATAGGCAGTGTTCTGGTTTGCCTGGATAGAAGTCTCTGAGTAGGTGAGCCAAGTATATCGTCACGGCGTATAACTCAAAAAGATTTCGGTATTATCACGCTTTCACCTCTCAAGTAATTGCTTTGCAGTCTGTACTATACATTCACCTAGTCCTAGTTTATTCGACTGTGGATATTTTGGACTACTAGTAACATGTACAAGGTCCCATTCTTTTTCAAATTTCTGAAACGACCGACTAGTAAATTGAGTATCTTTGTCAGAATCAGCTTTGTATGGACTACCATGGACTGAGAAATGGCATTTCAACTCGGTGATAACAGCAGTGGATGTTAGATTCGGTAATAAATCAATCTCTAACCAGTTCGAATAAGAGTCTGCCAACACTAAGTAATGCTGATTCTTCTACTCTAATATATTAGTGGCTCCTGTTTATCAAGGTAGTTCAGGAACTTGACTTAGTTGAAGTAGTTCTTTTTACAAATGCGGTTTAGTAGTATTGCATACCGAACAAGAAGAAAGTACTTTATCAAGGTCTTTTACTAGAAAAGGTCAAAGTACTAGTTCTCTCACTCTTCTTTTGGCATATTCGGAACCTGGGTGACCACGATGCAAAATCTGGATATATTTATGTTGTAAAGAAGCAGGAACAACAATTTTAGGACCTTTGAAATTAATGCCATCTTCCATCAACATCTTATTTCTGTAAGGAAAATAAGTTTGCACTTCAGGTGGTGCACTAGATTACTTTGACTGCCATCCAACATTAATGTAGTGGTTGAGCTTTTGCAAAATTGGATCAGTCTTTGTATGATCTCTCAGCTCATTAAGTCTCCTGGTGGAAAAATTGTGCACTTCATGATGTCAAAGTCAAAATTCTCTGCATGAAGCTGTTAAATTGTATTTCTGGGAGATCTGGGTAAGGTATCAGTCAGATAAAGAAGTTTGCCTTTTGTATAGACCATTTTGAAGTTGTACTTTTGCAATTTGAGCATCATTCTTTGTAATCTCGCTGGAGCTGAATGCATAGACCTCTTTAGAATATTAACTAGAGGTTGTTGATCAGTTTCAATCTGAATAGCTCGGCCACAGATACAAACATGAAACTGGACATGCAAATACTATTACCAAAAGTTCTTTCTTAATCTGAGCATATTGTATTTCAATTTGGGTAACAGTTTCTAGGTGCATAGGCTACTGGTCTGCCTTTTTGAAGAATAACTGCGCTAAGGCCAAATTTTGAAGCATCACAGGAAAGAGTTACTGGTTTATTGACGTTTTAGTATCTTAATATAGGTGGGGTGGCAATTTTATGCTTAAGGTCTTCAAATGCTCTCTGGTGCTGTTCCAACTAAGACCATTAACATTTTTGCACATCAGCTCTCTCAAAGATGCTGTCAACTCACTGAAGTCTGGTATAAACTTGCCTAAATAGTTGACCATACCAAGAAAAGTTTGTAGAGCTTGTACTTATCTGGTGCTGGCAGCTCAAGAATTGCTGCTTGCTTAGATGTGTCTGGTCGTAAGCCAGTGCTAGTGAACAAATTATCTACATATGTAACTTCTGGTAGTCTGAATTTGCACTTCAGAGAATTGAGCTATAAGTTCACTTCACATGCTCTGTCTAGAACTTTCTTAAGGTTTTTGTCATGTTCTGCGTCACCATTGCCTTCAACCAATAAATCCTCTACTATTATGGCACAAGGATAACCTGAAAAAAAATTGCTCCATTGCACGCTGAAAGACTTCACTTGTAGAATTTATTCGAAATGCCATCCTGAGGACTCTATAACTGCCAAATGGGGTACTAAAAGTAGTCAGTAATGAGGATTTGGTGAGGCTGGTCAGACTTAAAGGTCTGTAATTCCCTGGGTCTGTTGCTAAGCCACCTTTGTGGAGGGAAATAACTGTTGCTGTTTTCCATTTTATGCAGGAACAAAGTCAGTGGTTAAGCTGTGATTGAATAGGGTATTGTTGCTGGTCCAGTCAGGATAAAGTAGACTAGTCTTTGTGGGTTCTGTTCAAGTAGCTTTATTATGTACAAACACATCAGTTTTGAGGCTAAATAACTTTAATTTAGATAAATTTATAAACAGACTAGCTATTTCACTCATACATGCTCACTCTCTGGCTGCGCTCTTAAAATGGCACTGAAGCTAGCGCGTGCTTGCTATTTATATACACGTGCCGACCTTGAAATGCTTCTTAAAGGTACTGTGCACACACACTATTCTACAGATACTTAATGGTGATGCTAGTTCATGTTTCTGTTTGTTTAGAAAGCAGCCTGGGATACCGTGTGTTGTCATAGATGTTGTGCTTTTTGCCTTTGACAAGGCTTTAATGACCTGCTGTTTGGATATATAGGGTGGGGGTGGGGATTGGGGCAAGAATTTTAATAAGTTTGGAGGGGGTAAGGGAGTGAAATTTTCACCAAATCTGTCCAATAACACATTTGCTATATCTGTGGGATCCAGTGTGTGTGATACTGTTAATCACTAGTTCGGCACATGCTTGGGTCCTACCTACGTACATGGCTGTAAAAGGCCTTATGATTATCCTTGGCTGTGATTGCTAAGTTTTCCTTAATGTTACCCTTAGAGGATTGGCATGTCTTATTTGCCTGTTGAGGCTGAGGAGTGTGCTTTTCCATTGTTGTGGCCTTTCCTTAGTTTTCTTGGACAGCAACTTTTTGCATTTGTTGTAACGTTTGTTGATGACGATTGTCCACCATGGCAGCCTTTTTTTTTTTTTTACTTGGGGCTCTGGCTTTGATTCTCTCTGCAATAGCCAAGTCTATATACTTATACGAGTGATTATACAGGGCTTTAGTGTAAGCTTTGGTGTACTTACCACTTCCAGCTGGGGGTGGGCTTGAAATGCATTTATGCCTTCCCCCCTAGGAGGGTTTAGTTTGCTTTGGGAAAGTTTTTTAGTCTGACTTCGCCCTTTGTGAGTTCTGGTGTTAGTGCCAGTTCAAAGGCGACTGATTTGTGCTGAGATTTAATGAATGAGTGTCCGACAGTTGCAGTGGTGCATCTGTTTGTCATGTTAGTGAGGACCAGATCTAGTATGTTTCTTCCTTTTGTTGAGGTTTGAACAGTTTTGTTCCAGGGCATTTGAGTTAATAAAGTCAAGGAAGTTTTGCACTAGTGTAAATGATTGCTTTGGGTTTTTATATGGTAGGTGGCAGTTTGATATAAACATTTAAGGGAAACTCATTATTTCCATCACATGCCGTATATTGAATTAAAGGCTTTTTTAAAGGTCTGTTAGCACAGCCTCAGCATTTAAGTTCTTGAATTAGCAAAATTACTGTATATTTAACAATGTTTATACCAGGTCTGTGCGACTGATTTATGTTTTGGAAACCCTTGAAGTTGCTGTGATTACCAAATCTGGTAGCATAGTCATTCTGGTTGCTGACATTTTTGCATAAATATTCAGTTACAGTTGGGGAAACAATACATGTCTAAAGTTATTTGGGTTGGCTGTATCCTTATTTGGCATAGGAAACATAAGCACTGTGGTGGTGTTGGTATCCCTGGAAATTTTTTTATTTTGCTTCACAATCCTTATAGTAACTAAACAGTGGAGATACTAATTCTCTTTTATATTCCTTATATAAGTCTACAGTTGGCCCATTCATACACGGTGCTTTCCTGGAAGCCGTGACCCATCTGAGTTGGGGATTGTTGGAATAAGGCTCAGTTTTGGGCTCTCCCATTGGCTAGTTTTTGTTTAAGCACCGTGTTTGTGCAGATTTGCTCTCAGTTTGGTGAAGCTGCTCCGAGTTTGGTGACTTAGCCAGAGAAGAAAAAAGACTGACAAACAAGAGAGTAAAAGCAACTTTAAGAGTTGAGAAAGCTGATTTTAAAAGGGTTATAGCACAGCAAGCACATAGGGAACCAGGACTGAGTAGCAGTGTCCCTTTAAAACCTGCTGTTAAAGACAGGCAGGCATAGTGGTTTTAAATGAATTATTAATTGATTAGCTTTAATTATACTGAATGTTTATACTATTTATTGAATGTTTTATTTCTTCTTTTTGTATGGTCTGAAGTGGTAACCCATGAAAGTGCTTGCCATATTTTAAACCGTATTTTTGTTTACGTATATTAAAATTTGTTGCTTTTACTGCCTTGTTAGCCGGTCTTTTTTATTCTTTTTTTGGGGATTCATTATTTTATAAGAACTAACCTACGAGGTTTCAGTTTGTTTATTTCGACATAGCCAAAGACCTGGAGTGATCTGAACTAAATTCAAGGCATCCACTAGGATCAACAAAAAGTAAGTATTTTTTAAACTTGCACTTCACTTTTTGAACTGTATTTTGCTCATTAGCGGTTTCATTTTTGCTGTTGCTGCTTTGACTGCATTTTTCTGCACTTTGAAATCCCAGTACTTCTGTAGTTCATAACATAGGCAAGATTCAGATCTGCTGAATCTAGGTTCTTTGACATTTTACGGAGCACTAAAATCAGCCAGCCTACATTAGGAAGGCCCTCCTGCACCCTTGTGCAGAAGTGAACAGTCCAGGATCCAACTGAGTTGGGGATTGTTGGGATAAGGCTCAATTTTGAGCTGTCCCATTGGCTAGTTTGTGTTTAAGCTGTTTAACTTCACTTGTATTGTGTTTGCACAAAGCTGCGCATCATACAGCGGAGTTTAGCACTGTGTTGTATAGATGCATATGCTTAGAAACAACTATTGTCCCTTGATAACTGCTGGAGAACCCTGCTTAGTGCCACTGCCTCACTGTGTGCAATGCAGCTGCACATTGCTACCCAGCAAGTAACTCCGCTGCGCATTCTGAGGAGTTGATGCAGTCTTCCACCCTTAGCCTTCCACAGAATAACTGTCGTTTGTCTCACAAGCAAATCCAGGTCCATCTAATACATCCCCACTAGTCACTACACTATATACCTGCAATAATGGATAGACAGTTTCCCACCATTTCTCCAGCCAGCCTGATTGACATGGGCAACCTGAGGTAACATAGAGACTGTCTCATTTATACTGACAACCACTTGAGTCTAAACCAAACAAATACAGCATGCGAGAGATGTAACTATGCCATGAAATTAGAATCAGTCCTCTCACATAGCAACAAACACGACATACAATAGGTTGTCAGCACACACACCTTCCCTCTCACACAAGAGAAGGTCATGACACACAAATCCACATACGGGAGGTACTCACTAGGAACATGCCAAAACACCAGAGACCTCCCAAGTGCAAAAAGCATACACATACTGGTACATGAACAGAATCCGCCATCACACACAACAACATACATATCGTGTCTCAACAGTTAAGCCCTTAAGGCAAAACACCTTAAAACCAAATGTTCTGTTTATAAGAGACTCCGTTGTGAGACACACACATGTGCCCCTCACCATGTTGAGCAAGAAGATCTTGGTCAGCTGCCTGTCAGGTGCCAGGATACGTCAAATCACGCACGCACTCAAATTAACTGTTACTGTTTTGAGACTCATAGTAGATGTTAGTGTGATTGATGGAGATGTACCTTTCTGGATTTTGGTGTGATTGATGAGATGCACCTTTCTGGATTTTGGTGTGATTGATGAGATGTACCTTTCTGGACTTTGAAGAGAGACATGACCGAACTCTCAGATTGTGTGTCCCAGGCAGGTATGTCTGTAGCCCCTAGCAGCATTTTGCCTTCATGGAGGATGATGCCACAATACAGACACAAAATGATTCATTTCAATAATTGGCTTAGCTTCTGGTGTAACTCCAGGGATCCAGTATCTGTCTGACTGGGAAGACATGGCTGACAGTCCATGCTGCTTTGCCTGGGATGGCCTTCTCCTTTCTCCTCAGGACTTTCAGATACTGGCAGAGATGTTTGCCTCCCCCATAGTGCCTTTTTTAGGTAATGTCTAAACACCAAAACCTCCGACATAAAGAAATCCATTAAAGACAAACTCAGGGTCATGCTGCTTAATGCTAGGAGTTCACACAGTAAACTGCACTCCCTGGAAGCACTCCTCACCTTGGAAGATGCTTACATTTGTACAGTCACAGAGACTTGGTTCAATGCTGCTGAGAGCACCCCTTCTGTACAGGGCTACAATGCCTCATACATTCTGACCCCAAAACGAGTGTGAAACAACCAAAGGGTGGAGGTATATCCATCTCCATTAAATCCCAATCGACCTTGAGACTGGTGAAACAGCATGACTGTCTTGAGCTACTCCAGGTCCAATTAATTATAGGAAAAATACCCTTCCACATCATTGCTAGCTACAGGTCTCTGACCATGAACCAGGAGAAGCACACCTACGTGTACTTAGAGTCACTCAACATACAGCTAAACCCCTTGGTCATGGGAGATTTCAACTATCCTTCCATCAGTCGGGTGACGTGTACAAGCACAAACATGATCGCTATGAGGTACCCGGACTTTGATTCAAATGCCCTGGAACATTGGGTCCACACCCCTACAAGGGGCTCAAATGTCTTTGACTTGGTGCTTACCAATGTGGGAGGTCACTGCGCTAACCCCTGTGTTGCCCTGCCTGGTAAAGTCATACCATAAATCTGTCTAGTTTTGAAGTAAAGATCAAACCTGACACCTCTACAGGAGTAAAAAAATAAACATTTTCTCCAAAGCAAACCATTGCCTACTGAGTGATGGTATAAAAAGTTTCAAAACGCCTGACAACATAGACATCGATGTCTCCTGTACAGAGGAATAGACAATTGCCCTATATTGCCACTTAAACAAATGCATTGACTCTGCTGTACCTAACAGAAACAAAACCAGGCTTTCTCAAAAAACAAACCACCCTGGCGGACTACAAGTGTAAATAAGTTAAACAACAAAAGAAAGAAACTGATATAAAAGAACAGGAAAAAACTAACTCAACAGAGGAGGAATACCCTCCATAGCTTAAACAAGCAAATATCTTAAGCCTTCAAAGGCTAGGTATGAATCTAAGTTAGCATCCCCTAGCTAAAGACAATCATAAGGCATTCTTTAGCTATGTCCAAAAGGTGTAGCTAAAGCCCAGCTGTGTGCCAAACTTCTGATGGACGGTACCACTTACACTGAACCTGAGGAAATTGCCAACCTGCTAGCAAAATATTTACTAATAACTTCACCACCCTGTCCCCACCTGGCATGCCCCAAAGTATTTCTGACACCAGTCCTCTACAGAGCATTTCCAAAAAACAGGTTATTCAAGCACTGTCCAAGGCCAAAAACACAGCCACTGTGGGACCAGATAACATCCCAGGATGCTTACTAACCAATCTAAAACAAGACCTAGCAGGACCCCTTTACATTCTCTTTAACCATAGCCTGAGAACTGGCTTTGTCCTGGCAGAGTGGAAAACATCAACAGTATTCCTTTTGCATAAAGGGGGGCCCATTAACTGACCTTGGGAACTGTTGGACATATAAGCCTAACCAGACCTATCTGCAAGACCATGGAAAGAATCATCACAGACCTTATTCACAAGGACATAGGCAACTTTAAACTCTTGACCCAACCCAGTTTGGCTTCATCAAGGGTAGATCTTGTTTTTATATTTGGTAGACTTCTTTGAGAATGTCACCAAAGCTCTGGATCAGGACAAAACAGTACATACCACCTATGCGTGGGCTACCTCAAGGATCTATGCTTGGCCCTCTCCTGTTTGGAAACTATTTCTCTGAAGTCCAGATGAAGGTAGATGGACTATGGCTTAACAAGTTTGCAGATGACTGTAAACTGAGCGCAGTCATAGAGTCCCCCAGTGATGTTAACATATTATAGAAAAGGCTGACGCAGATAAATGACTGGTGTCAAACTCATAGACTAAAACGTAATGCAAAAAAATGCCTCATTATCCTCTTTGGGAAAGAAGTAGCCCCTGCTAATTATGATTTAGATAGCACCCCTCTAAGCTCAAACGCAGTGGTGTGAGACATGGTAACAAAGGTTGATAGCAATCTAAACTGCGATCAGTGGTAAGAAAAGCATTTTACATTGCGCATCTCATAAATAAGGGCATCGCATCCAAGACCATGGAGGTTATAGCTCCACTGTACTCTACCCTTATCAGACCACTAGTTGAGTACAATGCTCCCTTCTGTATGTACCTCACCAGACACCTGCAGCAACTGGTGAGACCACAGAGGTTTCTTACCAAGTGAACCCAGGGCCTCCAAGACATGACATACATGGAAAGATGAAAGCCCCGTCATTGTACTTGGTATCAAACAGGTTGCTGAGAGGCGAAGTGTGCCTGGCCTACAGGGCAGTCTCAGACCCTGCCTTAATGGAATTGTTGCACATCCGCAAATCAAATGGGACAAGAATAACTCATTCCAGGGATCTCAACCTAGCCTGTGACATAAACAGAACATGCTGGAAAGACAGATACATCTCTTAGATTACTGTTAATTTGGAATAAGCTGCCAGTCCATGTGAAGAAGAGCTCCTCAGTGACCCTATTCAAGTGCAACCTTGACAACTGGATGGATGACTGGAAATTCATCCTGGGGGTTGCACCTGTCTCTCTCATGGACAGGGGCAGTCGGTGCTGATCACAAAAGCTCTCTGCTAACAATGACCGTTTAAATATGATAAATAAGGGGACTCTGTTATTTTTTACATGTCTAGGCTTGTAAAGACCCTAGGGCCATTAGAAAATCAGTCTCCTATGAACCTATCAATCATTATTGTAACTTTCCCCTCTGTCATTTCTTTTAACAGTTTTCTAACATTTTTCATTATTATTCTAGGCAATTATACTGATGGAATAATTTCCTGGTATTCTCCAGTCTTTACTTAATCTGTACTAAATTGTTCTCCATACCCCTGAGCTGATATGTTGTGTTATGGTCTGGATTTGTTATTACTGCACCATTTGACACCACCCCCCACTCCGGAATTAAAGATAAACTCACTAAACTAGGTATAAATCCCTATGTCACAAGATGGGTTGCCAACTGGCTCACTGACAGAACCCACACTGTGAAAGTAGCAGACTCCAAATCCGACTTCAGTCCAGTGACAAGTGGAGTACCAGAGGGTTCAGTCCTGGGTCTGCTCCTGTTTGGTATCTACTTCTCTGAAGTACAGGCTAACACAGAAGGTCTTTGGGTAACGAAGTTCGCAGATGACTGCAAACTAGGAGCCATAATCAAAACTCCTAACGATGTGGACATCTACAAAAGGGCCTCACTGAGACAGATGCCTGGTGTCAAAGCCATGGCCTCAAGCTCAATGCCAAAAAGTGCATCGCCATCCCCTTTGGTAAAAACTCTGTACCAATGAACTACAACATAGGCAGTAGTATACTTAACACCGAAAGTGTGATGAGACCTTGGGACACAGGTGGACAGTAGTCTCTCCTTTGATAGTCACATAGTGGAGTACCACAGGGTTCCATCCTGGAACCTCTGTTGTTTGGTATCTACTTCTCTGAAGTACAGGCTAACACAGAAGGTTTCTGGCTAACGAAGTTCGCAGATGACTGCAAACTAGGAGCCATAGTTAAGTCCTCAAATGATGTGGCCATCCTACAGAAAGGCCTCGCTGAGACAGATGCCTGGTGTCAGAGCCATGATCTCAAGCTCAATGCCAAAATGTACAGTGTCATCCCCTTAGGTAAAAACTCTGTACCCATGAACTATCACATAGGCAGCAATCTACTTAACACCGAATGTGTGATAAGAGACCTTGGGTCCTGGGTGGACAGTAGTCTCTCCTTTGATAGTCACATCGCCACAGTAGTCAGGAAGTCCTTCTACGTGGCACACCATCATAAAAGGGCTCTCATCCAGGAAAAAAAAGCGGTCATTGTTCCCCTCTACTCGACACTCATTAGACCCATTATAGAGTACAATGCCCCTTTTGGTATGTACCTCACAAGACATCTACAACAACTGGAAAGGCCGCAGAAATACCTCACAAAGAGGATTACCAGCCTCAAGTTAGATGCCCTACACAGACCATCTCAAAAAACTCCAGCTTTACTCTGTCACATATCGCCTACTCAGAGGTGATCTCTGCCAAACATACAAAGCTATGTCAAACCTAGAGCTGTTGGACATGCGCCAAATAAAAAAAAATCCCAATCCCTCCAAGCTACACGCTCTAGGGACCTAAACCTTGTTACCACAATAAACAGAACATGCTGGAGGGATAGATTCCTGTCCCAGAGACTTCCCATACTCTTGAATAAACTACCTATCTATATCAAACAAAGTTCTTCATTAGCACTCTTCAAGAAAAATCTTGATTGGATGAGAAATAGGAAATTCACCCCGGGGATCACTTCTGTGGCTCTGCTCGACAGTGGCACAGGAAAATTATTTTCTTGGGTGGCAAAAGCCAGGGTACCTTTTTGACTGGGCTTGTATAGGCCCTTGGGCCAATAGCCTAGTTACCTACCTATAAACCTATGAACATATCCCTGTCCCGTATTCACAGAATTGCCATTGTCCTACTTCTTTCTTTTTAACATGCAGGCTTATAAGTTGAAGCCTTTTGCCTAGAAAAATTGTTGAATAATCCAAATTTCTTAACCATTTCTTTTCCTCATTGAACCTTTTTAACATCTTTGTTTTTTTACATTTTTGTCATTTATACTTACTCTCCAAAGGTTACTCATCCTTCTGCCTCACTTATTTTCTGTACTTCTTTTTTGATAAACTGAAGCTAAGACATGACCCTCTTCTTTTGACTTAAAATTAATAAACAGTTAAGCCATTTCCCTTCATTACCTTATGTCAGGGTATCCCAGTATGACTTTAAGCTTCTGCATTATTATTTCCTTGTACTGGGCAAGTTTCAATAAAAGTGGGTCAACTAGCATGCTGGGATAGTAGCTGGCTTACTTTCATCTATAAAAGTAAACTCCACTGCTGTATGATCCAAACATATTGTGAGCTGTATGCCTAGGTCTCCTAAATTTCCAACCAGTGCCCTTGAAGATAACTAAAGGCCATTATGACTTGTTACTCCCTGCCTTGTGACCAAGTATGTACATTTTTTTTTCTTTCTATGGGATGGTGTCATCTTCTACCAATCCACCAACTCGTAGTCCTCCATGATCGTTCCATGTGTAGTTTTTTTTTTTTTTTCAGTTCCTGTCTCTCTCCTTTGGTAAACTAGCCATAGCGAATCTACCAACATATTAAAATCTCTTCCTGTTATGTTGCTATCTACCATTTCTTGTTTTCATCAGTTGCTTTATGAAATCCCATGAATGAAACTATATCCTAATTGTTGTTTTAAGTATGACCATGACTCATCTGCAGACCTTGTCCATTAGGTCTTTTATCTTGACCCAACCCAAAGTATTGTAAACAAGTGTTATTAATCCTCGTTTAGAAGTCCTAGAGCAGCTTGCACATACCCAGCCTTTCTATGACCTTCATATCCCTTGTTTATTTTTATTCTTTGCATTGATTTCCTGTAAACAGATCCGCTTTGCTTTGTTTTTAATATAATTGAAAATTGCCTTCCTTTTGAGTGATGTTGACATATCATGCACATTCTAAGTGACATTCTTACAATAGTATGCTGTTGTCTGTGCATGTCCTAACCTGTAACTGTCCTCCTGTTACCTTGGGTCAGCCTTTGGTCACTAGCCCATGGGCAGTAGTTTCTGGTTTCAGATTCCTAGCCATTCTGCTTGCTCTTACTTTCCATTTTAAGTTCTTCTGATACCCTAAGTGTAGGATCTGGATACAAAACAGGGTTTGAAAATATCCCCTTTTCCCATTCTCACCACTCAGTTGTTGACCATAACTTAATGTGATAACCTGAAACTCGGATTCATCTCTCCCTTACTCGTATGTCGTGGACAACTCAGTATTATTGCTTTTGTTTAACCATTCTTGAGACTAGATTCCTAACCTGTTCTGTAGATTGCATTTTCCAAAATGACAAACTTTGTATACAACAGCCTCAAGCTTGTGTGCTTTATCAGCTTTTCAGGTGAAAATACTTTCCTCTTTATACTATTTGAGGCTTCATATATACGGTACACACACAGGGATTTTGCTGGGCTTGTATCACCCTGAATGCATCAAACTCCTATTGTGCTAAATTATTACTTGGGTGTACAAAAAAAAAAAAAAAAGAGGGGAGGTGAAAGAGAAAACCCCATACTGTTCAGCATTCCTGCTGCTCCTCGGGCTTGATGGCTGTGCTACTGGTGGTTGATACTCTCCTTCATATTAGCTTGGATATCACCATTCCCATTCTAAAGCATCTTACCTATTCGGTGGAAGTAGAATATTACTGGATCCAGTGGATTCTGTTGATGTGCTGAATCTCACATTGGCTGACTCACCCCAGGAGGTTTCATTGGAGTCTACCTTTGTTATCTCTAGTTCTTGATAGTAGAAATCACTTTCTGCTTGCTAGTCCTCCTCATCTGAACTGTTTTACTTTATTTGTATATGTTTTCTGGGGTAGAGCACTACTATCTATGGACCTTTTTCAAACTTAGCCCAGGAGCGATGTCTGGTTATGTGACTTGCATAGAGTCACAAAAACTGGAAATGGAGGCAGAGGGAATCAAATCCTTGACCACATGTAACATCCCAGTAACAGTTCAGCTGCATGACAAGAGGTACTTGCTTATTGAATACTTCCATAATAGATTTAAAACTGTTTTCTGTGGAGTTGACCTAGGTCTGTATTCCTGCCTGCCCATTTATGTGATGCTTTTCTTCGCAAAGGTGTAGCTGGCTCATCCGTTGCACAGTTCCGGTACCATGGACTTGCACCTCAACCCTGAGCTCTTTAAGCGAAGTGTTATTAAAGAAAAAACAACAGTCCTCTCCTCCTGGCACACCAACCACTTGTTTAAACAAATGATTTCTCGTTTAAGCAAACTGCTTCCCATGGTTCTGACCACACAAGGAGTGCTACAGCATTCAGGTTTGATTGCAAAGCATACAGGCATTTAAAATCTGATGTGCATTTGTGACAGCCCCCCTTTACCCTGAGCCAGTAATCAGGGAGCCAAATCCTCACCACTGACACCGGTGAGAGGCAGTCACTGAAAATAGAATGGATTTACACGGCATTTCAAATGCAGCTCTGTGCATCAAACACAATTTCCCCCAAGAGCACACAGGGAACACGCTCCACTGGGACTGGACTCCATCTCTCCAGATCCCAAATAAGACCCACCTTGGAGCACTGTCTCCCAATTCCAAGTATCTGACACTCACACTTGAATATCTGATTTTTCACACACATGCACACACACCTGGGAAAGGCTGACCGATTCACCAACTGTATCCCATCTCTCCAGACTACAGGGTAAATTGCTTCATCAGCCAGATACTCTAAGTCTCTTACAAAGGGTAACCAATTACACTGTGTCAGATTAATACTGATATAATTGGTAGTGTGTGACCGAATCGGTATGTCTTATTGAAGTGGCCAGTGTCACTAAAATATGTACAAGTACTCTCAAGATGTTAAAATTATTCACTAAAATACCAGCCACAATGAAAACTTATAAAAATATTTAATAATTGATAATAAAATAGAAAACAAGAGAATACTTAGTATTTAGTTACAATAAACAATAGTTTCAGTCACAGGGAATATAAAGATAACACAGTTGGAAAGAATCTCAGGGATATTAAATAACACAGTTGGAAAGAATCTCACAGATGCAGAAAAAAATAATACTAAACTAATCTCACTGTATTATTCCTAACTGAAGTAAAGAGAAACTGTCCCTAGTTAACTCACTTAGTATTGCAAAGCAAGATGTACTGCTGAGATCACTTCCACAAGGCAAGATGAGATAACTGCACACTGAACTGTACAACTGACTACTGAACAACTGAACTGTGATAACTAACACAGATCTTTTGTATCAGATTCCAAAGGAAAAAACAACCAACAAAACTGCTGCTGTGGTTATAGAATGACATCATAACTAGTCACTTGAATCTGGCACTATTCATCTTCAGAACTCTGTTAAGATTCTGTTGCAGCATATTTAACATAAGCAACTTTTACAAATGCATTTCGGTACTTGCGTATTATCGCAACTAGACTTTTGCGGTCGCAAAATTTGGAAAATTCAAGTGAAACGACTGCATGCAAGACTCAGAAGTGATATTCCAAGTCTCTTTTACTGTCTGATTACAGTGGTTAAGTATCATGAGCAGAGTAAGCTGTATACATACAGAACTACTTTCTATCGATGCTTACACAATGTAATCGTATGCAATGTAGCACTGCTGCTATTACCTTTTTTGCAAGCACGTTCCAAACCTGACATCATTCTTCCTGTTTTTTGGTTTCCTTTCACATTTACTGCCTAAATCAAACAAGACTAACCGCAAGTCAGATGGCAGGAATATAATTTAACATAGAGAAATGCATAGACAACTGGAAAAGAAGCTCATATTAGTAATAGCAACACACATGTTTCCATGTGGGAATCTCTGCTGTCTTTGAAGGAGACAAGGTTTGAAAACAAATGTGCACTGTTATTTACTGACATTAACACTCAATGACTCAGATATCAGAGATTTTGCAAGGGATACTTTGAAAATATGAGGTGGAAATCTGAACATTTGACAGGTTATCACTGTGTGCAACTGCATTCAAGGTACTGGAGACACAGACATGTAAAAAAAAAAAAGCTGTTAAATACTAACTCCAGGAAACAACAGAAGGTCATTGTAACGTCTTTCATCCCTTGGGCTCTGCATTTTGCTATTAATAAATCAGGTTTGTGAAATTTTAGCCACATAATATAGGAACAGATTTTAACACAGGCTCTTACACCATTTTTGCCACCTGGAGCAATCTGTACTTACACATTCCATTTCTCAGTACGATAGCAGCCATGACTGTTCAAGCGTGCGTCTGTAGTGTACGTAAATCACGCAGAGGATTTTATAAATTGTTTGTCCTGAAGGTAATCCAAACTTTCTTATCAGTAATAAGGACTTGGAAGGACACCTTACACTGTTTCATGCCCTCGTTTCACTTGATTTTTCCGAATTTCGCGGCCATGAAAATCTGGTTGCGATAATACATTAGTACCTACATTTCTAATACAAGCATCTGTACAAATCAATGTAGCAGTCAAATGACATAAGATTATTTACAAAACTTCAGCCAGCCATGCTGGCATATGCCAAACGTGCACTGTCTTACTTCTCCTGGTACAGCTGGCAATACCTTACAATGTCACATCTCTCCCCCATGAAAACTCAAGCTAGTATTTCAAGTGACCCTGGAAAAATATTGCTTGAAAAAATTTGGCCCTGTTTGGGAACACGTCAACCCATACCCTGTCTTGGGAGTTTATCTGCATTGGCATTGCTGTAATCTGGACTTGCTAACACGGGGGGTCCTCCCAAAGCCACTTTAAGCTTTTGGAACACCTGTTCGCAGGCTGGGGTCCACACTACCTTATCTGGCCTGATTTTCCTTGTCAGATCTGTGAGGGGAGCAGCTATTGTATTGTAATTGGGAACAAACTTTCTATAGTACCTTGCTGTGTCCCCAAGAATGCCCTCACTTTCATTTTGGTAACAGGGACAGGCCACAGCTGAATAGCTTCCACTTTAGCAGGTTCTGACCTAATCTTCCCACTCCCCAGTCTATGTTCCAGGTAAGAGATTCCTGCCATACCCACCTGATACTTACTGGGCTTAATGGTCAGTCCTGCCCTTTGCAGTCTGCCCAGGACCTCCCTGACATGCTGAGGTTTCATTATGTTAACAGTGCAATTTGTGCCCCTGCCTCCTGCCTAGCAGGTTTACTATGTAATTGACATTATTGACCTTCCTTACCACTTCAGAGGGTCCTTCCCAAGCTGCCTACAGCTTATTGTGTCTGACAGGAATGAGCACCATAACCTGCTGGCCCACAGCATACTATCAGGCTTGAGCATTCCTGTCATACTAGACCACTTTCCACTGTTGAGCTCCTGTCAGGTTGACCTAGGCCAAGCCCATGAGCTCCAGAAGCCTTGTCCTGAGGTTTACGACATATGCCACAACAGATTCCTTGTGGGATTCACACTCACCCTCCCACTCATCACAAATCTGATCTAAAGGCCCCCTCACCCTATGTCCATACAGTAATTCAAAGGGTGAAAAACTTGTAGATTCCTGGGTTACCTGTCTGTATGCAAACAGTAGATGAGAAAAATATTTGTCCCACTCCCTCTTAAACTGGTCTGCAAATACCAATATCATGGTCTTAGTGTAGAGTTTAACCTCTCCACAAGACCATTAGTCTGGGGTTGGTAGGGGTGGTCTTTAGGTGCTTCACCCTACAACACTTCCACAGACAAACCAGCTGGGCTGACATAAAATTAGCACCTCTGTCAATCAGTATTTCTCTCAGGAAACCTACCCTGCTGAAAATCTCTAACAATGCATTTGCCATCTTCTCTGCCTTGAATGGAGGAGAGAGCCACAGCCTCAGGGTATCTGGTAGCATAATCTTCTACCACCAGGTTTTAACAGTTTATAATTCTTCCATGTGGAAATTAGTGTACTCAGAGGCCCTACAATACCCTCTGAAACAGCTCCTCAGTCACAGGCAAAGGCTTCAACGGAGCTTTTGCCTTGTCTCCTGCCTTACCTACATTTTGGCACTGCTCACAGGTCCTGCAGTACCCTGTTACTTCCTTCGCAATCCTAGGCCAATAAAATTTCTACATATAATACAACTCCTGGTATGCTTTATACTGATATAACCTGCAAAAGGAATGTTATGGGCTATGGTAGAAGTGCCACACAGTAGGCTCTGGGCACTACCAACTGCTGTATTACCTCACCCTCTAGCCCTCCCTCAGGGGTCCCCTCTCTGTACAGTAACCCTTTGTTTCAGTACACAGATTCCCTTTTTCCTTGAGCATCAGGTGCCTGTTGAACTCCCACCGTCATGCCTCATAAAGTAAGATCCAAAAGCTGAGTCTGTCTCAACTCTTTGTAACTCTGCCTAGCTTCCCTTCCACAGGAAGTCTAGTATCTTCTGACAGCAGTACCTCACTGTTAGCCTGGGTACTACCACTCACCTATGTCCTTGCAGTCCCCTTGTCCACAGGAACATCAGTACCTACCAGCAGCTGTGGATCATTTTCAGGCTCACTGCTACTAGGTAGCTCTCTCTGAAATAACCACATCACCAGCCCTAGCTTCAGGTATGGGGTCTGTCTGGGTCCCCCCCAGGCTACCAGACCTAGCTGCCTGTCTCCAAGCCTGATTTGCTTGTAACTGCATGCATACAAAGTACTACATTATCAAAATCATTCCCTATTATGACGTCTGCAGGGATATCCTCAAGCACACCTACTTGCTTGTTCCCTTTTCCACCCTCCAAGTCAAGGTGAACCCTTGCCAAAGGTATTCGGAATGGGTTCGCTCCTAAATCTCTAACTCTTGAAGACTGCCCAGGCAAGTACTGCTCTTCTTTGACCACTGTTTCACAATGGTTATGTCAGAGGTTCTCTCTTTCTTAGCAGTGGCCTGTCTTCCACCCACTAAGATAGGATGCAAACTCTGGTGATAGTTGGTACCCCTGTTGTCTTGGACAACTTAATACTGGCATGCTGTTATTCCCACTTACTGGCTCCCTCACCTTATATTCCCCACCTTGCTTCAGTGGACATTTGTATGCTACGTGGCCTCTCTGGTTGCATTTAAAACATCTAACCATTGATCCTGGCCATGTACCTGAACTAGTGGCTTCCCCTTTTACTGGTAGATTCTATTGGGGTGATTTAGGCTGCACACCATAGGTTCCCTCGTATCCATGTCCAGCACTGGGTATCCCCTTCTTGTGCTAAGTAGAGAGATGCCCTTTACGCCCCAGCTCCTCTGCAGAGTTACATTCTCAATCTGCCAATTAGAGTCTCATGTCCTTAGGCAAAGTGCTAAGCGCTTGTTCCCTCACCAAATGGTCTGTCAGCCTTTCAAAAGCGGTGACCTGACACTCGCTCACTCAACCATCTATGAAAGTAAGTGCTTAACTCAGCAATATAATAACATACACTTTCATTTGCCTTACGTCTGTGCGCATGAAAAATTTTTCTATAAGCTTCAGGTGTTAACTTAAAACCATCTAGCAAACATTGTTTTACTTTTTCATAATTTAAACAGTCCATATCAGACCATTATAAACAGCATTTACAGCTTTACGATGGAGTAAGGGGGTCAAGAACAGTACCCAGAGCTCTTGTTCAACGTCATCCTGTTAACTTACCCTTTCAAATGTTTGAATAAAAGCTGTCCAAATCAGTATCATCTTTAAGTTGTGGAAGAAATTTACTGACCTTTATTGCTTCTGGAGTTTGGTTACCCCTTCCCCATTACCTCCATCACCCAGTTGAAGAGTCAGTATCTCCTTTTCCTGCTCTCACTGCTTCTCCTTTTCTTCAGCCTCCAGTTGCCACAGTCTCTTATTTTCTTTGATCTCCAATTGCCACAGTCTGTCTTTTTCTTCAGCTTCCAAATGCAGCAGTCTCTCTTCTGGCTCCAAATGTTTGGCCTCCAGTTCATGCTGATGCTGCTTCTCAGTCTCCAAATGTTTGGCCTCCAGTTCAAGTCTCTCTAACTCCAGGCAGTCAGATGGATATTTTAATCCTCTGAGGAAAAGGTGAACTGTCCTGTTTTTGAAGGCTGCACATCCCCATCACCGGACTTTCTCTCTGGTTGCAGGACCGTACTGCAGCTGCGATTAAGGCCCGAAATCATGTTCTCTGTAGTCAGGTGGGCATGCACCAGTCTTTTGGCTTTGCACACTGGTTCTTTGTCAGTTTGCTATAAAACTGTTGTGAAACTGAAACTCTGAATGTTACCTTGTGGCTGTTGAGAGTACACGTACCTTCAGTGACAACTGCTTACAGGCTACTGAAGTTCAATTAATATCCCACTGCTGTGTGACCAATATGTGACTGCAACTCACTAGTGTCAGTGGTGAGAACTGGGGCTCCTTGATTACTGGCTCGGGGTAAAGAGGGTCATCACATCATTGAGGAGCAATTGGCATCAACCAGTCCCACTCCCCCAACACTTAGCACTTGTGGCAATTGCCCCCTTTGCCCACACTAGCTATGCTACTCTTTCTCACTTTGCCTTTCTGTTCCTCCACAGTATTTGAGAGGGAGGATTTTGTAGGCCTCTCCCTTTTTTTTTTTTTTTTTTTTTTTCCAAAAAAAAAAAAAAAAGTCTGTGAAGTCCATTAACTTTCCTGATTTAGCAGCGATTTCAAATTTTTTTTAATGATCTGGCTTTGTTGCAGTGCACTTTTCCATTTGAGATGTAGAAGTGGATGCATACATTGATTGCCTTTTGCTAATATAAACATGCTAGAAATCTTAGTTGTAGAGTAAAACCACTCTCTTTAAAACAAAAAAAAAAAACTGAGGTAAGGGAACAGAGATTTCCTTTTAAAAAATGGGCACTAAATTCATAACTCCTTCCCCTATTTTCAGCTCATATCTAGACGTTCTAGCTTTTAACATGAAATTTCTATTCTCATTGTAGTTCAGGCTGTGAGCTATCTAGGATATCTAGTATTTGGCATTTGAGGGTGATTCTGTGAGCACGCTTAAGCCAGGGATGTGAGCAAGCATTCACTCTGTACATTGTAGCGTACAGTCACTGGCAAAAAGAGGTAGCAAAAATGCATTCTTGAAATACAGCTTACTGGTAAATGTACGTTTAAAGTCTAATAATGAAGAAAAGGACAGTCAACTTAAAACTGTCATACTTCAGGGAAGCACCTGGGCTCATAATTAACCATTCTTTTAAAGCTCTGTTAAACGACTGCCAAGGCTGGTGTATGTATTTAATGTCTTACCCTTCACCATTTTTTTTTTTTTTTTTTTTTTTTTTTTTTTTTTTTAAGTGAAAAGTGTGATCTGTTGGGAGGAGGGTGGAGCTGATTAGTCATAACTTCATAGGAGATTACAAGGCTGATGGCCTTAGGGCCTTTACAAGCCTAGCTGTGTAAAAACCCAAGTAACCTTATTGACCATATTTTGATGGTGATTAGCAGAACGATTCTGTGATCAGCACCGACTGCCCCTGCCCATGAGGGGCATATGTGCTACCCCAGGTATGAATTTACAGTCACCCAGTCAGTTGGCAAGGTTGTGCTTGAATAGGGTCATTGAGGAGCTCTGATTCACATGAAGTGGGAGTTTATTCCAGAGGAACGATAATCGCAGGGAGATATGTCCGTCTGTCCTGCATGTTCTGTAATGTCACAGGCTAGGTTTAGATCCTTGGAGTAAGTTATTATTGTCCTATTTGATTTACGGATGTGCAGCAATTCCATTAGGATAGAGTCCAAGACTGCTCTGTAGGCCAGGTACAGATGGCCTGTCAGCGGTCTATATGATACTGAGTACAGCGACAAATCTTTTAGTCTTTCCATGTATGTCATGTTTTGAGGGCCCTGGCTTTTCTTGGTAAGAAACCTGTGTGGTCTGTCCAGTCACTACAGGTGTTTGGTGAGGTGTATATAGAAGGGAGTATTGTACTCAATTAGTGGTCTGATAAGGGTAGAGTACAGTGAAGCTATAACCTCCCTGGTCTTGGATGCAATGCCATTATTTATAAGATGCGTAATGTAGAATGCTTTTCTTACCAGTATTGACATGTGCTGATCAAAGTGTAGATTGCTGTTAACCTATGTTCCCAAGTCTCGCACCACTGAGTTTGAGCTTAGAGGGGTGCTATCTATATCATAATTAGCAGGGGCTACTATTTTTCCAAAGGGGATGATGAGGCATTTTTTTGCATTAAGTTTTAGTCCATAAGTTTGACACCAATCATTTGTCTGCATTAACCCTTTCTGTAATATGCTAACATCATTGGGGACTCTGTGCTTGCACCCAGTATACAGTCTTCTGCAAACCTGGTAAGCCAAAGGCCCTCTACCGTGGCCTGGACTTCAGAGGAATAGATTCCAAATAGTAGAGGGCACAATACAGATCCTTGTGGTACCCCACTGGTAAATGGTCAACTGGTGGAGGTAGACTCCCCAACTTTGACAGTGTGCATTCCATCAGTGAGCAGTTGGCTACCTATCTAGTAATGTATGGGTTAATCCACAGCTGAGAGAATATCTCTGATACCTGATTGGGGGATTGTATCAAATGCCTTGGCTAAATCAAGATAAGCGGCATGTACTCTTTTGCCCTAATCCAGAGCTTTAGTGATATTCATAGGTAGGTACTAGGCTATCGGCCCAAGGGCCTACGTAAGCCTAGCCAACAAGATTCCCTGGCTTACACCACCCAAGAAAGTTATTTTCCTGTGCCACTGTCAAGCAGAGACGCAGACGTGATCCCCCGGGATGTATTTCCTATTTCCCATCCAGTCATCAAGATTTTTCTTGAAGAGTGCTATTGAAGAACTTTGCTTGACATGGATAGGAAGCCTGTTCCAGAGTATGGGAAGTCTCTGGGACAGGAATCTATCCCTCCAGCATGTCCTGTTTATTGTGGTGACAAGGTTTAGGTCCCTAGAGCATGTAGCTTGGAGGAATTGGGATTTCTTTAGGTGTAGCATGTCCAACAGCTCTGGGTTTGACATAGCTTTATGTTAGGCAGAGATCACCTCGGAGTAGGCAATATGCTATGGAGTAAAGCTGGAGTTTTTTGAGACGGTCAGTGTAGGGCATTTGTTTGAGGCCGGTAATCCTCTTTGTGAGGTACTTCTGTGGCCTTTCCAGCTGCTACAGATGTCTTGTGAGGTACATTCCAAAAGGGGCATTGTACTCTATAATGGGTCTAATGAGTGTCGAGTAGAGAGGAACAATGACCGCTTTTTTTCCTGGATGAGAGCCCTTTTATGATGAGGTGTGCCACGTAGAAGGACTTCCTGACTACTGTGGCGATGTGACTATCAAAGGAGAGACTACTGTCCACCCAGGACCCAAGGTCTCTTATCACACATTCGGTGTTAAGTAGATTGCTGCCTATGTGATAGTTCATGGGTACAGAGTTTTTACCTAAGGGGATGACACTGTACATTTTGGCATTGAGCTTGAGGTCATGGCTCTGACACCAGGCATCTGTCTCAGCGAGGCCTTTCTGTAGGATGTCCACATCATTTGAGGACCTGACTATGGCTCCTAGTTTGCAGTCATCTGCGAACTTCGTTAGCCAGAAACCTTCTGTGTTAGCCTGTACTTCAGAGAAGTAGATACCAAACAATAGAGGTTCCAGGATGGAACCCTGTGGTACTCCACTTGTCACTGCTTTGAGGTCAGATTTGGAGTCTGCAACTTCTACAGTGTGGGTTCTGTCAGTGATCCAGTTGGCAACCCATCTTGTGACGTAGGGATTTATACCTAGTTTAGTGAGTTTAGCTATAATTCCAGAATGGGGGATGGTGTCAAAAGCCTTGGCGAGGTCAAGATAGGCTGTGTGAAACACCTTACCCTAATTTACGGCTTTGGTGACTGCCTCAAAGAAGTCAATCAGGTTCAGGAGGCATGATCTGCCTTTCACAAACCCGAACTGGGTAGGATCTAGAGTTTGGAGGTTACCAGTGTCTTTGTTTATGAGTTCCATGATGATACGTTCCATGGCTTTGCAGACCAGGCTCGTCAGGCTAATAGGTCGATAGTTCCCGGGATCAGTGGTGGCTCCCTCTTTGTGGAGTGGGATAACTGTTGCTGTGCATTCTTAAAGAAGTCCACCAGGATTAATAAGCAATATTTCCCCTTGAAGCCAAACTGGGTCGGGTCAAGCATTTGAAGGTCACCTATGTCCTTGTGGATAAGGTCCATGATAATTTTTGTGCAAGGGGATTACTGTTGCTGTTTTTCACTCTGCTGGGACAAAGCAAGTTCTCAGGTTATGGTTAAAGAGAGCGCAGAGTGGTTCTGCTGGATCTTGTTTTACCTTGTTTAGTAAGCAGCCTGGGATGTTATCTAGTCCCATAGATGCTGTGTTTTTGGCCCTGGAGAGTGCTTGTATGACCTGTTCTTTGGAGATACTTGGTAGAGGACTGGTGTTGGGAATGCTTTGGGGTTTGTCAGGTGGGATGAGTGGGTGAAGTTATTGCCAAATCTGTCAGCTAGCAGGTTGGCAATTTCCTCAGGTTCAGTGTGAATGGTACCATCCACTATACGTTCGGCACCCAACTGGGCATTCCCTCTTAGGTTTTGGATGTAACCAAGATGCTAATTTAGATGTATAGCTAGCCTTAGAGGACTCAACAAGATATCTGGATTTGCTTGTTCAAGATGTGGAGGATATTCTTCCTCTGAGTTAGTTCCGTCCTGTTCTTGGGTATCTCTTTCTTTTCTAACTTATTTATACTTACTGTCCAGTAGGGTGGCTTGTTTTATCGGGAAGACGTGCTTTTTTTTCCTCTTGGGTACAGCTAAGTCAGTGCATTTGTTTAAGTGGCTATATAGGACAATTGTGTATTCCTCTGGATAGGAGTCGTCATCGTAGAATATGAACAGTCAAAGCATGTGTTTGAGGGAATTGAGTATGTGACAGTCTGTATGTATTAAAACGTATTGTTTACTATGAACTTTGAATGAACTCTGAGCAACAAGAAAATTCTGATAAGCAAGTCTGCCTGAAAGCAGAAAATGTGTCTTTTATGGAAATGCATCCAATTTTCCTTCTTTGCCCAGAGATATGATGATGTGAATTGTCTTATGTTTACGGGTAAACATTTGATTGGTTAATTGCCCTCTATAATGGTCTAATTGGTTCATTTTTATATTTTTGTACTGTCACCAGTATATAAGCTTGTTTATTCCTTTGTTATGGGAGTCTCCCTGGTACTTTCCATGAGGCTCCCGCACGTGTGTACTGTAGTTAATAAAAACCACTGAAAGAGAGAGAGAACTATATTTGTCTTCATTTTCAAAGTATTGTGAAACGTAACAATTGGTGCCGTTTACTCGGATCAGAATTGGGAACAAGCTGCAGCGGTCAGGAAGTGGAAAAAATACTGCTAATAAAAGGGCCCATAACAGATTTTTCTATTTTTGCAGTGTTTCTTTCATCTCTCTGCCTGTCTGCTTTAAAGATTAAAAAAAAAAAAAAACATTTTTTTTTTTTGTAGAACGGAAGTTATCATTTCTCTCATTCAGTTGTTTTAAGGTAAGTGGCATGCATTTTTTCTCTGCTATTAAGTGTGCAGTAGGAGAGTGGGGTAATACAGAAATAAGTATGAAAGGAGGAATGATAGTGGGTTAAAAAGAAGTTTATATAACGCCTTAGCTAAACCTGTGTTAAATAAGTAGAGCTTATTGAGTGAAAATGGGAGCGAGTGCAGGAAAAATAAATGAGCCAGAAAGAGGTACACCATGTTTTATCGTGTGTCCCGGGACAGTTGTATGTATTTAAACCAGTGGATCGCCCTAACTAAAAATGATGGTAACCTTGTTTTTCCTGAAAATGGTAGTTTTAATAAAGATATATTGATTAATTTGCAAAAGAAGTTAAAAAAGAAAGGAAGATTTCCAGGGTTGTGTTGGGCAGCATTTAATGACTGGATGTGTGAAGCTAAAGAAAGGGAAAAGGATTCGGTCGTCAGTAGTCTTAAAGATAATCAAAAGAAACTAAAAGAGCAGATAAAGCAACTGCGACATACTGCGACTAATCTAGATGTAGCAAACGGAAAACGTTTAAAGGAACCGCCCTTTAAAGGATTATATCCTGTACAAGAATTAAATAAATTACAAATAACTGAATCATCTGAGGATGATAACCCCCGGTTTCCCCCACCCCCTACAGCTCCTCCACTGTTATATCAGCCCTCACAAGTTCAAGACGGAGCAGTAAGCTCTACGACGGAGGCCGGCGGGGAGAAGAACAGACCGCACTGTAGTCTGGAAGTGGAACTCAAGCAATGGGAAGTCAGCCTAGTAGACTGCTTATAGAGCAACCTGACCAAACAGAAACCCCTAGCAAGTCATCACCTAGATTAACCCGCTCGAAGACAAAAAAACATAAAAGAAAGGCACAAATGCTTTTTGACCCTACACCTAGACAGTCGAAAAAATATTATAATAAGAAAGCTGCATATTTACACAAGGGTAAGATTTACAAACAATGTCCTATTATAATGCTAGAGATGCAGGGCAACCAGCCACAGTAGTAGTGCCTAGGGCGTGGTCGGCAGTTGATTTTCAAGCCATTACCAAATCACTTCCGCCTATTCGCAATAACCCAGCGAAGTTTCAGCGCGTACTGGCAGGACATATCTGTTTGCAAAATCCTACTATAGAAGAGGTTAGAGCTGTCCTCCAATACGCTGTACCAGCCAATCTTATGAAACGTATCTGGGATCATGCTAATGTTCCTACACCAATACCAAAGCACAATATGCAAGGGGAAAATGGATTTGAAACGGTTAGACAACGTATAGTTGATTCTATCACTGTAATTGTACCACCTACCCCCAATTGGTTGAAAATCAAATCAGTCCTACAGAAAGAGGATGAGCCTATAGACGAATACTTAAATCGACTCACTGAAGCCTTTGAGGCATACTCTGGGTACCCTGAACCCACCGAAGGACCAACACAAAGCGGACTGTCAGCCGCCTTTGTGAATGGACTACGCCCTCAAGTAAGGGACAAGTTAAAAGAAGTATGTTTAAATTGGCCTAGTTTGGGCCTGCATGAGTTAGTCCAACAGGTACAATACCTTTCTGACTATTTAGCTAAAGAACAGAAAGATTTACAGGAGAAATTAGTAAAAGCACAAATACAAATGTGTAATGTTTTTGGTCAACGGGTTAGAGGGCGAGGAAGGGGAAGAGGGAGGGGTGGACGCCAAGGACCCGGAAATCAGAATAGACAAAATTGGCAGGGCACACAGTCGGCTCCAACCCAAAATTCTAGTAATCAGACGGAATGTTTCAACTGTGGCCAATCAGGCCATTGGAAAAACGAATGCCCATATTTGGCTGAGCAACCAGCACCGTACACAGATATGTCACAACAATGGAATTCTACTTGGAAATCGTCCAATTGGCAGCAACCTCAATGAAGGTTCCCTGAACAGAAACAACATCAATTGTGTCCTTTTATTCCTGTGGATCAGGATGGACCGCATGTAATGTTACTGGTTAAAAATAAACCCTATCCATTTTTAATTGATACCAGAGCAACTAAATCCATGTTAGCTGGCAAAGCAGCCATGACTGTTCCCCTTTCTGACAAAATAATTGGAGGGGTGGGTGTCTCTGGTATACCTATTGAATACTCCAAAACTATTCCAGTCCCAGTTACCTTGGGACCTCTACAGGATAACCATGCATTCCTGGTAGGACCTTTAGCACCATTAAATCTTTTGGGGAGAGATTTGCTTTGCAAAATGGGGTCTACCATTTTTTGCACAACAGATGGAGTCTATCTCCAAGTACCTTCAGACCAACAAGATAGTACCCTAGCAGCTCTGGAAGACTCGGTCATCTTACAGACGATGTGTATCCAGCCACATTCTAGCAGCGATGAATATTTACATTCCCTACCCTCTTACTTGTGGACTACTCATGACAATGATGTCAGATTTTTGACCTCAGCTACTCCTGTTAAAATAACCTTAAAACCAGGAGCAAAGTTACCGCGAGTGCCTCAATACTCTTTGACGACCGAGGCTATAACTGGTATTGCCCCTATTATTTCTGCATTGGAATGACAAGGAATCATAGTACCTACCACAAGTCCATGTAATACCCCAATATTACAGGTGATGAAACCCGGAAAACAAGCTTACAGATTTGTGCAAGACTTGCGGGAAGTGAATAAAGCTGTTTTGCCCGTCTTCCTGAGTGTACCAAACCCAGCTACTATTCTAAGCTGTATCCCACCTACCGTAAAATGTTTCATGGTGATAGATATCTCATCAGCTTTTTTCTCTATTCCAGTGCATCCCGATAGTCAGTATTTATTTGCATTTACCTATAAGGGCCAACAGTATACTTGGACTCGATTGCCCCAGGGATATGTAGAATCCCCAACCTTATTCTCTAGAGAGATGCATAGACAGTTACAGGATCTCTGACTACCATCGTGTTCTGTTCTAGTTCAATATGTGGATGATATCCTGATGGGCTTCGCCTGACTGTGACTCATGTAGGGAAGATTCCCTTTTGGTGTTGAACTTTTTAGCTATGCCTGGATTCAAAGTAAATAAATCAAAATTATAATTTTGTCAGGAAAAGGTACAATATTTGGGACATATCATTACAATGGGTTCTCGTCAAATACTCCCATATCGTATAATCTCAATTCAAAAAGCCCCACGCCCTATAACACAAAGACAACTTTGAGGATTCCTAGGCCTAGCGGGATATTGTAGACAATGGGTACCTAATTTTTCAGAACTTTCAGCCCCACTGTTACAACTTCTAAAAAAATTTAATCACAGATCCTTTACCTTGGACGTCACACCACGATGAGGCTTTTCAGGCTATAAAGACAGCCTTTGTAAATCCTCCAGCACTAGGATTGCCAGATTATTCAAAACCATTTATTTTCTTCTGCTGTGAGCGAAACAAAACTGCCTTGGGTCCTCTTAGCCCAGCAACGCACTGGAGGTTACCGGCCTATTGTTTATTATAGCACTCAACTAGATCCGGTTGCCACTGGTTACCCAGCTTGCTCACGAGCACTGGCAGCTGCTGCTGTTTTGATTGACATGGTAGCTCCACTAACCTTGGGAAATGAAACAATATTAGCAGTCCCACATGCAGTTCAGGCATTACTTTTAAAAACGAAAACACAGTACCTCTCCAACGCACACCTTACTAAATACGAATTAAGTTTAATAAATAGTCCCTCCCTGCAAGTAATACGCTGCCCAACACTGAACCTTGCCTCTTTAATACCAACATCGGATGAGGGCAAACCACACGATTGTGTGCTTGTAGTTAACTCTGCTCTTTCTCCTAGGTTACATTTGTACGATACTCCTTTGCAAAATCTGGATTTGATTCTTTTTGTTGATGGATCCTGTTTACGAACAAACTCCAGAGAATCCCAAGCAGCTTGGTCAGTCTGTACACAGACTGAAGTTTTAAGATCAGCACGATTACCCCCAGGCACTTCCGCGCAGGCTGCGGAACTAGTGGCGCTATCGAATGCATGCAAAAAAGCTAAGGACAAGTCTGTCGCTATATATACTGACTCCCGCTATGCTCATGGGGTTGTTCATGATTTTGGTATCCTATGGAAATAACGCAGGTTTTTAACTTCTTCTGGGTCTCCCGTTAAAAAACATTTTTATATAAATAACTTATTACAACATTTATTGCTACCATCTCAAATTGCTGTTGTAAAATGCGCGCAGCCCATCAATCCAATGACTCTTTTGAAACCAAAGGCAATAATTTTGCTGACTGGGCTGCAAAACAGGCTGCTCTCACAAACTGTTCAGGGACATTTTTTGCAGCCTCTACAACCAATAGCTACTTTTGATACTACAGTGTTACAAGCTTTACAAACTGAAGCTCCAGAATCAGAAAGAAAATCATGGCTGGCTCAAGGTTGTTTTAAACGCTCTGATCTCACTTGGCAACATTCAGATGGCAGGCTGGTCTGCCCAATGTCCATGTTAAATTCTCTTATTAAAGCATATCACTTGCCAGCTCATGTTGGGGTACAATCATTAATAAAACAAATCCAAAAGAATTGGTTTGCCCCAGGACTTTCTGCTTCTGTACAACATTTCTTGAGCACGTGCTCCACTTGGTTACAGTATAACATTTCAAAAGGCACAATGGCTCCCACACAACCACTGCCAAAACCATTGGGACCATTCTGCTCTTTGCAATGGGATTTTATTGAACTTCCATCTTGTGCTCGTTTTAAATATGTTTTAACTGTTGTTGATGTTTTTTCTGGGTGGTTAGAAGCCTACCCATGTGTCAAGAATGATGCTATTTCAGTTGCTAAGAAACTGTTATGAATTAATACCTCGTTTTGGTGTTCCCTGTCAAATATATTCAGATCATGGAACACATTTTACTGAATTAATTGATTCACTTTACAAAATGTTAGGCATCACTCTCAAGTTTCATTGCCCCTATAGACCACAAGCATCAGGTATTATCGAATAAAATGAATCGGACACTGAAAACAAGACTGGCTAAAATTACTACTGAAACGGGCCTAACTTGGGTACAGGCCCTACCTCTAGCCTTGCTCTCTACGAGAGCTCAAGTACATCCTACTAAAGGTCTTTCTCCTCATGAAATCCTCATGGGCCGCCCTATGCGTATGCCCATGACTCCACCACCACCCTTTTCTGAATATTATGAATTTGATCATAATATTCTCCTGTATTGTACTTTTCTTGTTTCTTTTTTATGGTTTCATCATCGCCAAGTAGCAGCAGCTCAGCAAACTCCAGAGCCTTTCTTGTCCTTGGCACTGCAACCAGGAGACTGGGTATAGGTCAAGTCATTTTCTCGAAAAACAGCTCTTCAGCCACACTGGAAAGGGCCATTCCTGGTTCTACTGACCACTTCTTCAGCAGTTCGGCTACAAGGCTTACCCACCTGGATTCACATATCACATGTCAAGAAGGTAATCCCGTCTGAAGATCAGCAACCTTTACCTTTTGTTAGTCCACATTCTCCACCTATTGCCCCTCGCAGTCGTACTGTACCAGCACCTGAAAATGCCTGAAGTTTATCCAATTACACAAACCCATCAAGCGCAACCGACATTTCCACAAAAATATTGCACAACGATTTTGGTGATTATTCTTGTTGTTTTGCTATTTTTACTGTGACCATTTCTATTTCCTGCTTCCTCTATGACTCATACCAAACGAGCTGTATGGCATCCACCTTTCAACACCTATCAAGCCATTAAGTACGCATATGCATCATCTCTCAATGTCTCAGACTGTTGAGTTTGCACAGCTATTCCTACTGTTCATGGGGGATTGATGCTAACTATAGTTCCTTTAGGAGTTGAAGAAACCTGGACAAATTTGATCTACGATGCATCAAATGTAATTTCAGAAGACAAAATAGCATTACAGTTGTCCCTCTGTCAAAACGGAACTGTGTGTTCTCAAAAACTTGGTAAAACCAGAGTCGGGTGGAGCCATTGTAACAAAACAGTGGTATATAACTGCACTGTGGACAATTCGGGTTGTTTAACAGACTTTTCACCTGTAAAAAGACTTAAGGACTCTATAGCTAGCTTTTCCCAGAAAATAGAAACTGTTTATTCGAAAATATTCCAAGGACTGCAGGACGCCAGGGATCGTTTTAAGTCTATCAGCATCACCATTAAAGTAGAAAATTGTTATTTTGTGTGTGGAAGAAAAGCCTATAAATGGCTACCAGGAGACTGGTCTGGTAGCTGCTTCTTGGGCTCTCTAGTTCCAGCTATTCAACATGTATCTGCATTACCTAAAGGAAAAATTCGTAATGTTCGAGAGGTTAAGAAGCCTGCTAATCCTGTAGGTCGAGTTGATGCTTCATGGATCTATCACCATGACTTAGCTCATGCTAGTAACAAAGGACTGTCCCATATGGACTTGGGTGATGACGTCATATCATGGGCTGGTATAATCCCGTCTTACGGAGCAGTGAAATCAATTTGGGAACTGAGAAAGCTATCTAAATTGCTTGAAATACTAAGCAATGCTGCATTTTCTGCCTTAGAATTAGTGACTGATGAATTGATTGCTATGCGGGCTGTAGTACTCCAAACTCGTATGACCCTCGATTTCACCCTTGCAGCGAAAGGAGGAACTTGCGCTTTAATCCAGGAGGAGTGCTGTATGTTTATTCCTGATCAGCACGAAATTGAACGTAATCTTGAACTGATGCAAAGAATTTCCAAACTTTCAAAGGTCAAGGAGGCCGATGGTTCAATGTGGGCTTGGTTAACCAGCCTATTCTCAGGTTGGGGAGGTGGACTGCTGAAGTTGATTTTATTAATTGCAGTATTAGCAATTGTTGCTTTTCTTGTTCTATTCCTAATCAAAGCACTGATCTTAAAATTAATGTCTTCAAAAACTGTGAAAAAAATGCCTAATTTTTATATGCATGCAACTATGAATATGGATGATAAAATGACAATGTCTACAAATAATGAAAAGACCAGTAGCATGGTTATGCTAGAATTGGGACAAATGTATGATAGGTTAAGTGATGATGCTTACACAACATCAAATGGGGGATTGTAGAATATGAACTGTCAAAGCATGTGTTTGAGGGCATTGAGTATGTGACAGTCTGTATGTATTAAAACGTATCGTTTACTATGAACTTTGAATGAACTCTGAGCAACGAGAAAATGCTGAAAAGCAGGAAATGTGCCTTTTATGGAAATGCATCCGATTTTCCCGCTTTGCCCAGAGATATGATGATGTGAATTGTCTTATGTTTACGGGTAAACCTTTGATTGGTTAATTGCCCTGTATAATGGTCTAATTGGTTCATTTTTATATTTTTGTACTGTCAACAATATCACCAGTATATAAGCTTGTCTATTCCTTTGTTCTGCGAGTCTCCCTGGTACTTTCCATGAGGCTCCCACACGTGTGTACTGTAGTTAATAAAAAACACTGAAAAAGAGAGAGAACTATATTTGTCTTCATTTTCGAAGTATTGTGAAACGTAACATCGTCTAGGTTGGCA
>NC_056744.1:301618300-301623300 GCF_019279795.1 Protopterus annectens
GGTCTCTCATTACCAAAGACAAATGGGTTCTGTCTGTCATACAGAACGGTTACTTTATGACCTGGATAACCCCCCCCCCCCTCCTAAGACAGGTACTGCAAACCTTACTAATACAAGGTACTATAGAAAAAGTGCCTACAGAAATAAAAAGAAAAGGATTCTACTCCAGAACTTTTCTGGTACCCAGGAAAGACAGACCATGGAGGCCTATCCTAGACCTCTCTCATCTCAACCCCTTCCTAAAGGTTCCTACCTTCAGGATGCTCACTCTTCTTACCCTCTTTCCCCTCCTCCTACCCCAAGGATTTATGGCAATCCTAGACATGAAGGATGCCTACATCCACATACCAATAAAGCCCACCTTCAGGAAATATCTCAGATTTCTGGTAGGCTCATCACATTTTCAGTTTTGTGCCTTGCCCTTTGGGCTTTGCACTGCTCCTAAGGTATTCACAAAATGTCTGGCTCTAGTCATCGCTTACTGCAGGACAAAGGCCATCCAGGTATTCCCCTACCTAGATGACCTTTTAATTCAGGCACCTGAACAGAAGACTCTTCTTTTTCACACCCAGGTCTTTCTGCACCTCCTGCAGTCTCTGGGTTTCCTTATAAACTTACCAAAATCTCACCTGGAGCCCACACAGGACATTGTCTTCCTGGGCTGCAGAAGACCTCATGAACGTCTTCCAACCACCAGAGAAGGTGGTGTCCCTATCACACCACCTACTGGAAGTCCTTCAAGCTTCAGAATTGACAGCAAGGCAATTTCTGAGACTTCTGGGTTACATGGCAGCCACCATACCCATATTGCCCATAGCAAGACTGCACATGAAGAAACTACAATGGCATATTTGGTCAGTGTGGCCTCAACACTCCCATCCCTAGAGTTCAGGGTTCCCCTCCTTCCCAGCTTAAAGCAGGAATTGCAATGGTGGGTGGAATAGATGACCAAAAACCCAGTCCTCCCTCTTCAAGCACACACACACACTCCCAGACTATGCATACAGATGCCTCAGATCTAGGATGGGGAGCAACCCTAGGACTAAGAAAAGTGCAGGATTTGTGGACAGACAGACACAAACTAGAACACACAAACATCAGGTAAATGAGAGCAATCCTCCTTGCTCTACAGGCCTTCCTACCCTATCTAGAGAAAGGCCCTCTTAAGATATTTGCAGACAATACCACAGTCTTGTGGTGTCTCAACAAACAGGGAGGGACAAAATCTTACATACTGTCCAGACAAGATCTGCAGCTGTGGGATATGGCCACCTCATAGGGAATTTCCTTACAGACAGCCTACATACCCTCTTTGCACAACTCCCAGGCAGATCACATAAGCAGGACCATCTCAAACAACCATGAATGGATGCTTCAAAGAGATGTTTTCCTGACTCTAGTCCACAGGTGGAGTATACCTCAAATAGACCTGTTCGCCTCCTCCATAAACAGGCAACTCCCTGGTTACTGCAACAGGACACCCGACCCCAAGGCACAGGCAACGGATGCCTTTTCTAAGCCCTGGAAGGGGAAATTTCTGTATGCATTCCCCCCTTCCCCTTGATTCAGAGGGTACTGCTGAAAATTCAGCAGGACTCCCCAAAAATCTTGCTGGTGACTCCCTACTGGCCAAGACAGCACTGGTTCCCCCTCCTCCTTCATTTATCCAAGGGCAATCACCACAAGTTACCCCCCTTGGTGGACCTGATCACACAGCACAAGGGGACTCAGATTCACCCACAGTGGCAATCCCTGCAACTCACCCTCTGGTTGATAGGATTCTGATCCCCTTCAGACACCTGTACTATGAGGACGTGCTAAGTGTCATGCAGGAGGCCAGGAAACCCAACACAAGAAAATCCTATCTTGAGAAATAGAAAAGGTTTTCTATTTGGTGTCACAACAGACAGTTGGACCCACTGGAAAGTGACATTCTTCTAATCCTGTCTTACCTGTGTGAACTAATGCAGACAGGACTGGCTTACTTATCTCTAAAAGCACATTTGTCTGCAATTTCTGCCTGTATATACCTATGGACCCTCCCTTTGCATCCAGACTTCCAGCTAAACTTTTTCTCAAAGGGGTACTGCACTTGAGACCCCCCCCCCCCACCCTGGGACCTCAACTATGTATTAGAGAAACACACTTTAGCCCCCTTTGAGCCAGCAGACAAGGCTCCCATAAAATATTCCACATGGAAAACTGTTTTGTTGGTAGCTGTGACCTCAGCCAGAAGGGTCTCAGAGCTGCAAGCTCTTATGGCTACGCCACCCTTCTTAGTCTTCCACCTTGACAGGGTGACTCTCACGACCAATCCATCATTCACACCCAAAGTAGTGAATGACCTAGACTTGAACCAGGCCATTCACCTGCCTACCTTTTTCCCCAACCAGCAGGGGAATAGTGAGAGAGTGCTTCATTCCTTAGATGTCCACAGGCAACAAGTTTTTACGTTCATAAAACCAAGCCCATTAGGAAATCGCAACAGTTGTTTGTCTCCTTCCACCCCAAGGCTGTGGGGAAAGTGGTGACCAAACAGACCATATCGGCCTGGATCTCTAGGGCCATTTCCTTCTGTTACCTTCAACTTGCAGGGCAATGTCAAAGCCCACTCCACCAGAGCAATGGCCTCTTCTGGAACCTTCTTTAAAGGGCGAGATACCAACACCATAGTTGAAGCAGCCACTTGGTCCTCTGTGCACACCTTCACCAAGCACTACAGACATGTCCAACCTGTGGCCCGTGGGCCGCATGCGGCCCTCAGAGCTCTTCCATGCGGCCCCCGACCTCTAACTGCAACATCGATATATGCATGCCCTAAAACACGTTTTTTTTGTTTTGTGTTTTTCACGCCCGTGACCTATAACTGTCAGTGTGCGCATACACCAAAGCACCCTTCTGGTTTTGATTTTTTTGCACCAAAGAAGGATCTGTGTGTTCCCACCGTTATTTTGTGCCAAAGAATCAGTGTGTGTGTGTTTTCACTGAAAAGGGATTTGCGTATGGATTTGCCGCTATTGCCTTTGAAAGGGACAGCACTTACCTGTGTTAATAGGTAAGTATGGAGTGAGTGAGTATATTTATGAAAGCAGAATGTTTGTGTATGTGAAAGTAGAACAGTGTGTGTTTGTGTGTGTGTGCATGACAGAGAGACAGAGAGATACATGCACAATGAGGCTAATGACGATCAATCTACGTACTGAACACAATTAAGTTAGTTCACAAATATATCGTACATTAAAAGTACACTTTCCTTAAATTGCGGTTTTCCTGACAGAGAGAGTGTTGTATTGAATATGAAATCATACCTTTCCACTGTATGGATTTTCGCTTCATCTTCCAATTTGTGTCTTTTGCCTAGGAAATAAAATTAGTCATCCAAGGTAATGCAGTTCCAGGGAGTAAGAATGAGACATCAGCCTAGGGTTAATGGGTCAGTAGTGGATTGACTTTGTGGGACTGTACCATATAAAGCTGAATTTTTTTTTCTGACAAATAAAAAAGCACCCAGTACTGTTTTGTCACTGGTGGGTTCTAAGCAGTGGCAGATTGGACAACAATAAGTATAGCTTTGGTAGACCATCAATACTGACAAATCAGGTGGGCACAATGTCATTTTTTAAATGTTGTGGGTTTTAGTGTGCATGTGTGTTGGGAGGGCTACAGCAGTAGATGATTATTAAAGACAGAGACTTACGGACTGTGGAGAATGTTTCTTTGTTTCAAAACCTTATACTTTGGTACTAGGCATGCCAAAAGTAGATTTTATAAGACATAGCTTCTTGCCATTTGCAGTGGATGGATATTTACATTTATTGGACAGTGTTAGCAGTATGAGTGTGATCCTGTAGGGATCTGGAGGATGCCAAGTCTACCACTGCCAATGTCTTGTAAAATGACCTGGAAATGGATAGTGGGGTGTTACTGAAAAAAATACAGCAAGTGGGCTTTGAAATATAGTTTAATTAAACAAAGTGCATTTGCAATTTGCAGGCCATAATTTAATTTATTTCAGGTAGTCCATCTCATGGTAGATTGTATCCCATTAGACTTAATTAGGGAGAGCTATAATTCCTGGGAAATAAGCAGCCCTAGTTTCAGTGAAAGCTCTGTGGTTGTTTGCACGTAGGAAGTTGCAGTATGTGGATGCAATGTGTTTTATTTATTATTTTTAATGCATTTGACATTTCAAAGCATGGTTTTCTTTGTTGCAAAAGAAGGCAAGATTGAATGAGCCATATAATGCTTAACTGACAATGATGGGATAGAAAGATTATAAGTGATGTATAATGTTTGCAGCTACAGTTGTTTCAATGGTGTCTGTGATGCATAACTATTTTTGGGCGTGTGTCCCACTTTTATTTTTCTCTTTCTCCAGATTTCTTGCACAAAGTTGAGAGGTATGGTTCCATACTAAATCAGAAGGTTGTATTTACCTTGGAAGACACTTCAGCATAATTACAAGAAACAGAGCCTTTTGAATATATTTGCTTATTTCCAAAATAAACTCCCATGTAACTTTGCAAATAACCTTCTTATTAAGCTACTTTAATTCTTTTGGAATTGACTATGTTTCATTGGTTCGGACGTAAGCATAGAGAGCTAATGTGACAGCTCAGTAAACTGTAAGTCTGTGAATAACGTCTGCACAAATTAAAATGTCTGAATGTCAAATGGCTTTAGATTGGAGGGAAGTTATATGTTTACTCCAGTATGTAGTATGATCTTAGAGAGTTTATGGATTTCTTATTGATTTACTTTTTGCTGAGCAGTTGTTTGCTAATTTATTGATGGTCCTTTTGGTAGTGGGAAATTGGATGGATGAGTCCATCTCTAGTATGATTTTTTTTTCAGATATTTTTACTTCCAGACAATTTCATTCGGTGAGTGTGTGTCATGTGATTACTGAGGTTGCCTATTTTAGAACTAGGGGCTCCTTTTGTGAGTGTGTGAGTGTGTGTGAGTGTGTGTGAGTGTGTGTGAAAGAGAGACATTTAATA
>NC_056744.1:301630800-301718300 GCF_019279795.1 Protopterus annectens
AAAACTTCATAATCTTCTGTGCTGTAGTATGACAATATGTGATTGTATATTTTGTATAATGTCTTTCCTAGACTTTTCTTTCTTGGGTCTTTACTTGAAATAGTATCTAACTAGTAAAGCAGGGTGAATTTTTGTTATACTTTCATCCTATGTTTTCTGCCTCTGCCTGGTATAGTTTGGCAGAAAGACTCGGATGTCTTCTTCATATTAAGAAAAGCACATTTTGCGACACCACAGTACTGTATTTTGTTACTATAGAAGGAACATTTAGACATGGCCAGAATATTTTAGATTTCTTACTGTTCCTAATTTTTAACTATATGGGAATTTATGAGCAAGGTTAGTAACACAGGAAAGGAGCCAATTAAAGAAACCTTGTGAGAACAAAATGTGCACAGGACACTAAGGATAATCACAAGACTTTCTTTAGTTATGTTAGGAACCTGGGTGGGAATTCCCAGATATGCTCAGAATTAGTCCAAAATGACAAAAAATACACCGAACCCACAGACATTGCCAACATCCTAGCTGACAGGTTCAACGCAGACTTCTCCCCACCAAAAGGGCAAATATCTATCCCAGCAGAGTGCTGCCCCCCTGACATCTCAGATGCTCAGGTAAGAGCTGCCCTCTCCAAAGCAAAAAACACAGCATCAATGGGACCAGACGGTGTCCCGGGCTGCATCCTACATGAACTCCAAGAAGAGCTAAACCCAAACATAAAACTACTGTTCAATCTCAGCCTTACTACAGGATATGTACCCAAAGAGTGGCGTACAGCAACAGTGGTCCCTCTCCACAAAGGTGGTGCCTCAACGGATCCTGGAAACTATCGCCCCGTAAGCCTGACTAGCTTGGTCTGCAAAGCTATGGAAAGGATCTTTATGGACCTCATAAATAAAGATATTGGGGACCTACAGACAATGGATTCTACCCAGTTCGGCTTTGTTAAGGGCAGATCCTGCCTCTTAAACCTGGTTGATTTCTTTGAAACAGTCACCAAGGCCATTGACGAGGGGAAGGTGGTCCACACAGCCTACCTGGACCTCGTAAAAGCCTTCGATACAATACCCCACTCGAGCATTATAGATAAGCTCACCAGCTTAAATATAAACCCCTATGTCACTAGATGGGTTGCAAACTGGCTCAAGGACAGAACCCACATGGTTAGAATTGCTGGAGCCATGTCAGACTCCAAACCAGTTACAAGTGGCGTCCCACAAGGCTCAGTCCTGGGACCTGTCTTGTTTGGTATATATTTCTCGGAGGTACAGGCCAACACGGAAGGACTGTGGCTGACCAAGTTCGCAGATGACTGTAAACTGGGCGCCATAATCGACTCTCCAGCCGACACAAGCATCCTCCAAAAGGGCCTCATAGAAACAGACAACTGGTGCCAGAGCCATGGCCTCAAGCTAAACGCCAAAAAGTGTATAGTCATCCCCTTTGGCAAAAACAAAGTGCCCACAAATTACCACATAGGTGGTAATTCATTAAGTACAGAAGAAGTAATTAGGGACCTGGGAACCCAAGTTGATAGTAGTCTCTCATTTGACAACCACGTGGCCAAATTGGTTAGAAAAACATTTTATATAGCCCACCTAATCATGAAGGGATTCACATCTAGATCAGGGGAGGTCATCGTGCCTCTTTACTCATCCCTCATCAGGCCCATAATTGAGTACAATGCCCCTTTTGGGATGTACCTTACCAGACACCTGCAGCAACTGGAAAGACCCCAAAAGTACCTCACCAAGAGGATCAAACGGCTGAAACAGATGCCATATGCTGCCCGGTTAAAGAAACTCCAGCTCTACTCAGTGGCATACCGCCTGCTCAGAGGCAATCTGTACCTGATGTATAAAGCCATGTCCAACCCAGAATTAATGGACATGCTGCACCTCAGAAAATCCAAATCCCATCGAGCTACGCGCTCGAGAGACTTGAACCTCAGCACTGAAATAAATAGGACATGCTGGAGGGACAGATTCATAACCCAGAGGCTCCCTTCACTCTGGAATAAAATCCCAGTCCAGGTTAGGCAGAGTCCGTCATTGACTCTGTTCAAGAGGAATCTTGATGAGTGGATGGGAGATCGTAGGTTTACCCCGGGTATCACTTCTGTGTCACTGTTGGGCAGAGGCACAGTATACTAACCTCGAAAAAGGGCATAGCAAAATTAATTTAAAATGGGTGGCGAAAGCCAAACACACTCTGGCTAGGCTTATAAATGCCCTAGGGCAGATAGCCTAGTATGAACCTATGAAACCTATAAGTGATGCTTTTTACGTCTGTTTCATTTAAGGCTTTTAATTAGCACAGTAGCAGTGTTTTGATTGCTTTTGTCTTCTCGCATGTTGAGCAGTGGGAATGAAACTTGTCCTTGCTGCATTTGCAGTTCCGAAATTCAGAAAGAAAGAATATTTGTCTACCTGCATCCACTTGAGGCTCAACACAACCCATGGTATAGAACATAGAATCGAAAATCACAAAACAGCAGTGATATTTATGAACACTAGATGTTAATGTTTTGAGTCTGACTGAACTTGTAAATACAACAGGCAGTAAAATGTGTTTCTGACCACACAAACAACCTGTATCCACTTTATTCACTGTATTATACTTGTAATATTGCTATTATAATGCCACGTTCACTCTCTCCTCTACCCCTTTACATAATACAAGTGATATCCAAACAAGTGAAAAGAACTTAACAGTTTATGTTGTATTGGAAGCACTATTGTTGTGTGGTGGTGAGGATAGGCATGAGGGAATGTGGTGAGATGCTTGCATTTTGGGGTTGCAGAGATACTGCTTCATGTAGAAAAAGAAAAAAAAATTGCCTTATATGAGCTTGTTTCCTATTTTCGCACGTTTTCTTGTATTATTTTACTTGCTTAGGACAAATCTTGAAATGCCATAAATATTGTTATATAAATGTAGGTGCTTTTTTCAGTTTTCTGTTTTATTACTATTTTTTTAAAATTGTTCTAAAGTTTTTTTTCTTTTTATTTATGTAGGTGTTTTACTGTGCTTTCATTGTAGCTGCTTTAGTAACTGCATACATTATTTAACTTTATATCTGCTTTATCAATTACACAGTGCTTCTAAATAAGGTTGAAAGAGAATACATCTTTTAGCCTGACCACAGCTTTGATATGGGATAATTTAAAAGGAACATACCTCTCAACCTGTTAATGCAAGAAATCTTGATAAAGCCTGACAAAAGGGGGGGACAAAGGCCCAAAACAGCGACAGATTTTAAATATTGCTGTTATAAACTTAGAAAGTTCTTAAGAGTAACGGCGCTTTTGTTAACATACATTTTCTGAAGGATTTGTAGTCTGAAAATGTATCTCATTGTTTGGTGACTTTAGTCCTCAGATCATCCCAGTGATTTGCCAGAAAACCAGAGATTTTAACAGGAACACACCAAACATGTGAGGTGAAAATCTGGACAGTTGAGAGGTATGAGAAAGTATTCTCTATGTGGAAGTTGTCTTTTACTGTTTTCACTGTTCAAAAATTTGGCAGGTTTGAAATCAGTTATTCACTACTGTAGTGTCCGTAGAACAAATGTCAAGAGAGAAAGATCTCTTCCTTCCTCAGTGAGTCTTTCATTCATTTCCTGTTAAAAGGCTTAGGTTGAAGTCAGTTATAGATATTCCAGAAAGTGTTACCCTTTTACAAAATGCCAGATATAGTCAGAATGCATCGGAATGCCATTCTTTCTCGTGTGATTTACTTTAAAGGCATACTTAACAAAATGCAGCTGTCAAAACAGAACAACATTATTAAGTTCTGCTAGTTATGACCGTATCATATCATTCTGAAATTTCATCGACCAAGCCTAAAACACAAAATGTAAAATACTGAAACAGAAATGTCAGTACAAGCGTAGAGCTCTTTTATAATATATAGCAATGTGAAACCAGCATTAAAGCTGGGGACTGAAACAAAGTATATAAAAAACACCAGGCCAGCACAAAGTGGTGTGGAATGAGCTATTTAATCATGGCATACAGGCGAAAAAGGTACTGAAACAAAGTGCCTTTTCTCTTAACATATTTGGCTTATACATGCTAAAAAGGTTATTCTTTTACAAAAAACTTTTACTTAACATAAAATGCTGGGTATTATGCCTGTGTATAAGCTATAGTCTGCCTTGTTTATGTATTGCATTGTGTAAGGTATGTTCTGTCTTGTTTATGTATTGTACTTTTTGCATAACTGACTGCAACATTGTACTTTCAGCATTTGTGTGATGACAGGGTTGTGGCTGAAACAGTGCTTTGTGTTATGACAGGGTTGTGGCTGAAACAGTGCTGCTGTTGGGATTATTTCACTTGCCCACTTAAGTTAAATAGAAAAAAATAAATAAAAAGCAAGTTAGATTAAAACGTGCTATGTACAGTAGATGAAATGTATGGATACAAAGCAAAACGGACCAAGGATGCTGCCGTTTAAGATGTCCATTAGATTTTCTGTTCTACATTTAACAGTTACCACTCTTTTGAGTTGAAAAGTTTAGCCTTCTGGTAAGCACTTGTATATAATTTGCAATATATGCAAATGCAGCATATGATGCATGCATGTCGTGGCCAACATCAAATAATGCTTTTGCATATCTAATAACTAGGTTGTAGTAGTTTCTGCAAAGATGCACGCATCACTTTCCATTGTGGAGAGTCGTTCTGTAGTACTCCACTGCTGTGGTGGTGACACCTTAGAAACGGTACACATAATAGGAACAAATTTGATTCCTCCTCTGAGGTTAGAAATTTTTGGAAGTTATCTTCTGAAAAAAAAAAAATGAATAAATGACTTGAGTTGGTCTCCATTTGTGCAAACAGAACTTTATATCAGTAGTGAGCACCTACTTACCTTATATAAGCAGCCACTGATGGTCATTTTTTTTTTTAATGTACTACAGTCAGTGCATTTCCCAGCTGAAATACAATGTTATTAGTGAGTCTGAAAAGGATTTCCATTGGGTATCTGGTAAAATGACTATATCATTAAGCTCACATTCTCAAAATATTTTATCTGCTAGCATTGTGGGTTTAGAAATGACCCCAGGCTGCCAGAATGGTTGGCCCTTGGGGAATAGAATGAAGCCATTGATTACCAGGTCTTCATCCCAGTGGATGGATGTGAGATTAGTAGACTGGGGAAATATAGAAAGTCCTGCAGATGCAGATCGTACCTCTGACAGGAAGGCAGGAGTATTATAAATTTGTTGCATGCTGGACGTGTCTCTCCTCCTTAGATGTTATACTTTGCTTTCCCATTTGCTGGTGTATCTCTTTATATCCAGTGTCAATTCATGTACTTGCCAAGCTGCTGCCAACGTGGCTTTGAGAATGTTTACATACTGGCCTGATTTCAGTTCCCTTAAGTGTTACTTATTTGGCTTTGTTTTTAATGAATGCATGCTGGACCAGCCGCAGTTTCCAGTTGAAGTGTTTTCTGACTGGGCTGTTCTGTTTTTAGTGATTGATTACATATATACATATTTTGGTGTATTTACTTTTCTGTCTGCTTTGGTGTAATGTTAGTAATATGTTATTGCTCAAGTATGTTGGATATAAGCACTTTTAATAAAGATGAAATATGTCTGGGCACACATCATGCAGTACTGACCTTACAGGGAGCAAAACACAGTATCTCAGGGATCATGACACTTCCCTGCAGATTGCTGGCTCCCACCTTATCTCCATTTCTTATTGAAGGCTTCACCCTCAAAGGGAGTCCCTTATTTACATCTGCGATTACTGGAAAGGAGTTATGAGCTGCTTAATGAAGTCGGAGGAGGGCAGAAAGCTTGAGGATTGCTCTTGGTGGGGGGAATGAGAAAGTAATTTTTCTGCCTTGGTGCTTTTTGTGTCATTAGGTGTCGTACCTGATATTTTTACAGTTTCACTTTGGTAAAGAGTAATTCTAGAAAAGCAGTGAAAACCAATGAATATATTTGATACGCTTTAAAGTTGTTTCAGATATGATGTTCTTACAAAGTGGGGGCAAAAGCCTTACTAGAAATACTTGTTATGAACTGTGTTAATTTGTTTAAATAGAATAATATGCTGTCATTATGGGTCTATATTAGATAGACGAAAGCTTAAATGTTCGAATCTCTAAAGGTCGACCTTTAGAGATCGAACAGTTAAGTGTTAGAATATTTTTAAAAATGAAAAAAAAACAACAGTAAAAAAAAAAAGTACTAAAGGGTGTAAGCAGGGGGGGGCAAGCCCCCCTGCACCCTCACGTGGGGAGCTGTGCCCCCAACACCCCCCCTTCTTAAATATACCAACTCCAAGATCGCACTACAGTGTAGGAAATAGGAAATTTCCTGTTTCCACACTGTAGTTCATAGGTTCATACTAGGCTATCTGCCCAAGGGCATTTATAAGCCTAGCCCATAGTTATGTGGCTTTCGCCACCCCTTTAGTTTGAATAAAAACTATGCCTATTATTTTGCTGTGCCTCTGTCAAGCAGTGACACTGAAGTAATCCCTGGGGTATATCTGCGATCTCCCATCCATTGGTCAAGATTCCTCTTGAACAAGGCCAGCGAGGTGCTCTGCCTCACTGTACCGGGATTTTGTTCCACAGCATAGGGAGTCTCTGGGTGATGAATCTGTCCCTCCAGCATGTTCTATTTATAACCGTGTCAAGGTTTAAGTCTCCCACCCTTGTGGTTCTGAGGGATCTAGATTTTTTGAGGTGAAGCATATTCATCAATTCTGGGTTTGACATGGCCTTATATGTCAGGCACAGGTCACCTCTGAGCAAGCGGTATGAGACTGAGTAGAGCTGGAGTTCTTTCAGTCGGGCAGCATAAGACATATTTTTGAGACCCTTTATCCTTTTGGTGAGGAACTTTTGGGGCCTTTCAAGCTGCAGCAGGTGTCTGGTCAGATACATTCCGAATGGGGCATTGTACTCAATCATAGGTCTAATGAGTGATGAGTACAGGGGGACGATGACCTCCCTTGATCTAGATGTGAATCCCTTCATGATCAGGTGGGCAATATAGAAGGTTTTCCTAACTACTTTAGCAACATGAGTGTCAAACGAAAGGCTACTGTCAATCTGGGTCCCCAGATCCCTGATGACTTCTTCTGTGCTCAGTGGATTGCCACCTATATGGTAGCTAGGGGTAACCTTGTTTTTCCCGAAAGGTATGACTATGCATTTCTTGGCATTTAATTTTAGGCCATGGCTCTGGCACCAGTTATCCGTTTCTGTGAGGCCCTTCTGAAGGATATCTGTGTCAGATGTGTTTTCGACTATGGCGCCCAGTTTGCAGTCATCTGCAAACTTTGTCAGCCATAACCCTCCTGTGTTTGGTTGTACTTCAGAAAAGTAGATGCCGAACAAGAGTGGACCCAGGACTGAGCCCTGTGGGACACCACTAGTGACAGGCTTTGAGTCTGACATGGCTGCAGCCACTCTGACCCTGTGGGTTCTGTCACTTAGCCAGTTTGCAACCCATCTTGTGATGTATGGGTTTACATTCAAGCTGATGAGTTTTTCGATGATACCTGAGTGGGGTATTGTGTCGAAGGCCTTTGCCAGGTCGAGGTAGGCTGTATGGACTGCCTTTCCCTCATCAATGGCCTTGGTGACTGTCTCGAAAACGTCAACCAAGTTTAAGAGGCAGGATCTGCCTTTGACAAAGCCAAACTGGAGTAGTGCACTGAAGTGAGATCTCGGAGTTGGTATATTTAAGTAGCGGGGGTGTGAGGGGTGCAGGGGGGCTTGCCCCCCCTACTAAAACCCTTTCATTTTACTTTTTTTTTTTTAGATTTTGTTTTATTGCATTTTCGAACACTTAACTGTTCGATCTCTAAAGGTCGACCTTTAGAGATTTGAACATTTAAGCGTTTGTCTATGTAATATAGACCCCGTCATTATTTGGTAGGAGCCTGGATAATCCATGATAACGTTTTGCATGATGGTGAATGTGTGCAGCCACCTACAGTGCAGAAGGCTGTATGAGTATTAATGGACTGGGTGTGCTACGCAAATTGCATAGTATCATTAGATCTAAGTTTATATAAGAATGCCACCTCACCATCTGTCCACAGTTCATTTTTATGAACAGCCGTATAAATAAATGGTGTATTTGATAATATTTTGCTGCTGTTGTTTTTATTGCTTTTTTAATTTTTTTTTTACTTCATATATGATCCTTGAGTTTGTGGTAGCAGAGAAGATCTTTGAGCTGTTTCCATTCTTTTCTGCATGCTCTTAAACATTACGTTAGAAGAGCTTGTGATGTAATTTGGTGTTACCCATAGCAATGATGTGGCACGTATCCTTTGTAGGAAGAACCTTCTCTTCTTTATAAGGGGACAAAAAATGGGGTTTGGATTTAGATGTGACAATAACTGATGTTAATTTCTATACTTTTGGTACAAGAAATGAAATCTTCAGAATCTTTGTGTTTGTGTTACAGATTTGGCTTAGGAAAACTTTCGTTTGCTAATAATTAGCAAGTATGGTAGCAAAGGATATGTTAGGTGTATAAAACAGTACTGCTTCTGAGAAATGCCAGCTTCATGTTTAGAATATTTTTCTTCCCTAGGAGCTGCGTGAAATGATTAACTTACCTGGCACCAAACCTATCCTTAATCCAAATGACTTTGAGGGACTCAAGGATGAAATCAAAGGTAAAAATATGACTGAAATGAGGGAGATGTAATTTTTAAAAAAAATAATTGTTTGCTTCTAATGATAAGTTGGCTGGTCTGAAGACCTTTCTCAGATGTGTAAAATGTGACTATATTGTTGGATGCAGCTTCCCTGAACAATTTGAATGACACAGTAAGATGAATATGAGCTTCAGATGCTAGTCTTCCTTGGGGCCACAGTTAGCAGAGTTATGTTCCCATGATGGTAACCATCCAGGGGGATAAGCTTATGACTTTATCCTAATTTAGATGAGGCTAGACCTAGTCTTGCCAGATATGAAAGTTATGTACTTACTGTAATGGTAGATCTGGATACGCAGGCCCAACTTCTTAAACATGTCCAGTTGTTTTCCCACGCCCTTTTGCTGATATGGTCTAGAGGTTTTTTTTGGTTACTTTTCTGATTTTATCTGTTCCACTGTAGTGCAGTATGACCAGAATCTATAGAGGAAGCTATTTTGGAGAGCATTCTGGCTAAAAGAGGAGGGGCAAGTAGCCTATAAAGGTTTTGTATGCCAGGCTGTCTAACACCTAAAGCAGTAGTCCTAGTGCAGAGGAAGAATTAACTTGCATATCTGTATCTGACATTATGGTATGTACATACATAAATTTAATTATTCTGCTTTACAACTTGTACAGATGTCCCCAGGCCTAGGAAGCGATTGTCAGAGCTGATGATCAAGACAGCTCTGGAGAAACCTTCAGGAAAGGATGCTGAGCGATGGGCAACTTCATGCAAAGAATGGGTTCTAAAGTTTCTTCGGAGCCCTGTAGAAGTTTTACCTAGTGCTGATGGCACACATGCTGCTGGGATACGGCTATCTGTAAACAGATTACAGGTAAGTGTGATGTACATTTCTCTTCATCAGTAAGGAATTAGTAGCATCTCTGGACAAGCAAAGAAGTCAACAGAGCAAGTATCCAAAAGGTTGTAAGGATTATATTGGCAATACTCCAATCCAAGGCTAAGATAGCTCATTTGAGGTGTCACAGGAATCAAACCTCAGTCCTATTCTTTGAAATTGTCAAGAATCTGTTAGAGAAGACTATGTATTGTTGGATGTGGCACAAAGCTTCACATTTGTGTTGATATCTGGGGAAGTTATGAACAGTAGTTTCACATTGTTAAAGAAATGATTACAAATGCATCAGATCAGGTTTAGTGCAAAGTAATGCTCATGGGTAGCAAAAACTTAAGGAAGGAGTATTTAGGTAGGGTCTGTATTACAATCGCGAAGAGGCGTTACATCGAACGCCTTTACAGCGACACATAAAGACCGAAGTCTGAAAATAGCGATAGCTCAGGCCAGCAAATTTTTTTCCCAGGGAAAAAGTCATTTGACCTGAGCCATAGCATTGCCCTTTACTCCACTGTAGTGCAATCTCAGAGTTGTTATATTTAGTTGGGGGGGTGGGGGGCACAGCCCACCCACTTAGTTATGTTTTAAATAGTTTGTGTCGTTTGTGTGTGTGTGTGTGTGTGTGTGTGTGTGTGTGTGTGTGTGTGTGGTACTAGCGATTTCTTTCCCAGGGAAAGAAATCGCTATTTTGACCATTCACAGTTTAGTGCGTTTGGTCTTTGTGTTGGTGAAGAGGCGTTCGATGTAACGCCTCTTCACGATTTTAATATAGACCCTTCAGGTAGATATGAAGTAGAAGTGAACATGTTAGGATACTGCGATGTGTAGAAGGAGGCATTAGATGTAGAATATAGGAAGTTAATGCTTCTTGGAGCAGACACTTCATAAGGCACTCTTGAGGTGCTATATTTAGCCGTGGAAGCTTGTCAGTGGAATGGGTACTGGAAGCAGGAGGGTTACAGGAAAACAGCTGAAATAATGCTGTGTCAGCATAGTGGAACTTTGTATTTGTCTGATGTCAGTTTACTTATCTGTGTGGAACAGAGTAAGAAAGGTGTGTTAAAAACATTTAAGTACTTCAAAGGGGGTGGGTCTGTGATAAAATGTGAAGGCTGCCAGCATAGCTAGATAGAATTTTGTAAATAAATTCTAGGTCATTGTAAATATTAATGTGATCCACAGCTGAGCTTCAAGAATGTAACCACAGTGTACCCTGCTGGGAAAACAGGAGAAATGTGTATAAACTGTATGCCTATGTAATGTATGTTTTTATGGTATAAAACTGAGACATACAGAGATAACTTGCAAACTCTAAGAAAATAACCTGATAAAGAATTTTACGACTGTGTGTGATCTCAAGCTAAGAAAAAGGATGGCTGGGCTAGAAGCTGCTTTCTATTGTCTTAAGAAGACAGAGATAATTACCAGGTTTCACATGTATCTTTTATTGCTGTGACTTCCTGGCAGCTGCAGATTGCAAAGACATTTTAAATTTTAAGTTCTGTGAGCCTGAGAAACTTAAGCAGAAGTGACAAGAATGATGTAATCTGAAATGACTCGGCAGTAATGAAGAATGATGCAGTCTGAAATAACTCAGCAGTAATGTATTATCAATTTAAAAACTATCTCAAGAGAAAGAAATGGCATTTTGTATTTGTCTTCATTCCTGTTAACAACTCACCAGCACTTACTTTCTCTGTAAGTAGGATTTAGATCTTAGTATTTCTCTTATCAATAGAAATAGCAAGATTAGTCTAGCTGTTTTCTGTATTTGTCAGACTGTCATACAATGTTGTTTTAAAGTATTTCCTGTGATTTCTGAACTCTCTATTGTCACTGTGTTGAATCCGGGTATTGTCTTGTGTTTTTATTATTTATTATTAAATATTTTGAAACCTTCTAACTGTGGATGTTTTATGTAGAGATAATTTAAGCTCTTAGCATACTTGCATGTATTTGGTGATACTGTAGAAGCCACTCCTAAATAGCCTTCAACTCTCAGTCACACTAATTGGATAATAACAACATTGCACAGTAGATTTGGACACCCTTTGATAAGGGCCTTTTATAGTATCTGATAAGGGTGGTTGGTGGCAGGTGGTAATACCGTATAGTCAGGGCAGAAGGGGGCATGGCTGGAGAACCTGTGCCAGTCTTCCCCAGGAGTATCTGTGTGTTTGTATATAACTCAAATCAAAGTGTGCGTGTGTGTCAGCTACTTGGGGAGGGACATGAAGTATTGATTGGATGAAAGGGTGCCAGGAGGTTTTGGCATGACCACTCGGCTGAGATCTGAACGCTATAGCTGTGCCAGTGGGGAGTCTTATTGGGGGATCTGGAGAGAAAGGGAGAAACCAGCCCCAGACTGACTGTGATCTCTGTGTGCTCTTAAGGGAAATTGTATTTTACTGTGTGTGTACTTGTTATCCTTCCAATGTGGATGCCCCTCACTGGTGCCAGTGGTGAGGATTGAGGCTCTTTGATTACCGGTCCAGTGCACAGGCGTCACAGGGTCAACAAAACAATGAGGTATTGTTTGGGTATGCAGATTAACTGGCAGGTATGAAAATGGGCAGACCAGCTGGGCCAAATGGTCCTTATCTGCCAGAATGTCTATTTTTTAATAAACTAATCAGTATTTCTAAGAAGGTAGGAAATTTCAGAATTAATTAATAATAGTAATAGGCAGAGATTAGAAGGCTGGCTTCTTGGAACAGTATAATTGAAGAATTGTCCATAGTGGGACAAAATGATGCACCAAACACGTTTCTTTTTGGACCAATACTACTTAAATGGTGAGAGAGTTATAAAAAATATTTGGACAGGCATCATACTGTTCTTGTGTATTATTGTGATAGTTAGACAGCAGTTATCAAAAATATGTTCCGTTACAGACTTTGAGGTAGCAGCTTTCCAATGGCTGCAGTCATCCTTCCTTCCATCTACATCCCTGTTTTTCCCATTTTTACACAAGGGGCCTTGGTGACACATTAGTAGTGACGGTCATCCAGAGCCAGTGCATCTTGTTCAGAATTAGAAGCTAGACTTATGTTTTTGTTTAACCAAGTCTAAAAACATACCACACCTGTTCTTTATGAACTTCAGTGAATTTAAGTCAAAGGAGTATAGTCAAACTAAGTTTATTGATACATCGATCACACAAAATATTTTTGTTTTTTCATCACTTCTTATGAGGACACCTTTATTCTTCTTTTGCTGGTGTTGTGCTGCAAGGATTAAGATGTAAGCCCTACAGTTCAGGTGATGGTCATTCTGCTTTCATGTTTACTTAATATGGTCTCTGCGGAGAGCAAGTTTGCTGTGAAGTCAGTTTTGTAACAGCAGGCTGTTAATTCATGATGGTGAAACTGCACTGTTTAACTGATTTCTTCCATACTGCATTCATTAATTTATTTTTTAATTTCGCTGTCATATGGCTTTTATTGTTATAAGTATGTATATCCCTTTTTGGTTTAATGAAACTTGTGAAGCATTTTTAGCATTCATTTTGTACATATCTGTTTTATTTTGTCTTTTGAATATTTACTAAGAAAGAAAACAAAAGAGTTGCACAAGAAGTGACCCAACATTCTGCTAAAAATATAAGCATAAAATTATCTGCTTTGTATCTTTAGTTATAATACCATGGTATTTAATGCTGTAATTCACGTTACCCAAGAAAATCTCTCTCCATAAAGTGCTATTTAAAATGCACACTGTAAATCTAACGCATGTGGTGTAAAAAATGCAACTGCTGTTTGAAATAAATGAACCAAAAACAGTTCTACAGAAGTTAATAAAATAACACAGAGAAAAGAAAACAGTGTCATTCCCTGTCCATCCAGTAAGGCAGCTTTTCCAGTTCTTGTGATGACCAGGGACACAGCTTATTTCTGACAGGGTGGCCCATATCTTTATTTCTTCCAAGAAGTACTGTACTCAACAGCAATGAATTGTTTTTATTTGGACCTTGGAAAAAGGATTGGATCCCTCTTCTAGTAAATTTTAGAGTACCTTGCACATTTTTTAATTTACATTTTTGATAATGTTCAGTTATGCTTCTAGACAGAATTCATATTTTGGCAATATTTTCTTTCCACTGGGACTTTCAGAACTCTAGAATGGCTTCCTTAAAGGTTTGCATAGTCTTTCTTAAGTGAGCTTTTCTCATCAGGCTGTTGTAGCGAGAGATGGTTTCTCCATGTGATTTTTATTTTGCTCCAGAGGAGGTCATTCTGCCAACTTTTCAGCTACCTTGTAGGGCAGAGTTGAATTTTCTGTGCTGGAAAACCCTCCTTTGGGTAGCCACTACTTCTGCAGGATGGATTTTTGAGCTGCAGGCATTTTGGATTAATTCTCCTTACCTGGTCTTCCACCATGACAGGGAACCTTCAAATTAATCCTAACTTTTTCCCTAAAGTAGCCATAGAAGAGATTAACTCTCAGTCAATTCACATTTTCCAGCATTCTTTTCTAACTGCTCATGTTTATTGCATTGTATTGACATACTTAGACAGTTACACTTTTATCTGGACAAAATTAAAGACTACAAGAAGGATTCAAAGTGTTTGTTTCTTATGCTCCTAGCAAATATATGATTGGGCACATAACATAGGCATACATTTTAGTTTGCAAGAAATGTAGCATATTGTATTTTGGAAACGCTGCAGAACGTCCATTAAAGGAGGTAATCTAATAATCTAAGTTTTCCTTTAACACATATGCACAACTTATAAGTAATAAAGCTATGCATCAAATGAGCTACACGTTTAAAAATCTTGTCACAAGAAATGAGATGTCTTAATTTAATATATAAAACCTATATTAGGCCAATCTTAGAGTAATATAACATTTTTTTGCATATGCGGTGCAGGTCAGTGGAATTATCTTGAGGGAATAAAAAGAAAATGCACTTAGAGGATTTAACTTTACAAAGCTGACAGTTGCAGTAATAGATGCAAATACCTCAATTTATTTACTCTTCATTATCATTACATCTGTGGTAAGTTAATATTTGCCTACAAAGTCTTTCGTGACTCTATTTTACAAGGTATCTTGGACTTAAAATTTTACAACTGTACTTAAATGTGGAAACATCAGGCTATGAAGTTTGATTTAGGTACTGTGAGGACACAGTTATTTCACTGTTGCTTGATAGTATGGAATAAATTACCACTTAATAGAGATGGTAAAAACTTTTTGAGGGACAATTGGATTCATGGGCTGGTGTCAGTGTTCCATCCAGAAGCCTTGGAGTCAGCATTACTAGATGGCCACATCCTTAATGCTGGTACACAATTTATGAAGTTATGAAATATATCCTGGGTTAAATTGCCAGTTGTAATCTGCCAGCTTGCCTATTTCTGAGTTTTCCCTCTTAAAAGGGCAGTGCCTAGCAGTCAACACAGTGCCACTCAAGGTGTTACCTTATAATCAGAGGGTTTGTTGTACAAGGGCTGTAGCTACCTTCCAGGCATTTTATAAGAATGCTTTCACTGATATGTGGGCCGCCACAATTTGGATCTCTCAAAATACTTTTACAGTGCATTGCAAGCTGGATGCGGTGTACAGGTGTCAAGCCTCCTTTGATGCCACCATCAGTTGGAGTGTCTGTTCAAGAGGCCATCCAAGTAAGTAAGGTGAGGACTCTCTCCTAGTTGTTGAGGATGAGCAATGGTCATGATAGGTTTGAAAGTTCATGATGTATCTTGTGTGGTCTTCACTCATCCTTCAAAACATTCCTACCTACCTTCCCTTTGGCATATCAGAGGTGAGAGGTGGGTTTCCTTTTTGGGCAAAATTTGCTGTGTGTGTTGCACTTTGATTGGTATACTCGAGATCTGGGAGAAGATGTCGATGCATTGGGATTTACTGGTAAAGAGGAGTAGCAGATATCTTTAATTTAATCAAACTTGTGTCCTAGTGGTTAATTAGGAAAAGCAATGACCATGCAGGTGTATCATTATAGTAAGTGCATAGCTTTTAGTTCTTCATCTGCAGCTGCCATTCTAGGAGTGTCAGAAAGTACATGCCTTTTTCATTCTGCACTTCTTTATGGGTGCTTCCATACATCCAGTTTCAGTTCATTTCTTGGAGCAAAAGCAGTGTAGATTAACCAGTTAAATGTTGTAGAAGGTTAATCAGCAACTCCATTTAAATTGCTAGAATGCAGACATAAGGTATATGTTGCTCCAAAAATTATAGCTATATGTGAATAACCTCATATTTCTTTGTTTTGTTTCCTGAGGGTTCAGGAGAGCTAGCAAAACCAGTAATGACAGAAGAAACTGAAGATATCAGATGTGGACTTATCCTCAGCAGCATTGGCTACAGAAGTCTCCCAATTGACCCAGCAGTACCATTTGATATGAAGGAAGGTATCATCCCAAATGAAATGGGAAGGGTCAGCAGCTTACCAGGTAAGTTAAAGCTTAGCTATATAGGGCCTACAAAAGCATTCATGTATTCCAAAGTGAATATCAGGGTTATATTTAAAAAAGGGAGAAGGAGCATTCCATTAGGAGATGGTCTTTACATACTTACTTGTTTCTAAGTGGCTGCAACAAATGGTGTATGTTCTATGCTATTTTACTTGAAAATAAAATATTTGTGTATATTAATGTGCTGCAGTACTGTTTTAGGATTTACTATATTCACTGTATTGTATTTACAGAAAAACAACATAACATATGATTACACAGGTAGAAGGTGATTTTGTGGTGAGGAAGCATGTGGCAATGAAGCAGCATCTGAAACTAGGCTTTTTTGTAATTTTAGTTTGGGCATACTTCATTGTTATTTTAGCTCCAAGTTATGTTCAGGTTAGGATAATGCAGACCTTACCCAGTGCTGGTGTGGTTTGCTTGTAAGGGCGATTGTCCTACCTTTTTTAAATAATGCCATTTTATAATAGGGCCTCATACTGATTAGGTATGCTTTTGTTTCCTGAGAGATGTCCTTCAAGGATGCATCTGCAGTCATAACATATGGGTTGTCCTGCCTCAGGCAGCCCTTCGATCGGCCGGATTCCATAGTCTGGGTCTGGCCACGGCTGATGTCGCACTTCACCCGACGTCATAGCTCCTGGGGTATAAAGGCATCAGCCGACGCCATTTTCCTCAGTCTTTCTTGCCGTGCAGTGCCCGAAGCAGAAGCTGTTCGCAAGTGCCGGTCAGTCAGATCCAGAGATTTCAGCTACCGAAAACTTCTAAAAAAGCTAAGTACCCCGTTGGGGACTCTTTCTTGCCTCAGCCGATGTCAGACAAAGTAAATAATTGTTTAACTTGTGGGAAACAAATACCTCATAAGGATTTCCACTCTTACTGCCTTCCTTGCTTAGGCCCAGACCACGACGTATCAGCTTGTTTAGCCTGTGCTTCCTTCAACTGACGGACACTTAGACGTCGGTCGGAGTTTGCTGAAGAGTTGTTTGGCTCCGCTTTTGCATATAAAATGCCGTCGGAGAGTCCGACTACACATTTAGCTAAAAAAACGCAAGGAAAAGGACCGACACTCGCGGCCCGCGGTTTCTGCTGAAACCACGGTTAGGCCTACCGCGAGTGTCTCGGTTTCGGCTGAAACCGAGACATCGGTTCTCCCTTCGGCCGAAAGCATGCCTCCGACAACTGAGACCACACAGGCCCCGGCTGAGTCGGCTACAGAAATTCCTACTGAAGAAGCAGGTACACAAGATTTGTCAGACACCATTCCGTTGGACATCTCTACTCCTGCACGTGGGGCAGTTAGACCCCCTGCTTCTATGTCTATCAAGGCTTTCTCCAGGGCTAAAGCAGTTAAACTTTCCAAGGCCTTACCTACAAAAGCTCCCTCTCACAGACCTACCTCAAGTTCTCAGATTCTCAACCTTGCTGAGGACCTTATTTCTCTGATCAGGGGATCCCAACCTCAACCAGACAGGGCCTCACAACCCCCTCCTGAAAAGGGGCCTAGGACTGAACCCCCTGAACCTCTCTCCTCTGACTATTCCTCAGATGGTTCAGATTTATCTGACCATCAGGAAGGACCATACTCACCTTATGAGGATTCTGATGCAGAAGACTCCATTCCTTCTGCCTCCCCTCCAGAAGAATTTTCATTTGGGGAAACTCTACACTCAATGAGGGAACACTTCCAATGGCAGGGTCAGGATTTTTCTGATTCTAGGAAAAGGCTAAGGACTTTTTTGCACTTACCACAGCATAGGCCTTCAGCCATACCACCTGTACTATCAGTTGTTGATGATGCATACAATGATGCCAGTACTGCCCCTGATTCTCTTCCCCCGGCCCCTGCCAAACCTGACAGATACTACAGGGTCCCGGATTCTCACTTCCACTTGTATAAGGCCCATGCTGCAGACCCAGAAACCATTTCTCAGGGCCCTAAAGGTGTTGCAGCTGCCTCTGCCAAAAAAACCCTACCCTTTGAAAGAGAATCAAGAGCATTAGAGAGATGGGGTAAAAAGGTTTATACATCTGCTACTCTTTCTGCCAGGGCTTTAAACTGTCAATTTCACATGATACAGTACCAGGAAATTTTGTTAGATCAGCTGAATAAAAAGCTGTCCTCTCCTGAACCTTTAGACCGTAAGTCCCTTCAGGATTTGGTACAAAACTCTCAGCAGGTCAGTAATCATTTCTTAATGTGGCTATGATGCACTGGAGGCTTCATTTAGATCAGCTATGACTGGAGCAGTGATTCGAAGGCATGCCTGGCTAAAAGAACAATCCTTGCCAGACCATGTTAAGTCTAAACTCCTAGATGCCCCTATGGAGAAACAAAGTTTATTTGGCTCCCCTGCACAGGAGGTTCTAAAGAAAGTGGAAGAAAAAGCAAAATCTGTCCAAACAGTCAAGGATTTTCTGCAGGTCCAACCTCCGAGGTTCAGCAGAAATTGGCCTTCAAAGAATTGGTCCTTTCCAGACACCTCCAGAGCACATAGAGGCAGAAATAGACACCCAAGAGGCAGAGGTCAATCAAGGAGTGCCTACAGGGGTCGTCAGTGGCAACCTGCCAACCAGAGAAGTGCCGCCACAGATGCAACTGCAACCACTTCCACAGGACAGACACAATGACTTGGCTCTGATTCCGCCTACCAGGGAACAACTGGAAGCACCCTTGGGCGGAAAGCTAGCTTTATTTTCAAAAAACTGGCATTGTATTACAGGAGACAAATGGACTTTGCAAACAATAGACAAAGGCTACAGGTTTCACTTCCACACTCTACCAAAAAAGAGAGGAATGCCAAACCTTCCACCAAGCCAGAAATCAGAGGCTCTAAAAGAAATCATCAGCTTACTAAGGATGAGAGCAATAGAAAAGGTACCATCTATGGAACAAGGCCAAGGATTTTACTCCAGACTGTTCCTTGTACCAAGAAAAGAAAACCAATGGAGGCCTATTCTCGACTTGTCCGCACTGAACACATATCTCATTGTTCCAAAATTCAAGATGCTGACCCTACAGCAACTTCTTCCCATGTTGGGCAAGGAGTCTTGGCTGGTGACTCTAGATCTCAAGGAGGCATACCTGCACGTCCCTATACGACCAGATTGCAGAAGACACCTCAGATTTCTTGCAGGATCAGAGCATTATCAATTCTCAGCATTGCCCTTTGGCTTATCTACTGCACCCAGAGTATTCACGAAATGCCTGGCATCAGTAATTGCACATTGCAGGCTTCAGGGAATTCAAATCTACCCATACCTGGACGACTGCCTAATACAAGTGGACAACAAGACAAAAATAATAAAGGATTTGGCCTATGTCATACAACTGCTGCAAGCCTTGGGATACACAGTCAACATACAAAAGTCAAGACTAGTGCCATCCCAAAGGATAACATTTTTGGGTGCAGAACTGGATACAATAACTCAGATGGCTTTTCTCACAGAAGAAAAACAAAAGCAACTACCAGTCTACTTCATGGCATTGACAAGACAAACTCAGCTTACTGCAAGGAAAGTCCTACAGGCCCTGGGTTACATGGCATCCTGCATAATCTTGATCCCACATGCCAGGCTGCATATGAGAAAATTACAATGGTACCTAAGGAATGTATGGTCTCAACACAGACACAGTCTAGAAGCCCTGATACCAATCATTCCATGCCTGAAAAAAGAATTCCTGTGGTTGGCTCAGGCCTGCCAGATCAACAGAGGATTGCCTTTCCACAAACCACATCCAAGGCAGACCATCACCATGGACGCCTCAGACCTAGGCTGGGGGGCACACATGGAAGACAAGTGTATCCAAGGCCTATGGTCCCAAGACCAGCTGAATCTACACATAAATCTAAAGGAGATGCTGGCAGTGAAGCATGCAATCGAGGCATTCAAATCATTCCTCCAGCAAGGACACCTGCTGATAAGGACGGACAATACCACAGTCATGTGGTACATCAACAAACAGGGAGGCACACATTCATACCCTCTATGCCGGATGGCAATGGACCTGTGGAACTTAGGCCTGAATCTCAACATCCAACTGCAGGCCAGATTCGTACCAGGAAAAGAGAATTCACTAGCAGACAGCTTAAGCAGAACTACCACGGATGCTCACGAATGGATGCTGCATCCAGACATCTTCAAAACCATAACAAAGAAATGGGGAATGCCAGAGATAGACCTGTTCGCCTCCCCACTCAACCACCAACTGAAGAAATTCTTCTCAAGAGTATACCACCCACAAGCCTGGAGGGTGGACTCCCTTTCTTTCAGCTGGAAGGCCCTGACAGTATATGCCTTTCCACCTCTCCCATTGATGTACAAAGTTCTACTGAAGATCAGAGAGGAACAGCCAAAGGTAATTCTGATAGCTCCAGACTGGCCAAGGCAGCATTGGTACCTGCTACTGAGAAGCATGTCTCGGACGAACTCATGGCCTCTACCTCTATGTCCTTTACTTCTAACGCAGAACAACTACAAGACCCTGCATCCAAACTTAAAAACGCTGCAGCTAACTGCTTGGAAAATTGCATAAAACAAAACCAACCTGTTTTATCTCAGAGGGTTAAGGACATTATCCTGGAGGCTCGCAGACCCTCCACAAGGAAAACATATTCAGCCAAATGGAAGAGATTCCTCATTTGGAGTGCAGCAAAGGGAACAAATGTCACACTGGCAAACCTAGCACACATCCTAGAATACTTAGCAGAACTGTTCCACAATGGCCTGTCCTACTCTTCCATTAAGATTCATGCATCAGCAATTTCAGCAGAGTACAACATGGATCCTCCTGTCTTCTTTCATCCTCTCCTCAGACAATTTTTGAGAGGGATCAAAAATGTAAAACCTCCAAGGAAACCACCTCTGCCTGCATGGGATCTCAATTTTGTACTAGAAAAATTAACACTTCCCCCTTTTGAACCAGCAGCAACAGCAGACTTACAGTTCTTATCTTGGAAAACTGCCTTCCTGCTAGCAATCACTTCAGCAAGAAGGGTATCCAAGTTACAGGCATTAATGGCAGTGCAGCCTTTCCTTATCTTCCACCAGGATAGAGTGTCTCTGAGAACCAATCCTACTTTTATGCCAAAGGTGGTATCCAGGGTATCCTTGAACCAAGCTATTCATTTACCTACATTCTTCCCTAACCCACAGAACAGGGGAAAAACTACTACACACCTTGGATGTACACAGACAACTGCGCTACTATCTGGACAGAACTAAGGCCAGCAGAAAAACTGACCAGCTTCTGGTAGCATATGCAACAGGAGTGCAAGGAAAAGCAATTGCAAAACAGACAATCTCAAAATGGATAGGAAATTGCATTCAATTCTGCTACTCATTTCATGGAAAGACAACTCCTGAAAATATCAGGCCTCACTCCACAAGAGCTACAGCCACCACTACAGCTTTCCTACGAGGAGTGGCTACCAAAGACATTTTAGAAGCTGCTACTTGGAGCTCCGTGCATACATTTGCCAAGCATTACAATCTTCCTTTATACTCCAGATCCCGAGCAGGTTTTGCAACTGCAGTTTTACAAGGGATCTTAACTACACCATCATTATCTTAGTGCCTCCTCCCCCAGTTTGGCTATGGTACTCTACCCATATGTTATGACTGCAGATGCATCCTTGAAGGACATAGTACAGATGTCCTTCAAGGATGCATCTGCAGTCCTAACAAATGGGTTGTCCTGTCATCAGGCAGCCCTTCGGTCGGCCGGATTCCAAAGTCTGGGTCTGGCCTCGGCTGGTGTCGCACTTCACCCGACGTCATCTCTGCTGGTCTTCGGGTATAAAGGCATCAGCCGACGCCATTTTCCTCAGTCTTTCTTGCCGCGTGGCCAAGCAGAAGCTGTTCGCAAGTGCCGGTCGGTCAGATCCAGAGATTACTACTACCGAATCCTACTTCAAGACTTCTAAAAGCTAAGTACCCGTTGGGGACTCTTTCTTGCCTCAGCCGATGTCAGAAAAAGTAAATAACTGTTTAACTTGTGGGAAACAAATACCTCATAAAGATTTCCACTCTTATTGCTTACCTTGTTTAGGCCCAGACCACGACGTAGCAGCCTGTTTAGCCTGTGCTTCCTTCAACCGACGAACGCTTAGGCGTCGGTCGGAGTTTGCTGAACAGTTTTTCGGCTCAGATTTTGCGTACATTATGCCGTCGGATCCTCCGACTTCTCAAATTGTTAAAACGCAAAGAAAAAGACCGACTCATCGGTCCGCGGTTTCGGCCGAAACCACGGTTAAGCAAACCGCGAGTGTCTCGGTTTCGGCCGAAACCGAGCAAACGGGTCAATCTTCAGCCGAATCCATGTCTACTACCGAGGCTCCTGCTACCCTAGTTGAATCGGCCTCTGAAGTTTTGCCTACTAATGTGGTTCCTCTAGAATTATCGGACACCATCCCTTTGGATGTCTCTACCCCAGCATGTGGTGCTGCTAGGCCTCCTGCAGCCATGTCTATTAAGGCCTTTGCCAGGGCTAAAGCAGCCAAAACTGCTAAATCAGTGCCTGTTAAGCCCCCCTCACACAGGCCCAGTTCCAGTTCTCAAATGCTTACTCTGGCAGAGGATCTCATCTCTTTAATAAGGGGATCCCAATCTCACCCAGACAGGGCCTCTCAGCCTCCAGAAAAGAGACCTAGAGCAGAGCCCCCAGAGCCAGTGTCCTCAGATGATTCTTCTGATGATTCAGACATTACAGACCATCCAGAGGCTCCTTTTTCTACTTATGAAGATTCCGATGCTGAAGAATCTATTCCATCTGCCTCTCCACCAGAGGAATTTTCCTTTGGGGAAACCTTACATGCCATGAGAGAGCAATTCCAATGGCAGGGGCAAGATTTCTCAGATTCAAGAAGAAGGCTTAGGACCTTTCTACACTTACCACAACATAGGCCCTTAGCTATACCTCCAGTTCTTCCTGTTGTGGATGATGCATTTAATGATGTTTGCACTGCTCCTGATACTTTACCTCCAGCCCCTGCCAAGCCCGATAGGTTTTACAGGGTACCGGACACTCATCACCACCTATACAAGGCCCCACTTGCAGATCCTGAGACTATCTCCCAGGGGCCTAAGGCAGTAGCTTCGACCTCAGCAAAACCCTCTCCCTTCTGAAAGGGAATCCAGGTCCTTAGAGAGATGGGGTAAAAAAGTTTACACCTCTGCTACTCTCTCAGCTAGAGCTTTGAACTGTCAGTTTCATATGATCAATACCAAGAGTTTATGCTTGATCAGTTAACTAAGAAACTGTCCTCTGATGATTCCTTAGATAAGAAATATGTTTTAGAAATGGTGAATAACATTCAGCAGGTTAGTAACCATTCTTTAAAATGTGGCTATGATGCACTAGAGGCTTCATTTAGATCAGCCATGACTGGCACAGTTATAAGAAGGCATGCATGGTTGAAAGAACAGGTCTTGCCGGATCATGTTAAAGCAAAGCTGTTAGATGCTCCTATGGATAAGGCCAGTCTATTTGGTTCTCCTGCCCAGCAAGTAATGAAGAAAATGGAAGAGAAGGCAAAATCTGTACAAACAGTTAAAGATTTCTTACAGGTTCAGCCCCCAAGGATTAGCAGGAACTGGCCTTCCAAAAATTGGTCCTTTCCAGACTCCTCTAAATCTCAGAGAGGCAGGAATAGACGTTCCAGAGGCAGAAATCAATCCAGAGGAGGCGCCTACAGAGGACGCCAGTGGCAAGGCAATAACCGAGGCACAGACACAACCACTGCCACTGCAACTGGGCAATCACAGTGACTTGGCTCTGACACCGCCTACCAGGGAACAAATAGCAGCACCCTTAGGCGGAAAGTTAGCATTATTTTCAAAAAATTGGCACTATATCACAAGAGACAAGTGGATTTTGCAGACTATAGACCAAGGCTACAGGTTTCATTTCCACACCTTACCAGTAAAAAGAGGAATGCCAAACCTACCTCCAAATCAGAAAACAGAAGCTCTAAAACAGATAGCTCAATTAACAAAGATGAGAGCTGTGGAAAGGGTACCACCAACAGAACAGGGCAAAGGATTCTACTCCAGACTCTTCCTAGTACCAAGAAAAGAGAAAAGTTGGAGACCTATTCTCGACCTGTCCGCCTTAAACACATTCATCATTGTTCCAAAATTCAAAATGCTGACCCTACAGCAACTTCTTCCCATGCTGGGCAAGGAGTGTTGGCTGGTAACTCTAGATCTCAAGGAGGCATACCTGCACGTCCCCATACGACCAAATTGCAGAAGATACCTCAGATTTCTTGCAGGATCAGAGCATTATCAATTCTCAGCATTGCCCTTTGGCTTATCTACTGCCCAGAGTATTCACAAAATGCCTGGCATCAGTAATCGCTCATTGCAGGCTACAGGGAATCCAAATTTATCCATACCTGGACGACTGCCTGATACAAGCGGACAACAAAAGCAAGCTGACAAAAGACTTACAAAGAGTCATTTGCTTACTACAAGCCCTGGGATACACAGTCAATTTAAAAAAGTCAAGACTAATACCATCCCAAACAAGAACATTCTTGGGTGCAGAATTGGACACAGTAAAACAGATGGCATTCCTAACTGCAGAAAAACAAGAACAACTCCTCTTTACTTCTTGGCATTAACAAAGCAGAACAAACTAACAGCAAGGAAAGTACTGCAGGCCTTGGGCTTCATGGCATCATGCATAATCCTGCTCCCCCATGCCAGACTGCATATGAGAAAGCTACAGTGGTACCTAAAGAATTTATGGTCTCAACACAAGCACAGCTTAGAAACCGAAATACCACTAATCCCATGCCTGAAACACGAGTTCCTATGGTGGGCTCAAGCATGCCAGTCAAACCCAGGCTTGCCCTTCCACAACTTTCAAGCAAGCCAAACCATCACAACGGACGCCTCAGACCTAGGTTGGGGGGCCCACATGCTGGACAAATGCATACAAGGATTATGGACTCCAGATCAACTGCACCTGCACATAAATCAAAAAGAAATGCTGGCAGTAAAACTAGCAATCCAGAATTTCAGACCATTCCTCAAAGAAGGCCATTTGATGATAAGGACAGACAACACCACAGTCATGTGGTACATCAACAAACAGGGAGGCACTCATTCATACCCCCTATGCCGAATGACTCTGGACCTATGGAATATGGCTCTGAGCTACAACATTCAGTTACAGGCAGTTTTTGTACCGGGAAAAGAAAACATCCTAGCAGACATGTTAAGCAGAACTACCTCGGATGCTCACGAATGGATGCTACACCCGGACATCTTCAAGGCCATCACACAGAAATGGGGAATGCCACAAATAGACCTATTCGCATCCCCACTCAATCACCAGCTCAAGAAATTCTGCACAAGGACATACCACCCACTTGCATGGAAGGTGGACTCTCTATCCTTCAGTTGGAAAGGCCTGACAGCATATGCATTTCCACCTCTTCCTTTGATGCACAAGGTACTACTGAAAATCAAAGAGGAGCGTCCAAGGATAATTTTGATAGCTCCAAATTGGCCAAGACAACACTGGTATCCATTGCTGAGGAGCATGTCTCGGGGGAGAACGTGGACACTACCCCTGATGCCTTTGATGTTAACTCAGAACGACTACAACATCATGCATCCAAATCTAAAAACTCTGCAACTGACTGCCTGGAACATTACATAACAGCAACCTAACCCAGATTTATCCCAAAGGGTTAAAGACATTATCCTTGAGGCCCGCAGACCTTCTACAAGAAGGAACTATGTAGGGAAATGGAAAAGGTTTGTCATTTGGAGCACTGAAAGAGGAAAAGATGTGTCAAAGATAGATATTGCCAACATCCTGGAGTATTTGGCAGAGCTTCTCCATAAGGGCCTGTCCTATTCCTCCATCAAGATACATGCATCAGCTATTTCTGCAGAATACAGCTTCGACCCCCTGTCTTCTCACATCCTCTACTCAGGCAGTTCCTCAGAGGAATCAAGAATGTAAAACCTCCTAGGAAACCACCATTACCAGCATGGGACTTGAACTTTGTGCTAGAAAAATTGACACTCCCTCCATTCGAACCAGCAGCAACAGCAGATCTTCAACACCTATCCTGGAAAACTGCTTTCCTACTGGCAATTACTTCAGCAAGAAGGGTTTCGGAACTACAGGCCTTAATGGCAGTACAACCCTTCCTAATCTTCCATCAAGATAGAGTATCCATGAGAACTAATCCTACATTTATGCCTAAGGTGGTATCCAGAGTGTCTCTAAACCAGGCAATCCACCTACCTACCTTCTTTCCCAATCCACAGAACGGGGGAAAGACTGCAGCATACCTTGGATGTACATAGACAGTTGCGCTACTACCTGGACAGAACCAAGGGCAATAGAAAACTGACCAGCTTCTAGTAGCCTATGCAACAGGAAGGGAAGGAAAAGCAATTTCCAAACAGACAATCTCCAAGTGGATAGGAAATTGCATAAGATTCTGTTACTCCTACCATGGAAAGCCAATTCCACAGAACATAAGACCTCACTCTACAAGGGCTACAGCCACTACCACAGCTTTCTTACGAGGAGTGGCTACCAAGGACATTATTGAGGCGGCTACTTGGACCTCCGTGCATACATTTGCCAAGCATTATAACTTACCTCTATACTCTAGATCCCGAGCAGGGTTTGCCACTGCTGTATTGCAAGGGATCCTAACTACACCATAATTCTTCTTCCTCCTCCCCTAGTTTGGCTATGGTATTCTACCCATTTGTTAGGACTGCAGATGCATCCTTGAAGGACATAGTACAGTTTTGTACCTACCATAAATGTAGATGTCCGAACAGGATAGCATCTGCAGTCAGGATTACCCACCCTCCTTCCCCTCTGTGGTATTCCTGGGGTATTTACCCTCCTAATAGCTAGCTGGGGGGGGGGATCTCTTATGGTGTATGTGTTTGTATATATGTACATACATGCTTATTTTTTGTGTTTGCCTACTATTTTTTTTGGAAACATTGGCATTTACCCAAAATTTAGTTTTCCAAGAGGGCAACTGGCATCTGGGGCAAGAAACACTGAGGAAAATGGCGTCGGCTGATGCCTTTATACCCGAAGACCAGCAGAGATGACGTCGGGTGAAGTGCGACACCAGCCGAGGCCAGACCCAGACTTTGGAATCCGGCTGACCGAAGGGCTGCCTGACGACAGGACAACCCATTTGTTAGGACTGCAGATGCTATCCTGTTCGGACATCTACATTTATGGTAGGTACAAAACTGTACTTTTTGTACCTACCATAAATGTAGATGTCCGATAGGTATGCATCTGCAGTCAGGATTACCCACCCTCCTTCCCCTCTGTGGTATTCCTAAGGTACTTACCCCTCTCTTAGCTAGCTGGGGGAATCTATTATGGTGTATTTGTTTGTATGTATATATGTATATATACTTTTTGATTTCTACTGTTTGGAATTTTCTACTTTTATACAAAGTTAGCCTTCCTAGAGGGCACCTGGCATCTGGGGCAAGAAACACTGAGGAAAATGGCGTCGGCTGATGCCTTTATACCCCAGGAGCTATGACGTCGGGTGAAGTGCGACATCAGCCGAGGCCAGACCCAGACTTTGGAATCCGGCCGACCGAAGGGCTGCCTGAGGCAGGACAACCCATATGTTATGACTGCAGATGCATACCTATCGGGCATCTTCATTTATGGTAGGTACAAAACTGTACTTTTCTGTGAGTACTGTGCATGTGTACTTTCCTTAATACAAGAACAACTGCACAGAGCTGGTCTTTCAGTATTGTAACTGCTGCTTTCCTGATGCATATTTCAGCTAATCACTGCTGCATCTAGTTTCCTTTTAGTTCATTTACTTTCATTTTTTTAAAGATGGCAATTGAACATTCTGAGACTAGTGAAAGTGGTACTTCCCAAACTTGAACAGTAGCAATCATATCATGCTAAAGCCTGTTTTAATAAAGTAGCTTGGTAGCTGTGGCAAAATAAATATGAAAACACACCATTACTGAGCTGCTGTCCGTAGGTTTTCCATACTTTACGACGGAGCTATGATTTCTTGGTATACTGCTGATTAATTCCGGGAGGTAGTGCACTGGAGAAATAACCATTTAGTAGCTGCAGATAGATTTATTTCAGCTCAACAACCAAACTCCTTTCTGTGGGTAATACTAATCATTTTGCATGTTCTGAAATACTAAATGGCCTCTGCTGTATAATAATTTTTTTTTATAAAGGCTTACAGACGCAGTAAAAATAGACTTTGTTCTGAAAGGTCCATTACCAAAGCAACTTCTCAGTTTCTGTCTCATTCTTTCCGATCCAACTGTTTATGCAGCATTTTTATTGGGTTTTATGCAGGTCTGAATAATTGCTAACTTTTGCATTTGTAGCCCGTCAGTTTACACATCTTTTCTTGATGCTGATTCTGCAGAGTAGGGGTTTTTGCCATGACCTGCACTTTGAATAGTAGGGATTTTTGACCATAGATAGATGGGTTTGACTGATGCCTCAGTTGCCAGAGAAACCAGCTGGAAAAGGATTGCAGTAAGCTGTTGATGTTGACTCTCCCATTTTGAGAGGAATTTTGAAGGCGTTACAATGCAGGAGCACCTAGAAATGCAGATCCGATATTGTCTTTTCTGTCTGCCCATTGGCCTTGAGGTGCTCACTTCCTTACACTTACAATCCCCAGACAGAATGCTATATACCCTACTTGGTGAGTTTAACCACCCCCCCCCAAGTTAATTGTACAGAAAACAAACCTTATGTGCTTACCTTACTGCTAGATCCATGTTGTCTTCCATCCATTTCAGCTGCTGGATCATATCCAAAATGGGCAAATTTGGATCCAGTGCATTAGCTCCTACTCAATAACCATAATCCCCTCCACCCTGCTAATTCCTCAGATTTAATTTTCCTCTTGCTCCAGACATACGTGGTCTCAAGGCTTAAGGTTTTGTTGGTGTGTAGTTTGAAATTAATTTTGTCTTTTTTGCTCCACCTAGTTTAACTGCTTCCCGTATTTGCTGCTCAGAGTAGTATTAGCTCGTTAGTGAGTATTTTCTTCTCCTGTTATATGCTCTTTTTTTCCTACTCTACACAAAAAATAATACTTTATATATTATGTTTGTTTTTCTGGATTGTTTATGGTTGTTTTGTAGTCTCTCTCACAGCTTGTATGTTGTGCTGTTATCCTTTGAGGTAGTTTTCAGTAGCAGCATTGTTTGTTAGCTAGGTATTCACTTTACATTTATAGTTTGTGCTTCCTACTGTGGATCCCTGGCTATGTTTGACAAGGCTTTGGGCTTTAAGAAGTGTTCCATTTGCAGACTCAAAAAATTCCCCATCAAGATCCACATCCTAAATGTGTGTACTGTTTAGGGGCTTCACATCATGAAGAAGATTGTGAGTTATGCTCTGCCTTGGGCCAAGAGCTTTCTCAGACCTCATGTCTAAATTGGTGTTAAAATGTCTTCTCCCAGCCACGTCAGGGAAGTTAGCCTCTTCCCTGTTTGGTCCTCTGTAAGGCAAGAAACTAATGGAGAAGTCTGAGAGATAAGCCAAAAGAGTAGGATAAGAATATCTTTGTCAGAGCCGATAGTCTGGTCATCTTTGACTCTGAGTCTCCCTTACCCGTCCGCACAGCTACATTGGTGGATCTTGAGGGATCCCAGAGCTGTGAGGTCAGCATTGGTGCACAATGGTCAGGATCAACTGCAAGACTTTCAGATCCATTCCTTACTTTTAGTGCATAAGTGCAGTATAGCCCGGCACTGTAGTCTGCTTTGGAACCAGGTCAGTCTCAAGGGGGTCTCCTGTCAGATTCTTGGAATCCCAACAGGAGTCCTTTGGAACAAGTTTCTGCTTTGGCTTTCAAGCATTTGACAGGGATCTCTTACTGTCCATAAAGGAGGTATTGCATCAGTGCTTGGATCCATCCCAATCTGGTTTGATCTTGACAGTTGCTCCTCCACACTGTCCTGTTCCTCGGGGAGAGTCAGCATTTTTTAGGCCATGACAAAGTGCTCAAGAAAAGGTCTCCAAGCAAGGAGGATTTCAGGGCTTTGGACATATTCAGAAAATGTACTTGTGCTTCAGTGATGTTTACATTACAGGCATTGAACTACTTCGCACATTGGACAAGATTTCAGAGGGGCTGACCAAGGAATTGTGTCAAGTTCCTCTTTGCTACTATGACTTGAGTCCCGCAAAACAGTGGATCTACAGTTGTCAACTCTCTAGTCTATATCTAATGTGTCCATTCAACAGGCACTGGCATTGCTTTATGTTGACACACCTGGGTGCGTCTCACAATTTGTGCACAAAACTTCAAGATATCCTTTTTGCATACCACTTTCGATGGGTCTGTGACCCCCCCCCACCACTGACCCAGTAATTAAGGAGACTCCGTCCTCACCACTGGCAACAGTGTGGGGCGTACACACTGGTAGGATGACAAGTTACACACACAGTATTTCCAAAATGCAGTTCTCTTCATCAAGTACAATTTCTCTCAACACTTCTCCAGATCCCCAATAAGACTCCCCACTGGCACAGCTATAGCCAAGCTAAGACCTCCAGCACCCTCTCTGTCCAACCAGTGCTTCATGTCCCTACCCAAGTAGCTGACAACCACAGTGTTTGAGATTTGATTTCTATACAAACACACACACAACTGGGAAAGGCTGGCACAGGTTTACTAGCTATGCCCCCTTTTGCCCAAACTATGAGATAGTTATTACTGCCACCAGCCAACTCTTTATCAGCTACTTTAAAGCCCTTAACGAAGGGTGTACAATCTTACTGTATAATGTTACTATTAATACAAATGGTGGTTTGACCAAGAGCAAGGGTATTAGGGGTGGCCCACAGTGTTACCAAATAAATATGCAACTACTCTCAGAACTTAAATGTCTTACAAATATCAGCCACAATGAAAGGTTTAAATATATTTGATAATAAATAATAAAAGAACAATAAAATACACAGTAAATAATCACAGTTACATCAGAGTTCAAAATCACAGGAAATATTTAAAACAACATTGCAGGACAGTCTCAAATAAATAAAACTTATAAGCTATACTTCACTATATTCCTGTCTGAATCTAAGAGAAATTACTGTACCCTAGTTAACTTGCATCCAGAGCAATGCAAGTGTGGTGAATGGATCTTCTAGCTGATGTTGATGTAAGGTCAAAGACAAAATACAGAATACTCAGTCTCTCTTTCAGAAAGTTCTTAAATTAATATCTCAAATGTTACTGCTGAGTTAGCTTGCAGGATGACATAATTTCTTGTCATCTGACTTTAGTTCCCAAGCTGAACCCCGAAAGGTAGAAACTGGCAGCCTTTAGCATCACTTGTGAAAAATACATAGCCCTCAGATCTTTGCAGCTGCTGGAAAACCTAAAACAATAAAACACTTGCAAGACAATATAGAAGGTTCCCTAATTTTAGACTTCCTGTCTCCTTGCTGCATTGAAACCATCTTTTATGATGCAGTTATAAAATAATTTAATTTCAGCTATTGTTCTAAAGTTTTTCTAGTTAACTTTATATGTTCTAGTTTCCACTGTTAAAATACATACATTTACACAGTTACAATAGTGTATATACATTTCTGTTCTTTTCTAGTAGGGTACACTGTGGATGCATCTTTAGGCTCACTACTTTACAAAGCCTTTTACCACATACTTCTGTACCAGCAGTTTGATAAACAGACAATATACAGTTCTAATACATTTGTAACACAGGCATATGTATCATGTTGATATTCACAATTGACATATGATTATTTACAAAATTCCAGGCTGGCAGTACCTTCTTTCTTTCTTTATTTTACAGTTGTTTACCGGGGAGATCTGACTGGACAGACCTTCCATTTTCAGCGGAAGCCCGGAAAGAAAAGCTCCAGAACAATTGCTAACATATACTATACATAAGACATTTACATAAGCATTGTGGTTTGCACATTCACTTTAAAAAATATAGCAGACAATAACATGATTGTATAAGATATGTACATAAGCATAGAGATTTAGACATACAATTAAAAGTATAGCAGGCAGTAACATATGGTTGTTCATACAGTATGTGTAGTAGAGATAATTTTGAAGATGAGACAAGAAAGGAAAACTAAAAAAAGGAAGAGACTATAAGTTTATATGAGGTGCCTTGACATTTTAAGGGAAAGCTTTTCAACTTAGTCTATGGGGAGAGTCAATGGGTATAGATGGGACAGTGGGGAGGAGGCAGCAGTGAGTTGGTAAGTAATGTGTGATAATACATAGTGCATCTCTGGGAGTTTTAAAGAGGAGGTTGGATAGTGGGTAGGGGAAAGAAGTTAGAATATGTTAGCCAGGTGCTAAGCAGTTGCATGTCCAGGAATTGTTTAGGTGGAAATAAGCTGTTTTTTGAAGATGTATTTGTTAGGTTGTAACCTGATTTGTAGTGGTAGGGAGTTACAAGTCTTGGCAATGTTACTAGAATACAGGGTGTCACCAGAGCTGTAATGGCTTTTGGAGATTGCGATTTTTGCCTTGTTAGTGGATCTAAGTTCGGGGTTATTGGAGTAGAGGGTGATCAGGTCTTGTAAGGCTGGAGTTTTGTCAGGTTGGTACAGTATTTGGTGAGCTAGAAGAAGTTGGTTTATTGCTAAGGTGTTAGGGAGTTCCAGCCAGGTAAGCTGTTTTTGGGTCTGACAGTGGTGGGTGCGGTAGGAGGAGTTTGTGGCGAATTTTACTATTTTGTTGTAGCATACTGATAGCTTGTTTAAATCGCACTTGTTTAGATTAATTAGGACAGGAGAAGCATACACTAAGGTAGAGCGAAGATGGGTATGAGCTAGGGTAACTTTACTGTTGCTGGTTAGGAAGTCTTTACATTTGTAAAGAGTACCTAGTTTTTTATTGTTTTTGGTTATTGTGTGAGCTGTGTCAAATTTTGTATTATTGTCAGTAATGACTCCTAGTAATTTTGTTTGTGTGACGGGGGAGATAGGGGTATTATCTGTTGCAAAAATAGAGAATGGGGGAGTAGGTGCTGCTGCTTTGAAAGTATGAAAGAGCATAAGTTGGGTCTTTTTAGGATTTAGTATTAGCTGGGAGTTTGTAAGCCAGGTTTCGATGGATGTAAAGGCTTCTTGGGTCTTGATTTGAAGTTTTTGGAGGGTGAGGCAGAGCAGATTAAGGTGGAGTCATCAGCGTATTGAACCAGGCTTGCTAGAGGGGTGGCTTTGTGAAGATTATTTGTAAATATAATGAAAAGTAGGGGTCCTAGGATTGATTACTCCTAGTTTTACAGGAAGTAGGAGGGGGTTTCCACTGAACAGCTTGTTGGCATTGGGAGAGATGGTCTTGAAACCTTAATAGAGTGGGGGTAGTTCGTTTTAATTCTGAAAGTGATGTTATTAGTTTTGTATGGGAGACTACCAAATACCTTTGATAAGTCCAGGAAAACTGCAGATGGTAGTTGGCCGTTGTTGCGCTGCATATTTACTAATTTACTAAAACTGATGAGTGCAGTGGTAGTGCTATGGTTAGGACAGAATCCATGTTGAGTTTTGGCAAGAAGATTGTTGGAGAGGAGATGGGTGTGGATACATTTTCCCAGTATTTTAGCCAGTGGGGAAAGTATAGCTATAGGGCTGTAGTTTGTTAGGTCAGTGGAGTTGCCCCCTTTGTATATTGGTATAATGTAGGAGATTTTCCAGAGAAGTGGCACCTTTTGTTTTGACAGAGATTGGGTAGGAAATGGCTTTGGCGGCTATTTGTAGGAATTTGGCAGGTTTGTCTACTGCTAAAGTGGCGGGTTTAAGTTTGGTTAGGTGTCTATAGATGGTGTAAGTCGGTACAGGTTGAAGGGTGAATGAGATAGCATTATTTGATGGGTTATATTGTATAGTGGGTTTTGAGGAGTGTGGGTCTGTTGACAGCTTTAATATAGAGTTGGTAAAGAACTTATTAAATTGGGAGCTGTGTTTATAGAGGTAGTGTCTATGTTTGGATCAGGAGTTGGTGATTTACCTGGTTGGAGAATACTGTTTAGAGGGACCAGAACGTTTGTGGGTTGGCATTATGCTTAGTTTGAATTTCACTATAGTATTTTTGTTTTTTTAATTTGTTTTGTTTATTTACAGTGTTTCTCAGTTGTAAGAATGTTTGCCTATTAGTAGTTTTGTTTTTGTGCCAGGTGCCCCATGCTTTGTCCCTTTGTTTCATAAGTTGCCTAGTGCTCTTGGTAAGCCATGGGGCATAGATGGTTTTAGTGCGGATCTGTCTTGGTGGGGCAAGTTGGTTGAGAAGGCCTAAGAAGATAGTGTTAAATACTCAACTGCTTCATCTAAAGGAAGTGTTAAAAGAGGGGACCAGTTAGAGTGTTTAAGGGCTGTATTAAGGTCGTCAGCCCTGAAGTTTTTAGTGTATCTGATGTGTTTAAGAGAGCTAGTTTGTGTAGTTTGGTCTCTGATGAAGAATGCTGGGAGATGGTCACTTAGAGTCTCTGGTAGTGTACTGAAATTATGGGTGAAAGATGGGTGATTGGTGAGAATCCAGTCTAGTATTGATTCTTTTTTTGAGGTTTTGTCTACCGTAGTAGGGGTTTATACAAGCTGTGAGAATCCGTAAAGGTTAATATGATTTGAAGGGTGGGGTGATTTAAAGGACCACTATGGGCAAATGATGAAGAAAACATATATTTTTTTTATCTTGCCGTGATTTACTACACCTCCCAAAGCTGCCTGCAGCAAAATAAGTACTCATTCCTAATTTTATTTTGTTTTTACTCTGTCTGCCCTCATGGGGGCAGACATCGTGATTCCTTTGGAATGCTAAATCTGTCCCATAATGCACAGACTGAGAACAAATAGCCCTACCATTTGTTGTCAGACTAGACTGCAGTGGTGGTGCTGCGGTAGCGTTGTCACTTCACAGTTAGATGATGCCCGTTCGATTCTCAGAACGTCTTCTGTGTGGCGACATGCGTGAATGGGCGTTCCTTCGTTGAAGGTTGTGCGTTAGGCCCGGAAAGCCAGCACGTAAAAATCTGCCAATCAGTAGTGGACCGGAGTTCCGCTGTGGCGACCCCTAACCGAGAAAAACTGAAAGAGACAAATTTGTTGTCAGACTAGACTTCCATTCACTTAGAATGGAACACCTGAAAAAAACTGCCAAGTTTGAGAATCTGCAGCTCATGTGTCATTGACTGGTATGTGCTGAGTTTTACAAATGTTGTTCCTACTGATGTACTACACATTCTCTGAAAGAAACTTGCAAAAGTGTCAACAAATTACTGAGATAAAGACTTTTCACAAGGAGCAGTTTTGCAAGTTTCAGTTCCTGGCCAGGTTACTCTTCCCATCTCCCCTCCTTCAGTGGGCTACAGTCTCACATTTCCAGCTTTACTAGATTCAACTATTTAGTCAGCTTTACATAACAATAGACATAAAAAATGACAGCCTGGTGTGCCACTAAATCTGTTCCCTTGTATGTCTCTATGCCTCTTCACTTCTGAATAGCATTTCCCAGGAATAAAAAAAAAAAAAAAAAGCAAGCGCATCAGTCCAGAGTTCAGGCCAGTCTATACATTTAAAATGTGCACAGTAAAATATTCAACTTATAATGCATTTTGGCTGCTGACATGGTTATCTTTACATAGTTATTCTCTTATAGTATAACCTGAACTTATGGTATTTAATGATAAATTTTACAACAGTTCTCAGTTTCTTAACAATGACCTCCCAAGCCTCTGATGTGACCTAGTACTTTTTCTTACTATTGCTTTATCTAGTTTGTCTTAGTTGTATACCTGTAGCATGTCTCTTATCCTCTCAGCAACAGACACCTGGAGAAAACTTCCAAAGCAGATACTTGTATTGAAAGAGTAGCAGCGAAATTACACTCCAAAAAACAATGCACTCAAACATAGTACTGACAAACACGGGAATGTAGATGTCTGAATCAAGCAGTGATGAAATTGCTAGGGACTTCACTGAGCACAATTTTACTCTTAATCTCTCCATTTCATAATCCAAAACATTCGCACCACACTTACAAAGGCACACCTCCACATTCCACAAACACAGCTACCCACACCCACACAACATACCAGTCAAATTTAAGGCTTTTCCCACCTGTCTGCAAAACACTGCTGTAATGACTTTGGCAAACAAATGAAAATGATTGATGGGTGTTGGTTCAGGACTCCCATCCATATCTCTCAACAGTACGGATTTTTGCAGAAAGTCCAGATTTTTTGTCTGTTTTTCATAAAATTGCAGTTTTCTGTCAAATCACTGGCAAATCATTGAACACTGAAGTCAGAAAGTTGACAGGCATGTGATTTTCAGACTTCATATCCTTAAGAAAATTCACTCTAATGCAAAACCTATTTATCAACTTTCTAAGTTTGTAAGTGCAATATTTATAAATTGTCCCATTTTTGGGCCTTTGTCCCCTATTATTTATGGCCTTGTCCAGATTTTTTGTTCTATAATGTTGAGAGTTATGCTGCCATCCCTTCCTACTGGAGCCAGTCCACTGCACTTGCACAAGTGTCCCCCTCAGCAGGGCAGCAAGCAGGTATCGGTGCAGAGATGCTTTATAGTTCTTTTACACCACACACACACACACACACACACACACACACACACACAGTAAATCTTGTTGTCCATGTTATTTCTTCTTTTCCTTGGTTTCGTTTCTCTTACTTGTAATGTTGCTTTTACTCATTTTTTCTCCTGCCTCCCATATCTACCCTAATTATTACTTCTAACAAATGCTTTTTCTCACTCTTTCTTCTCTTCCCCTCCTCCTCTTTGTCCACTATTTGAACTTTTCCACTCTGATATTTGCTTTATGGGTAAATAATGAACTGTCAGCCTTATGTCAGCACATTTCAATGCTACATAATATTGTGTTTAGTCTAATAATAGGTTCATAGGTAGGTACTAGGCTATTGGCCTAAGGGCCTAAGTAAGCCTAGCCAACAAGTTTCCCTGGCTTATGCCACCCAAGAAAGTTATTTTCCTGTGCCACTGTCGAGCAGAGCCACAGAAGTGATTCCTGGGGTATATTTTCCGATCTCCATCCACTCAAAGATTTTTCTTGAAAAGTGCTAATGAGGAACTTTGCTTGACATAGATGGGTAGCTTGTTCCAGAGTATGGGGGAAGTCTCTGGGACAGGAATCTATCTCTCCAGCATGTCCTGTTTATTGTGGTGACAAGGTTTAGGTCCCTAGAGTGTGTAGCTCAGAGGGATTGGGATTTTTTTAGGTGTAGCATGTCCAACAGCTCTGGGTTTGACACAGCTTTATATATTAGGCAGAAATCACCTCGGAGTAGGCAATATGCTACGGAGTAAAGCTGGAGTTTTTTTAGATGGTCAGTGTAGGGCATCTGTTTGAGGTCAGTAATCCTCTTTGCGAGGTACTTCTGCGGCCTTTCCAGCTGCTGCAAATGTCTTGTGAGGTACATTCCAAAAGGGGCATTGTACTCTATTCTGGGTCTGACTGTCAAGTAAAGGGGAACAATGACCTCTTTGTGATGAGGTGTGCCACGTAGAAGGACTTCCTGACTACTGTCACAATGTGATTATCAAAGGAGAGACTACTGTCCACCTGGGTCCCAAGGTCTCATCACACATTCTGTGTTAAGTAGACTACCACCTATGTGGTAGCTTATGGGTACAGAGTTTTTACTAAAGGGGATGACAATGCACTTTTTGGCATCAAGCTTGAGGCCATGGCTCTAACACCAGGCATCTGTCTCAGTGAAGCCCTTCTGTAGGATGTCCACATCATTTGGGGACCAACTATGGCTCCTAGTTTTCAGTCATCTGTGAACTTCGTTAGCCAGAGGCCTTCTGTGTTGGTCTGTACTTCAGTCTGTACTTCAGAGAAGTAGATACCAAACAGGAGAGGTCCCAGGACTGAACCCTGTGATACTCCACTTGTCACTGATTTAATGTCAGATTTGGAGCCTGCAACTTTTACAGTGTGGGTTCTGTCAGTGAGTCAGTTGGCAACCCATCTTGTGACGTAGGGTTTTATACCTAGTTTAGCTATAATTCCAGAATGGGGGATGGTGTAAAAAGCCTTGGCGAGGTCAAGATAGGCTGTGTGAACCACCTTAGCCTCATTGACTGCCTCAGAGAAGTCGATTAGGTTCAGGATGCATGATCTGCCTTTCACAAACCCGAACTGGGTGGGGTCCAGAGTTTGGAGGTTACCAATGTCTTTGTTTATGAATTCCATGATGATATCTGACGGGGCTTAGTGGTAAATCACTTTGGCTATGGTGTGCAGAGTCCTGGGTTCAAGCCTTGCAGAGGCTGTTGTTTTTTTTTTAATCATAGCCTCACCTCAGGCTTTGTGCCTGCTGAATGGCGCACAGTGACGGTTATCCCACTCCACAAGGGGGGAGCCACCATGGACCCTGGGAACTACCGCCCCATTAACCTGACAAGCCTGGTCTGCAAGGCCATGGAACATATCATCATGGAACTTATAAAGAAAGACATTGGTAATCTCCAAACTCTGGACTCCACCCAATTCGGGTTTGTAAAAAGCAAATCATGTCTCCTAAAACTGATAGATTTATTTGAAGTGGTCACTAAAGCCATAGACAAGGGTAAGGTGGTTCACACAGCCTATCTAGATCTTGCCAAGGCTTTCGACACCATCCCCCACTCTGGAATTATAGATAAACTCACTAAACTAGGTATAAATCCCTATGTCACAAGATGGGTTGGCAACTGGCTCACTGACAGAACCCATACAGTGAAAGTAGCAGACTCCAAATTCGACTTCAGACCAGTGACAAGTGGAGTACCACAGGGTTCAGTCCTGGGTCCTCTCCTGTTTGGTATCTACTTCTCTGAAGTACAGGCTAGCACAGAAGGTCTTTGGCTAACGAAGTTTGCAGATGACTACAAACTAGGAGCCATAATCGAAACTCCTAATGATGTGGATATCCTACAAAAGGGCCTCACTGAGACAGATGCCTGGTAAGCCATGGCCTCAAGCTCAATGCCAAAAAGTGCATTGTCATCCCCTTGGGTAAAAACTCTGTACCCATGAACTACAACATAGGCAGTAGTATACTTAACACCAAAAGTGTGATGAGACCTTGGGACACAGGTGGACAGTATTCTCTCCTTTGATAATCACATCACCACAGTAGTCAGGAAATCCTTCTACGTGGCACACCTCATCACAAAAGGTTTCTCATCCAGAAAAAAGAGGTCATTGTTCCCCTCTACTCATCACTCATTAGACCCATTATAGAGTACAACGCCCCTTTTGGTATGTACCTCACAAGACATTTGCAGCAGCTGGAAAGGCCGCAGAAGTACCACGCAAAGAGGATTACTGGCCTCAAACAGATGCCCTACGCAGACTGTCTAAAAAAAAAAAAAAAAAAAACCTCCAGTTTTACTCCGTCACATATCGCCTACTCAGAGGTGATCTCTGCCTAACATACAAAGCTATGTCAAACCCAGAGCTTTTGGACATGCTCCACTTAAAGAATCCCAATCCCTCCGAGCTACACGCGGTAGGGACCTAAACCTTGTCACCACAATAAACAGAACATGCTGGAGTAGTAGATTCCTGTCCCAGAGACTTCCCATACTCTGGAATAAACTACCTATCTATATCAAACAAAGCTCTTCATTAGCACTCTTCAAGAAAAATCTTGATGATTTGATGGGAAATAGGAAATTCACCCCGGGGATCATCTCTGTGGCTCTGCTCGACAGTGGCACAGGAAAATTATTTTCTTGGGTGGTAAAAGCCAGGGTACATTTTTGGCTGTGCTTGTATAGGCCCCAGGGCCGATAGCCTAGTACCTACCTATGAACCTATACGTTCCATGGCCTTGCAGACCAAGCTCAACAGGCTAATAGGACGATAGTTCCTGGGATCAATGGTGGCTCCCCCTTTGTGGAGTGGGATAACTGTTGCTGTGCGCCATTCAGTGGGCACAAAGCCTGATGTGAGGCTATGATTGAGCATGGTGCTTAGGTGGGGAGCCAGTTCGTTCTGAAGTTCATGTAAAACGCAGCCTGGGATGTTGTCCAGTCCCATGGATGCTGTGTTTTTGGCTTTAGAGAGTGCAGCTTTTACCTGTGTAATTGTGATTACAGGGACTCTGCATTCTTCCTGTATAGATATGGGCCCTTTAGGGTGTTAAAGGGTGGTAAAGTTAGCACTTGGCAATATCAGTTGGTTCTGTAATTTTCATGCAGTTGTGCTGTAACTCAGAGCAGATCTGGGTGTTGCCATTGAGATTCCTGACATAGGTATAGAATGCTTTGTGGTTGCCCTTAGAATCAGTGGTGATTTTATTTTCATAGCTAGCTTTGGATGCTCTTATAAGGGATCTCAGCATCTTACTGAGGCTGACCAGGGAGCTCCACCACTCATGGGATTTTACTCTCTTTTGCAACAGTTTCTTCCTTCCGTTGTACAGTTTGTTTATGGCAGGGGACCACCAGATTGGCTTCCTTTTTTTGGAGGATAGCTTCTTGGTTCTGTTTGGGATAGCACGATCTATGCACTCATGTAAGTGCTTATAGAGTGCATTTGTGTAGGATTCAGCAGTCGTAACTGTATTGGCCATCTGCATGGGTGTCATGAAGTTCGCCACTTCTGTCTTAAGAAGCATGAAGTTGGCTATGGAATAATTTTTTACCATGGTTTCCTTAATGTGTGGTGGGAACGGGATGTGGATATCTAGGGTGATTAGCTTATGGTCGGATCAGACCAACAAGGAGTTGACTTTGGGTGTGGAACACCGGTCATTCATGTTGGTAATGACTAGGTCTAGGATATTGTTGCCCTTGGTGGGAGTGTGGATAAGTTGATCCAGGGCACTGGAATTTATGAATTCCAGAAAGCATTAAGCGAAGAAGTTGGTACATGAGTAGTTTTCCCAGTTAATGGTGGGGTAGTTGAAATCACCCATTATTAGGGTGTTTGAACCCTAATATTTTCCAGTATATCAAGAAAAGAGGAGTGGGAATCCTGGAGCATGATGGGGGATCTGTAGCAAGCTACAATATGGATTGCATTTTTGCCCAGAGTTAGTTGCACTTGGATAACCTCGGATGCATTATGCTGTGCAACTAGCCTGGAGGTGTGGATATCCTTAATGAATATGGGCACACCTCCGCCTTTGGTGTTCCGGTCCAGGTTATATGGCCGAAAAGTGTGGTCTGAGTTATAGGCTGGTAGTGCAGGGGTGCTCTTTGGAGCCTTGAACCAGGTCTCAGTCACTGCACAGGTATCGATGTTCTCCATTTTAAGGAGTGCCTTGAGTGAGTGCATTTTAAGATTTGGACTTCTAGCATTGAGTAGCATTACCCTCAGTTTTTGCTAGCCTGTTCCTGTTACATTTGAAACCTGTCTAAAAAAGGCACTATAAGGGCAGCAAGAGCCTTAGCCAGTATCCGGAATCCCACGGGCGACAGGTGCAGGCCATCTCTGGCAAAGCATCATGGTCTGTCGATCATGTCGTCCCAGGCAGACAGATACTGGATCCCCTTAGAATGACATCAGAAGCTTAGCCAATTGTTATAGTCAATCATTTTGTCCTTGTACTGCGGTATCATTCTGGGTGATGGCAGAATGCTACTCAGGGATAGGGTCATACCTCCCTGGGCTAAAGATCGGAGAGCTCTTCCATGTCTCTCTTCATGTAGTCCAGCGAGGCATGTCTCAGGTCATTCACACCAACATGGACAATGACAGAGTCATATTTGTACTTGGTTGTGGAGTGACCTGAGTGCATGGGTTATGTAGCAGATCCTGGCACCTGACAGGCAGCTGACAACCTTCTCCTTATTTAGCCTGGTAAGTGGGACATCAGTGTGCCTGACTACAGGGTCACCTCAGCCTAGTGTGTTGGGTACGTTGTTTTACCTAATATATTATATATGTTATAATATATATATATATATATATATATATATATATATATATATATATATATATATATATATATATATATACACACATACATACATATATATGTTTGCCCATAATATCTGAATAAGTGAGTGGGATTTTCATGACAGCATCAAGGAAACATTTTCCTTTCCTTCTGTGTTTTTTTTCTTAAGTTTTGGATTTTTCTTGGTATATTGATTGATTTTCTTAGTATATTTTATTTTTTATTTATTTTCCATTTGTTTACCAGGTTAGTCTGACTGGACACAAGATGACCGTTTTCAGCGGAGGCTGGGGGAGAAAAGCTCCAGATACATAGTAAACAATTATAAAAAAATAATAAAAATAAATTATACAAACATAGCTATTTTGTACAAAGAGCATAGAAAATATAAAAGAAGTAAAGTCAGAGTTTTACAATTGATGCAGCATACACAGTGGTTAGAATATTGAGAAACAATTAAACAAGATAATATACAACAAATATACAACTGCTTGAACATAAATTCAAAAAAGTTTCCTTAGACAAACAGGATCATAAACTAGAAATCATAACTATATTGATATGATTTATATTGCATTTATCTTGTTTTAATGATGGTATGTGTGTATTATTGTACGTGTCATATATGCACAAATATTTCTATTAATCTACGTATTTACAGTATATTGACAAAGTACTGGGTCACATCAGAGGCTTGGGAGGTCATTGTTAAGAAACTGAGAACTGTTGCAAAGCTTAGCATTGAATACCATAAGTTCAGGTTATGCTATAAGAGAACTATGTAAAGATAACCATGTCAGCAGCCAGAATGCATTATATAAACTGAATGTTTTACTGTGCACAATAAGAAATGGATAGATTGGCCCAAACTCTGGACTGATGTGTGTGCTTTTTTTTTTGTTTTTTTATTTATTCGTGGAGAAATGCTATTCAGAAGTGAAGAGACATATAAGGGAACGGTTTTAGTGGCACACCTGGCTGTGATTTTTTTGGTCTGTTGTCATGCAAAGCTGACAAAATAGTTGAATCTACCCAAGCCTGAAATGTGAGACTGTAGCCCACTGAAGGACGGGAGATGGGAGGAGTAACTTGGCCAGGAATTGCAACTTGCAAAACTGCTCCTTGTGAAAAGTCTTTTTTATCCGAGTAATTTGTTGACACTTTTGCAAGTTTCTTTCAGAGAATGTGTATTAAATCAATAGGAACAACATTTGTAAAACTCAGCACATACCAGTCAATGACACATGAGCTGCAGACTCCCAAACTTGGCAGTTTTTTTCAGGTGGTCCATTCTAAGTGAATGGAAGTCTAGTCTGACAACAAATGGTAGGGCTATTTGTTCTCACAGTCTGTGCATTGAGACAGATTTAGCTTTCCAAAGGAATCACAATGTCTGCCCCCATGAGGGCAAACGAGTAAAAAAATAAAATAAAATTAGGAATGAGCACTTATTTTGCTGCAGGCAGCTTTAGGAAGTGCAGTAAATCATGGCAAGATAAAAAAAATATATGTTTTTTCATTGTTTGCCCATAGTGGTCCTTTAAGTGAGGTTCAATCAATATTAAAGTTGCCTAATATAATGGTTTCATGGGGGAGGGTTTCTGATGTCCACTGGAGAAGAAATTCTAGGGTTTTGATGTCTCCTGGAAGGGATATATGATCCTAAGATATTTAGCTGTTTTTTTGCATTTAGTCTTACCTTAGCAAATAGGATCTCTGCATTATTAAATACAGGGATTTCTATGTTAAATATTTCAACATTGATGTTGTTCTTGTATAGGAGAGCGACTACGCCTCCTCATTTAGCTGTACGGTCTTTTCATAATATGCTATAACCAGGGGGATGTATTTCTTCATTTTTAATGTGTGGTTTAAACCATGTTTCTGTGAGGAAGATAATGTCAGGTAAGTATAATGCTATGGTTGCATGGAGCTCAGTGGTTTTAAGGGTGCTTCATATGTTATGATTTATTATTAGAATATCAGATTTTCTTTTTTTTTTTTTTTTTTTTTTTTTTTGTCACAGGGTCCCCTTTCTTTGGACCTATAGTAAAAGGTGCATTTAGGGTTTTGCCATTCGGTGCCTCTAAAAGGACCTTCTCCTGGAACCAAAAGGGTTGTAAGAGACTATGGTTTCTAAAGTCTCAGTATTGCATGCACAACACTTTTGAAGGTAGACCTCCCAGAAGCAGAGGGGGGTATAATAACAGTGGGTATCACCCGTGAGGTAGGGGTGGTCTACAGAACCAAGGGTTTCATGGCTCCTTCACTGACCAGCCCATCCAGCTCTCCTGAAGGGTTGCCTGACTTCCGCACTCTGGAGGTAGCTGGGGGGAGCTAGTTTCTGCATTCTCGTGACTGGTTAGCCATCACTTACCATTCTTGGATGCAGAAAGTAGTATCCAGAGGTTATATCATTACATCTATTTGCCAATCAAAAAAGTCACAAAGAATGTTTCCCAGTGTTCCATCCACTCAGTTAAAGACAGCAACTCAAGAAATCACAAAGCTTCTAGACAAACAAGTCATCACCAGGTCCCACCAGATGAAAAAGGACCTGGAGTCTGCTCAAGGTTCTTTTTGGTTTGACAAAAAAAAAAAACTGCGACCTCAGACCTATCCTGGACCTCAGCCACATGAACCAGTTTGTAAAACAGACAAAATTCTGGATAGTCATGGTTCAATCTATATTACCTCTTTTAAGGAAGGATGAGGGACCTGTGTGACACCTTCTATCATATAAAGATAGCCAGGGAGTCCAGGAGGTTCCTTCACTTTCAGCTGCAACCCAGTCATTTTCAGTCAGGGCACTGCCCTTTGGTCTCACAGCCCCTTGGGTGTTCACCAAATGTATGGCAGAGGTTGCTGCATATCCCAGACTGCAAGTGTTCCAAGTGCCCTTGTATTTAAATGACTGATTCATAACCACTACCAAGAGGGATCTACTAATTCGAGCCAGAGACTCCTTGCTGCAGTTATGCCTTTACCTAAGGATCGCAGTCAGCCTAGAAAAGTCCAACTTGACTCCTGTTCAAAAATAATTCATAGAATGCAAATCAGTGGTGTTCCGAAAGACATGTGTGAATGGGTGTGCCTTCGTTGAAGGGTGGGCGTCGAGTTGGCAACTCGGCACCGTGAAAATCTACTGCCAATCATTAGCGGACCGGAGTTTTGCTGTGGCGACCCCTAACCGGGAAAAGCTGAAAGGCAACAACATATCACCTTGCAGATAGCCAAACTTCTGGAATCCAGAATAATTACTCTGTTAACAAACCTGCTTGGTTTTGTGTCATACACAGCCTCCAGAAAAGTCTGTTTTACATCTCTTGGGCTTTATGGCAGCTTTCGTAAATCCTATCCTTGGGTGGTGCAGTGGTGCAGCAATTAATGTTGTCCCCTTACAGCAAGGGGTTCTCCAGTTTGATTCTCAGCTAGGATGCCATCTGTGTGGAGTCTGCATGTCCTCCCTGCATTGGCTTGGGTATCCTCCAGGTACTCCGGTTTCCTCCCACATTCCAAAGATGTGCGTCTAGAGCATTTCTTCCCGGGTCTTGCTGAAAATAGGCTCTGTCCTATTCAGACTTTTCCGGTCAGAAATGTTAAATAAAATAAATTGTCCTTCATGCCATATTTCATATGAGAGTGTTACAGTGGACCCTGTCAGTACAATGGTCTGTGCTACATCGGCCAATGCACTTCCAAGTCAGTCTCACAAGAATCTGCAGACAGCATGTTCAATGATCGCCAAGTTCTCCACTAGTCTCTCTTGGCTGCCCCTTGATCCTCTCTTCCCGAGTGGCCACAGTAACCATGGATGCTTCCCTTCTGAGTTGGGGTTGAAGGGGGGCATTTTGAGGGGAAGTCTGTCCAAGGTACATGGACTTGGACAGTGGCCAGTCTACACTGCAGGCGTTTCAGAACTCCGTCTCTCCATAGAGTTGTGATTGCTATCCTGTCAGACGATATGTCAGTGGTCTGGTACAAAGGAGGAGAATCCCACTCTTATCCTTTGTCAGGAAGCCATAACAGTTTGATAGTAGTCAATGTCTTCTCAACACTTAGGTGCAATGCATATCTCAGGGAGATCCAGTGAATTAGTGAATAAGATGAGCAGATTCATTCTTCTGCCTCATGAGTGGTTGCTCAGTCAATCAGTGGCTGACCAGATTTTCAGCCACTGGGGCTAACCTAGCTACGACCTTATCCCTACCCTGTCCAACACAAAACACAGCAACTACTCTGCCCTGATCTCCCAGTGGGAGAGTCAGTGAAGGAAACACTAGTCCATACTTGGTCCTTGCGTCTGCTCTACGCTTTTCCTCCCACTCCCCTCGTAACCATATACCTTCTAAAATTGATCTTTTTTAGGGTGAAGATAATTCTCATTGCCCTCTTTTGGTCTCGATAGATATGGTTGCCCCTTTTATGGCCTCACTTGGTGTACCCTCCTTGGGTGCTAGACCCTCTTCCAGGTTTGAGTCTGACCTGTCCAGCAAGCCTCACTTGGATATCAAAACCCTTAAATTAACTGTTTGTTTTCTCCATTTCCATTGATGGCCAGAAATTCCAGCCTTTCTTCCTCTGTTCTCCATGTGTAATCATCATATAGAAAGCCTTCTACTAGAAAAGGTTATGCAAGAAATTGGAAGTGGAAGAGTTTTCCATTTGAGTATCCTCCAAGGATTTGGATCTCTTTTCAGCTCCATTGATTTTGGATTTCTTGACAAGTTTGTTTGATGCACATGCCATCAAGATTCAATTGGTAGCTATTTCCAGTTTTCATGTGGGGGGGGGATCACACTCCTATTGCCTTATTGAAGCTCTATAATACCTTTTTGTGGGGTACCTTTCTGTTTTGACCTCCCTTAAAGGACCCTGTTCCACCTTGGCATGTTACTGTTTTACTCCAGGCCACCACTTTTGAATCTGCATCTGTGGTGGAATTGAAATTTCTTTCATGGAAAATACTTTTTTTGATATCAGTTAACTCAGTAAGGAAGATCTTAGAGCTTCAGTCCCTGTCTTGTAAGCCTCCATGTTTGGTGCTCCACAAAGATAGGATGTCTGTTCAAACCAGTCCTGATTTTCTCCTCAGAGTTGCATCTGGATCTGCCCTGAATCAAAGTATTAACTTGCTGATTCTCTTTCCTAATTTCTTTAACAAAAGAGAATCTACCTTGCATATGTTCATCATCAGTTGTATTCTACTTGCACCTTACACAGGCTGTTGGGAAATCTGAACAACTGTTTCTCACTTTCTCCAAAGCTAAATTGAGAGATAGTGTTTCCAAGATCACTTGATCCAGATGATTGTCTGACTGTATCATATTTGTTAATAAAGCCAAAGGATTATCACAAGCCTAAAGCTCATTCTACAAGTGCTATCATGTCTTCCACAGTCTTTTTTTCTAGCATTCTTATTGAAGATATTTATGCTGTAGCCACTTGGTCCACAGTGCTTGCATTTTTTCCCCACTCCAAGATGGACTTGCAATCTAGGCCCTGGGTTTTGTTTGACTCCACAATTCCTGGAATATCCTTTCATGATTCCTCCTGGAGGTTTTATTAGCTGGAGACTCTGTCCCAACAGTTAAGGTGGAAAGAAAAGGCATCTGATATGAAAGTTATGGACACACTGTAATGCTAGATCTATGTTGTCTTCTTCCATCCATCTCAACTTTCCCTCCCCCTAACAAATTGTCATTACTGTACTTGTCCAGATCCCTGCCCTGTTTATACTCTCCGATTGCTCTACTGTCATTTCATCCCACTTTGCTTTTGCTGGGGCAACATAGGTAGGGTTACTTGTATAAACAAGCAAACTTGATCCGAGGAATTAGCAGGGTGGAGGGAAGTGGCCTGAGCCTTAGATTGAAAATTTTTAAATGTACTGGCTTCGGATCCATTTTGATCCAATATACCCAACAGTTAAGACAAATGGAAGAAAACACAGATCAAGCATTATGGTAAGTACGTAACTTTTGTTTCCTGTACAAAGGACTTGGGGGGAGTTTAAGCCTTTCAAGCAGGGTGTGTAGCATTTTCTTCTGGGGATTATAAATGGAAAGAAGTATGCACCACACCTGGAGTAGCATAGTAGGCATTACAGTGCACCCCAAGGCCAGCAGGAGTTTTTTTTTTTTTTAAGAGCACTTAATAAATATGCTAACCTGTGCTTGGATGGCAAACACAGCATCTGTCTCTTGCCACTTCCTCCGGTGTTCTCAAGTACTTTGTTGAGGGAGAATGAATAAGGTTTTAGAAGACTGTGGCTTGGTAGTTGCAGTGGGTTGGAGAGGTGGTAAGGTAATTAAAATCAATATATTAAAAATATCTTGTCCCTCATACTAGGGGGCTGATTAAACTGACTGTAATCTTTGCCGTAATACAATGTCCTTTGTGATTGTCTCCATGGTCCTATGTAAAGACATCATTTCTGATATCCGTATTGTCCCATACAGTATCTCAGTGATAACTATTTAATTGTAGTGGACTCTGTGTAATCTATGTCTTGTCACTTTGTCAGTATTTTACCCATGGTACCAGCCTTTGAGACAAGTCTTCCTAATTTGTTTACTAATGTAAGCAAAATGACAATCACAGAAAATGCCTTCAATAAAAATCCATTAAAACTTCACTTCTATCACCTTGGCAAGAAGCCTTCAAGGAAGTAATGCAGCACAAAACAAATAGAAATAAATGCACATTTAAAAAAATCTTTTCACCAATAAACACAAAATAATCAGAGAATGTATTTCCAATTAATTTCCTTATTTAGGCTAAATTGCCTTAAAGTACCATATTTTAAAATACAAATACTTTCCTTTAGAAGCAATTTGTATAATAGAGTGAAAAACAAACAGTAACTTGTAATGATATCCAATCAGATAAAACAATAATTCTTCTTGTGGCAGACAGAACAATGTTCACCCAAAATGACTTTCAACTTTAGCATATTTAATATCATGCATATGTTGAACTGCGGTGGTGGTGCTGCGGTAGCGTTATCGCCTCACAGTAAGATGTTGTCCTGTTCGATTCTCAGCTAGAGCGTCTTCTGTGTGGAGACATGCATGAATGGGCGTACCTTCGTTGAAGGTTGTGTATCAAGGCCGGCAACTCGGCACGTACAAATCTACTGCCAATCATTAGCGGACCGGAGTTCCACTGTGGCGACCCCTAACCGGGAAAAGCCGAAAGACACAACAAGTATCATGCATATGTTGCCCAAGTCTTTTAACAGAATTTTCTTTTAGACCCCAATGTAAAACAGTTGAAGATTTTAATAGCAAAACCATAGCTTCAATAATACATTGTTTAGTAAGCTGTTCCATAGTACTGTCTTGATGTTTTGCTAGTGCATGTATAAGCAGTGGGAGAAAAAAGCTAAAGTATGAAAGAAATGAAAACATTTTCAGTTTAATGCAAAAGTACGAAGAAAATAATTACAGCTTGATTTAGGATATCAGATACTTTGATGTGTGCAGTACAAGGGTGACAAATATCACTACATCCAGCTATAGTGATATGCAGCATAACATATTAGTATTTGCACATTTATGAATGTGATATTATAGTTAAACAGAAAATATTTTTAACTTTTTACTTTTTTAAATCATTTTTTCTGTGACTTTATTAGCTGGTTCACCCTGCTGAAATTATTTTTTTTGTAATTTTTGAGATTTGTTAACTTAATATAAATCAGGGGTCTAAAACTCCAGTGATTCAATGTTTGCTTGAGGTTGACTATACTCAGCTGAGCACTGGCAACCAAAATAGATAAAATTAAGTTCAGTCGTACAACCTTTTAAAAACAAAGAATTTAAAAATTCAATGTGTTAGCTAATTTAACTATATTAATTGCAACCTTGTATTAATTCTGGAAATATTTAGTGCAGTTTATCACAATAAAATACATAACATTTATTAGTACAATGTTCAAACCATAAGGTAACCCCGCCAGTAATGTGCAACAAACATAATAGCGATTTTTGCTCTTCTGAGCTTGCACTTACCTAGTTAATGCATAAAAGCCACATAATTGTACTCTTAGCAGCAAACCAACACTGAGATGTATTCATTTAGGTCTGATAATTCTTACTTACCTTTCATTACCCCAGTAAAAAACTTGAATTTACACCGTGAATCTAGGAGAGCAAAGTTGTTTTTAAAGAATGCTACTGACACAGAGTGATGACAATGTGCATATGTACACAGATTTTCCAAGAAGCAACAATTATAAATAATAAAACCTCAGCATTTGGAATATCATGCCTTTCAAAAAATGTGCACAATGTGGGTAGATCTAGAAGTAGTTCCATTTCACTATATGTATGTCTGTACTAAGCAGATAACTGAAAGCAACAAGAGGTTGATCTGGAGATGAAAAGCACTGCAAATTACCTCACTTGGAAATATGCATACTTTAACAGGTTGTGCTTACCAGATGCACTCATTTTACAATGTTAAGTATGCGCTTCAGTGTAAATACATAGTCCTTAAATTCCTTGGGAGGCAGTCTCCAAGTGAGAATGATTATTTTTTCCCTCCACCAGTTGACAGCCAACACATGGAAGGCATGCATTTTTCCCCACTATTCATCTTTTTCAGTGCCTATTCTATACCCTTTCCCCATAATGACAAAATAAGATACCATTATTATTTGAAATTAAGCCTATTCAAATTTTTGAAATGACATTTCTTTGTATTTGCTGTACTGTTTCATTAGTAGTGGGGATATGTATTCTATCTCATTTATAATTACCGTAGTATTGTATGCTCTACTAATTGGATGCAGTATACTCATGTCGTGTTACGATTACAAAAAATGTCCCACTAAAACTAAACTCTGCCTATGCACTGATTAACAAATAAAGCAAACATAGGTAACCATTTGAAATAGACATGCATATATTAAGTCTAAGAAGACCATTTGCCGGAATATTCCATTTCCTCTGAGATATGGCAATCTCAGATTTGTTATATATAAGTTTGGGAGTGTGAGGGGCTTGCCCCCTACAAAAAAGAACTTCAAAGGAGAAGAGCAATGTTTGACATTCATTGTTGTCCTGTGTTTTCAACCTTTTTTCATTTTTTCGAGCGCCGGCATTTCAGTAGTAAGCCACAAATGTGTACCTGAAGTTGGCAGTTTTCACACTGCAGAACAAAATGTAGTTGTCATGTTATTGCCAAAAGGTAAGATTGGCGAAACCACATGCATGCTAGAAATACACAAATGCTTGTTATCATAATTGTTCCTGCAATTCATTTACAGACGGTGCAAAATAAAACCACAGCATGGAGTGTTGCATTCTGGAACTTCATTAGGCTGCCCTGCTTTAAGTACCAAGAGCAAGGCATCAGAGGAAGCTGCAGTGGGTGTTGGGGATGGCTGAACAACATCAAGAACACAATGCAAATTGAGTGTCCTTCAATCAGCTTTTAAATTAAGCAAAACCAAATTGTTTGACTTGTGAGGTTCACATGTAACATAGGATAGAAAACGTGTAAAAAAAATACCAAAAAAGTGAATCCCACTATCAAAGCATATGTGGACAGCACTATGTGCTACTAAAGGTTAACCCAAAGAATTACATATGTGAATTCATGCTGTGGTAATCATTACAAGAGATTACTCAAAGCTAAAGACATGAGCCCATTGAAGACCTAAAGTAGCACTTCAGACTTCATAATGCAGACTAAAAGGCAGCACCTCTCCTGTTCTGCTTCTATACCCCAAGAAATAATACATCACTGGTCAGTTATTCTCTAACCTGTACCCCGTGGGCTAAAAAGTGGGCTGGGTGAAGCAGCCATTTGGTGGTGGTACATACCTCTCAACTTGCAGCCATTGAAAATTGGGTACATAGTCATTAGCCAAAAATCTGGGTAGATAATTAGCATAAAATTTGGATAGTGAATAGTACATAACTCTTCCCACTTCCAATAGGATTGTGGGACACTTCACACAAAACACAAATTTAAAAGAAAAAGTGACAAAAGTTATATAAAAATGATAAACACTGTATAAAATCTGTAGACTTTACTGAATGTTATTGCAAAAATCTGCCTTTACAAAGTCATTTATTTTGGCTTCTGAAAAAGGTAATTGAAACATAAGAAGGAAAGGTATGTGGCAGACAAGAATGTGTAGCCTTTACCTTGCATGGCATGTAGTTCTAAGTGAACAGTGATATCAGTTGCATGCTTTGCATTGTCAACCAATTAAAAAAATTCATCAGAAGTCTTACTATGCTTAAATCTCTTTCCCCATGTTAATTCTGATGAATCATATTTTGTTCATTTTTTGTAAACTGAACAAAATATTTATTGAAAATAAGCAAAAAAGATAAAAATTAAAACAACAAAAAAAAATTTGCAGGGGAAAAGTCCATGCACTCCCATATGGGCAATGTCACCATTCACATACCCTTTCTTAAAAGTATTACTACTCCGTGGCCACACAAAAACATGGAAAGTGAAAACTGCTACTAACACTTCTTACCATTTTCTCACAAACAGTGATACTATTGTAATGTTACTCTAATCACTTTTTGATTAACTTTGATAGAAGAAATTGGTCTGGCAGCACAAAGGAGTAAGCCACTGAACTGCTAAGTTGCTTTCTTTAGACAGTGTAGGACTGCTATTTGAATCTTTTCATGTAATAGTTATACAAGAAAGGATAGATGCTCAGTGAATCTGAGAATGGGAATTACCATGTAAATCTGTTGTGCATGTCCTTGAAAGTTTGAAAGGTTCTTGTGTCTATATGTTCCTCCTCTGAAGTCTTTTCTATCAGCTGTGCAGGAAACATTCTTATGGTTTCTTATGCTTTCCTACCGTTAGGTCTGTACTGCAGTGGTTGGGTGAAACGAGGTCCTACAGGTGTCATCATTACAACGATGAATGACAGTTTTGACACAGCACATGCCATACTGGAGGACATTGACTCTGGAGTTCTGAACACTTCTACTGCTAAACAGGGTATTGGAGCTCTGAGACAGTTACTCCAACAGAAAGGTAAGCGGGTTCAATGTGTCAGTGTGGTGTGGGAAGGGATATGTAAATATTTTGCATATGGTATGCCTTTTGAGCTCAATTGTGTGCTCAACTCTCCAAGTACCAGTAGAAACACATTTTCAGTGTGTTTTCTGTGAAGAGCAAACACCCGCACCCATTCAGAGAGCTTTGTCCATTTCTGCCTCTTAGAAGTTATTGATGTTCATCGTGTTACCCTGCTGCAGTCATCACATTTAGGTTATCCTGCCGTCAGGCGGTCCCACAGTCGGCCTGAATTCCAAAGTCTTGGTCTGGCGTCTGTTGCTGTCGCTTCTTCCCTGATGTCAGTGCGCCAGGGGTATATAAGAGGCATCCGACACCATTTTCTTCCGTCTTTCTTGCCGCCCGGTACCCGAAGCAGAAGCAGTTCTCAAGTGCCAGTCGGCCGACACCTGAGATTTTCGATTCAAATTTCAGTCTGAAGTCTTCAATAAAGCTAAGTACCCCGTTGGGGAACCTTTTCTTGCCTCAGTCCGATGTCAGAAAAAGTTAACAATTGCATTTCTTGTGGGAAGCAAATACCTCATAAGGACTTCCATTCGTATTGTATTCCTTGCCTAGGCCCAGACCACGACGTCACAGGTTGTCTGTTTTGTGCTAGGTTTAATAAACGAACTATCAAATGCCGTTTTGACTTCGCACGACATTACTTTGGTAGGAAATTTAATTATATCATGCTGTTGGAGCAGCTGACGACCAGCATGCATAAAAAACGCAAGGATAAGGACAGGCAGCCTAAGAACAAGCCAGACTCTGAGGCCTCTGCTGGGCCTGTCGCCGGTTCTCCGGTTTTCAGTGAGGCGCCTACGCAGCCCCTGACGACCGCAGAACTGGAACCCCAAACAGATGCGGATTCTCAAGCGGAGTCTACTAGGCCGATGCAGCCATCTTCATTAGGCCCTTCTGACACCAGAGCAGAAGTAGACCCCGGTGCAGTGGAAACACCTTCGGTTGCAGAAGGTGTCTTCAGACCGACTACACTCATCATTAAATCTTATTCTAAGCTTAAAACTCCTTTAAAACCAAAGAAGACTGTACATCAGTCTACAGTTCAAGGCCCCATGCCTAAGAAACAGATGCTTAAGATGGCTGAAGATTTGATTACCCTAATCAGGGGTTCCCATCCCCCTCCTGATAAAAGAGCAAGACAAGAGGAGGATTATGCTTCCTCTGACCAGGTTTCAATTTCCTCAGATTCTTCTGAGGAACAGGATTACACTTTTCCACCTTATGAAGACTCTGATGCTGAAGACTCTATTCCCCTCAGCATTTCCCCCTGAAGACTACTCCTTTGGGGAAACTTTACATACCATGAGGGAACATTTCCACTGGGAAGGCCAGGACTACACTGATTCTAAGAAAAGGCTCCGAGAGTTCCTTTTACTACCCCAGCACAGACCTCTTGCTATCCCTCCAGTTTTCGATATTGTGGATGATGTTTACTTGGAGTCTAGTCTAAATCCAGACTCTGTACCTCCTACTCCAGCCAAACCAGACAGATACTACAGAGTACCTGACTCACACAAATTCCTTTATAAAAGCCCTGTGGCTGACCCAGAAACAATTTCCCAGGTTCCTAAGGGAGCTAAAGCTTCTATGGCTAAAAATCCTGTGCCCTCTAAAAGGGATTCCAGAGCCCTAGATAGATGGGGAAAGAAAATATACACCTCAGCAACTCTGGCTATGAGAGCATTAAATTGTCAGTTTCACATGCTGAAATATCAGCATTTCTTAATGTCTCAATTAAAACAAAAAATGAGCACACATACTGAACAGTCTGAATTCAAGGAAATGCAAGATCTGTTGTATGCAGCTGAACAGGTGGGCAAAACATACTTTACAATGCGGATTTGATTCATTGGAAGCTTCCTGAAGAGCAGCTGTTACTGGCTCTGTCATACGTAGACATGCTTGGTTAAAAGAACAAACCCTTCCTGATCATGTTAAAGCAAAATTATTGGATGCACCTTTACAGCAGGATGCATTATTTGGTGTCAAAGCAGAAGAGGTTTTAAAGAAAATGGAGGATAAGGCAAAGTCTATGCAGACTGTCAAGGATTTTTTGCAGGTACAACCCCCTCATTTCAGCAGAAATTGGCCAATAAAAAACTGGTCCTTTCCAGCTTCTGACAGATCACAGAGGGGCAAATACAGACGCCCAAGGGGCCGAGGTCAGTCACAAGGCCCTTACAAACCTCGCTAATGGGGTACTGCTACCCATAAAGGGGGAGAAGACAGACCCCAAGCTAGCAGAAGACAAACGCAATGACTCAGTCCTCAAACTACCAAGCAGATCTCTCCTGGCAGCTCCCTTGGGAGGAAAATTAGCATTTTTTGCAGACAACTGGCACATCATCACAAAAGACAAATGGGTCCTAAACATTGTCTCTCAAGGATACAGATTCCACTTTTATACCTTACCAAGGATAAAAGAAATGCCAAACCTGCCACCAAATCAATGGGCAGAGGCACAAAAACAAATTACAGCTCTCATGGACATGAGAGCCATTCAACAGGTACCTACACAGGAGCAAGGACAAGGATTTTACTCAAGACTCTTTCTAGTCCCAAGAAAAAGGACAAAGCATGGAGACCCATTCTGGATCGTTCAATTCTGAACACCTATCTGCAAGTACCAAAATTCAAGATGCTAACACTACAGCAGCTTCTTCCCATGCTGGGCAAGAATGCTTGTCTAGTAATGTTGGACCTCAAGGAGGCATACCTGCATGTCCCTATCAGACAAAATTGCAGAAGATACCTCCACTTCATTGCAGGTTCAATGCATTATCAATTCTCTGCACTGCCCTTTGGTTTATCTACTGCGCCCAGGGTCTTCACAAAATGTCTGGCACCAGTAATTGCATACTGCAGACAGAGGAATTCAAATATACCCATACCTGGACGACTGCCTTATTCAAGCAGAAAGCAAGGACATTCTTTTAAAGCATCTGGCATTTGTCAGACACCTTCTAAGTTGCCTAGGGTACACAGTAAATGAAAAGAAATCAAAACTAGTGCCCTCACAAACCATAATATTCCTGGGTGCCAGCTTGAATACAACGGCCCAGATGGCTTATCTCACGCCAGACAAGCAACAACAGCTGACTCAATATTTCAAAATAATGGCAACAAAGACCCAACTCCCTGCAAGAAAAATTCTGCAGGCCTTGGGATTCATGGCATCTTGCATACTACTAATACCATTTGCAAAACTGCATATGAGGAAATTACAATGGTACCTGAAAAGCGTATGGACTCGGCACAGCCACAGCTTGGAAACAATGATGCCACTCATTCCCTGCCTTCAACAGGAGTTTCTATGGTGGGCACAGGCATGTCACCTCAACATGGGTCAGCCTTTCACCTTACCCACAGCCAGGCAAACTATGACAACAGATGCATCGGACTATGCCTGGGGAGCACACATGGCAGGACAGTGCATTCAGGGCAAATGGACTACAGATCAGAGGCATCTGCATATCAATCAAAAAGAAATGCTAGCAGTACAGAATGCCCTAACAGCTTTCAAGGACCTCTTACACCCAGGACAACTACTAATAAAGACGGAAAATACCACAGTAATGTGGTACATAAACAAGCAAGGGGGCACACATTCCTACCTTCTATGCAGGCAAGGAATGACCTTGTGGAACACTGCACTGTCTTATCAGGTTCAATTACAAGCACAATTCCTGCCAGGAAAGAAAAACACATTGGCAGACGACCTAAGCAGAAACATCATGGATCCACACAAGTGAAAACTAGATCCACAAGTATTTGCAATGATACCTCAAAAATGGGGACGCCCAGACATAGATCTGTTTGCAAGCCCCCAAAACTACCAACTTCAAAAATTTTGCACAAGGACATTCCATCTACAAACTTGGAGAGTGGACGCCCTCTCATTCAGTTGGAAAACATTAACAGTGTATGCCTTTCCTCCACTGCCTCTTCTAGCAAAGGTACTGCTGAAAGTCAGATTAGAAAGGACACGAATGATACTCATTGCACCAGACTGGCCATGCCAGCATTGGTATCCAATTCTAAGGAACATGGCCCACGGCCCACCATGGATTTTACCACAGATTCCTCACCTGCTCACCCAGCGAGACAATCTGATTCTACACAGCCAGCTCAAGACTTTAAACCTGGCTGCATGACAAATTACCTAAACAACCAGCCAACACATCTTTCCAAAGCTGTTATGGATGTCATTCTGGAGGCCAGGAGGCCCAGCACCAGGAAAACCTATTCAGACAAATGGAAAAGATTTTGCGCCTGGAACCAGGCTAAAGGCCAAAATCCGCTGGATACAAACATTCCTCAGATTCTCCTTTTCATCTGTTAAGATCCACGCCTCAGCAATTTCAGCTCATTACAACACGGAACCTCCTTTATTCTCACATCCACTATTAAGACAGTACCTTAGAGGGGCTAAGAACATAAGACCGCCAAGGAGAGCACCAACACCTACTTGGGATCTCAACTTTGTTCTGGAAAAGCTTACACTGCCGCCCTTTGAACCAACTATTTCAGCTGATTTAAAATTTCTTTCATGAAAAACTGTCCTGCTACTAGCAATAACCTCAGCTAGAAGAGCCTCAGAGCTACAGGCACTAATGGCAGTGGAGCCTTTCCTCATTTTTCATCAAGACAGAGTCTCTCTACGAACTAACCCTTCCTTTATGCCAAAGGTGGTATCCAGTGTGGCCCTTAACCAAAACCATTCATTTGCCCACCTTTTTCCCAAATCCCCAGAACAAAGGAGAAAGACTCCTGCACTCTTTGGACATTCACAGGCAGTTACGTTACTACTTGGATAAAACTAAGGCTTTCAGAAAAACTGACCAGCTCTTTGTAACCTATGCTACAGGATCACAAGGAAAAGCTATCTCAAAACAGACCATTTCTAAATGGACAGGGCATTGCATACGTTTCTGCTACACGCATCATGGGAAACTGGTACCTGCTAACATTAGGTCCCATTCCACTAGGGCTACAGCTACATCAGCAGCCTTTCTTAGGGGAGTGCCAACCAAGGATATTCTGGAAGCTGCAACTTGGAGTTCAGTGCACACCTTCACCAAACGTGATCACTTACCTCTATATTCTAAGACTAGAGCTGTTTTTGCCACTGCAGTTTTGCAGGGCCTACTAGCTTCTTCTAACCCCGTTTAACTCCACCTCCCATCCTTAGCTTTGGGATTCAACCCAAGTGTGATGACTGCAGCAGGGTAACACGATGAACATAGTGCAGTTTTGTACCTACCATAAATGTAGATGTTCGAGTGTTCTCCCTGCTGCAGTCCAGGTTACCCTCCCTCCATCCCCTCTGTACTAGCTGAACCTATCTATCCAACTCTATCCTATGCAACCTCTGTGGTGTATTTGCTTGTGCCTAAAGGTATTGTTTTATTTTTATCTAGCTCTATATATATATATATATATATATTGCCTACCTGTTGGGGGCACCTGACATCTGGGGCAAGAAAAACTGAAGAAAATGGCATTGGATGTCTCTTATATACCCCTGGCGCACTGACGTCAGGGAAGAAGCAACAGCAACCGACGCCGGACCAAGACTTTGGAATTCAGGCCGACTGCGGGACCGCCTGACGGCAGGATAGCCCAAGTGTGATGACTGCAGCAGGGTGAACACTCGAACATCTACATTTATGGTAGGTACAAAACTGTACTTTATACTCTGATCTTTCATTCTTTGAGGTGTAAGGGCTGTCATTCAACCAAATTTGTTCACAAATTGTTCAGCAAAGTTCCCATCAATGCATTTCACACACAAATATTTTAAGCTGTATATTTCCTGTACAGCATTATTTTGAAATGAACAAGTTATATATTGTGTGATAGTACAGAGTGGTAGGAAATGCTGCATGTACATGTACTCAGACAGAGGAAACCAAATACAGTGCACATATTAGTACACACAGGGTTAGGAGGTAAATGATCCTGGTGGAGGAATGGGCATGTGTCTCAGAGATTGCCCCTTGTTTGGAACAGGCTTCCCATCCCTGTGAAGTAAAGTTGTAGCCTGTGCTTATTCAGGAGCAAGTTGGACCTGTGGATAGGGGATTATACATTAATCCCCAGTTATGAGACCTATGTCAGTATTAGAAAAAGGAAGCTTTTAGTTGCTCAGTCACGCATGTCCAAGTTACGTATACCCCTTATAAACAGCTATGAATTCAACAACTAGCCGATACCTTTAGAAGCATGGCTAGGCTTAAAAAGGTCTTCTAGGGTCATTAGCCTAGTAATCACCTGTTACAGGAGGTCTCCATATGTGCTTCACATGTTAGTATAGAGCTGTAGAGAGCTGTTTAAGGTACTGTACAGTTGTACAAACTGTAGCAAGACTTGAAGGAAAGGAAGCCTGTAAAGTACAACTGAGGTCTCTATTTTTGATGGAGGAATACAAGACAGTACAGCATTGCTTTAGCATATGGATGCATGATGGCTTGTGAACAAACTGATATTAAGTACCGTAGAGCACTTATGTGTGCCTTAATGCAGATAAATATGAGTGGTACTTTACTGCTGTCTGTACTAATGTACAGTGACTATGATATTATAGAGAGGAGCGTAAGGGCTGTTGATATATTTGTAGCAGGGATGGACATGCAAGTTACTATAGGTAATTGTGTAGAAGAATGCGAATTTTCACCTTTTTGTTGTATAGGGGAGTGTGAGTGACACAGTGCAGCTAGTGCAAAGAAAGGATGATTTGTATATTAGAAAAGGGTAATGAATGCAGCACTGGGTTAAGCAAAATATGAATAAGTACATGAACCTTATACTTCTAACTTGGTTTCCTTTTTGTAATAAAGATGTCAGAAAAAATAGCAATAATGTTCATCATTATTAGAGTGTGATGAGGGTCTTCTAGTTCCCAAACAATGCATTTCTGGGAGCTACATAAATTCTCATAAAAGGAGAATAGCATATCTTTTATATGTTGTGCATGGTCACTATTTTTGTCTTATCAGCATCTATGGCCAATTTCATGGATGTGTATTTTTAGAGAGCTGCGTGTTGTCACTTTTGTTCCTTGTCTTGTCTGCCCTTCTGTGAATACTGTAGTTTCCTAGTTATAATATGTCTTCTTGAAATGATTTATTGATTTGTATGTAACTTGTTTGTCTCTGATGGGCTGTAGTAGTACTTCAGAGAACTTTGGCCCAAATTCCTTTATATTTTCTTAGTTGGGCTTCTGCTTGCCTTTGTGATAATGTTTGTTTCCTCGTGCTGTGGAATTACACCTAATGCAGCAATTTTGTGCATTAATCATAGGAAAGGTGTTGGAAGCATTAGTAAAAGCCGAGCTTATGGTGATCTTGAAGGTGCGCAGTACATCAGCTCTTAACCAGCATACAGTTTTTAAGATAAGTGGACTTATTCTCAGCTCAGTAATATGGCTGCACTAGACCGATATAATTCACTAGATCTTCAGAGGTTTCATTTACCAAAGCTTTGGTAAAGGCTGTGGGTCTGTTTTATGCAGAAGACTGGTAGGAAAGCTGAGAGTAGAGACATAGTTATTAAAGTGGGTATTGTTCTGTCTAATGATGCAGAACGCAAGACAATTTTATTTGACATGTGACTAGCAGTGTTCTACAAGTAACAGCAGTGAGACTCTGACCTTCTCAGGGTGTTTACCGAAGGTATTACACATCATTATCTCAGTAGTAGGCCTGTCCTGTTTTCAGAAGCTGCAAAGCTAGGAACAGTTATTACAAATGAGTAGTTAAGAACTTAGATGGGTTAGATAAATTCATAAAATGGGTGTAACCAAGTTCCATTTTGGATTCACTATCAAGAAATGTGGTACTACACATTTTGACAGGAAGAGCCAAATGAAAGAATCTATTTTTTTGTCAGAAGGAGAAATAGAAAATTGTTTGGAAAAGTAATTATTCTAGTGATGAACTGGTCAGCTCTATGCATCATGTATGCAGAATAGGTGAGCACTGCAGTTTATTTGGACACCTGGAAACCAGAGGTTATTCTCTTTTTATACTGATATTGTGAACGTCTATGTAGAGTATTTTGCTGTTACTGTATAGTCCAGTGACTCCCAGTTTGTCACTGGACAATTTCATTGAAAACTGAAACGTCTTCTGAGGTTGTGTGACTTCAGAGTCTGTTACATTTTCTAAAGAGATGCCTGGAGAAAGGTTTGTGGGTGGTAGATGTATGGGAGAAGGGTTTTGGCCCCAGCCCCAGGCTCTCTTTCTAAATGATAAGTTTTCAGCAAAAGATCTATTACTAGACCATGCAAGAAATACTATATCATATTATATCTGGGTTGTGTATATTTCTTAAGCTTTACATGAATATGGATAATATGTCTTTGGAAGAGTTTATAACTTTGTTACAGAAATTATCAGAAGACTGTGTTAGTATGACAACAGAATTTCAAACATAAATGTATGTATTCTAATTTAAAAAAAATTAACAAAATCTAATGAATATACCAGAAATTTGCTGAGCAACTTACATCAGCTGGACAGTTAGAAGTGCATATAAAGTAGTAAGAAAATGAAAATTCAGTGCACCTTTTTGGCTATAAAAGTAGAACATCTAGCCTCTAGCATCTGATAGAGGAAATTCCAAGGCAGAAGTGTTTGGATGGATTTCTTCAAGTAGAATTATTTCAGACATTATCCTGCTACTACTTCCATACAAGTTAAAATGTGAAAAAATACCACAACTTTGCTATTGTTTCTTGTAATATGTTCATATACAAGATGTAATTTTACTTTTACAAGTATGTTTCTATCTGTATGTTAGTACCTTGAAATCTTGTTTTGTTATGTATCTGTTATTTATGTGGAGCTTTTCTCTTCGGGTCTCTGCTGAAAAAAGGGCTCTGCAGCCCAGTCGGACCAACCCGGTTAACAAATAAATAAAATAACTATGTCTGTAGAATAGGGTTAATACTCTGCAAATGACACTGTAGCCAAGTTCTACTGAATACAGATACTGTTAGGTGCATTATATTTTAGCCATGTTCTATTGATTCTAAATAGCTAGACACATTCTGCTTTAACTGTTTTTATAAGTAAAGGTATTCTTAAGACACACAGTACTTACAAGGCGTCTTTATCTTACTTGTATAGCCTTGTTCAGTGAGACCAGAACATCTAAAGCCCTAAACATCTAAAACCCATAACAATGAATTTCATACCATCTAACACTACAAATCACAAGAAAATAACATTCCCTCCACATATAACGGCACCAAACTACCAAACACACTTTTTACTACATTTCTGCAGGGGGGCAATCTCCCTGCACCCCCACTATGTGGGGTGCTCCCCCCCTGTAAATTAAATATACCAACTCCAAGATTGCACTGCTGTGGAAAAACGTTAATTTCCTAACCCCACTGTATCAAGCCCCCCTGCAGAAACATAGTAAAAAATGTGTTTAGTAGTTTGGTGTCATTATATGTTGTGATCAACTTTGGTCTCAGACATAATTCTGATATTGTTTCATAGGTTTTATGCACTGATTAAGTTAAGGACAGTCCAAATTAAACAACAGATACTTAATATATTTATTAAGCATCCATTAGGAAGGGGTATTTCTGTTTCACACTTAGGAAGGATCATAATTTTTCAGAATAACATGTGTTTTATAGTAACTAATCTTTAAACCTGCTAGTTTGCCATATCTATAGAATTCACCAGATAAGAAGCTAGTATCCACATTGGGCCTAGATAAATAGATCACAATATCTGCCTATTAAAAAAATAATAATTTCTATGCCATTAAGGCTGTACCCCTTGAGAGCTAGTTGTCTCATGGCAATAGCCAGTGGTCCAAGATACAAGGCAAACATTGAGGGAGACAGTGGGCAAACCTGCCATGCCTTTCCAGTGGATGTGAAAGTCAGAGAGGAGGGCCATGTGGGTCTTGACCCTTGCTATAAAACCTTAGTAAAGTTCAACATCTAATGCGAGAAGATTTCCCAGTGTCCCAAATATTAGGAGTACCTGTTTGATAGGGGGCCGCTCTACTCTCTCAAGTTCCTTTCCAGCATCAAGGCAAATGAAAACTATTTGCCTGAGTATGTCCTGAGCATTTTTCACTGTCAAGGATGTTTTTAAAAAATATTGTCGTATGTCTGCTGTCCTTCCACAAATTCATACTGATCCAGCTCTGTTACCTGCAGCTTTATTTTGCAATCTTATATAAGAACCAAAATGGACCTGTAGGAGGACATCAGGACTGGAACATTCCCCTTCTTTGGAAACAAAATGAGCAAAGCTTTATTCCATTTATTTGGTATCTTACAGTTAGTTAAATGTCATTAATTAATTTTACCAGGAGATGAGCAACCTCCTCTCTATGCTGGTCCATAGATGTTGAGGTAAGACCATCTTTGCATGTTATTTTCCGAGTGGTGCTACATAATAATCTTCAGTAACATCTGGATACTGATAAGTTCTATTAGTTCTCCAGCTTGTTCTTGTGTTAGCTTTGTAAGGTTAAACCTATCTTAACTATTCTCCCTCAAGTTTTCTTTCTTATTTTCCCATCCAAGTTCCATAGTGTGTAGCTAAGCATAATAAGAAAAGTGTCTACTACATAAACGGGTAGATTTTCAGTCCTGTTGTAGAAATGCCCATGCAAGTAATTATATACCTTACCCTTTATTGGTGTAATTATACAGCTAATCTCTGCTGATAACCTTTTAATAATACATTTACATTTTAATACATTCTGACCAATATTTCTTGTGCTTTTTAAGTTCTAAAATCTTTTGCTTAGTCTCCTGATTAATTTGAGATTATTCTTCAGTGGCCACGAAGCATCCTTTTCCTTTAAACGTTCCCTACCCCCACTGCACCTTAGTATGCATTTTAACCCTTACAGCTAGTGTAATGCTAAATTTGTCCTTGCTCACTGCCAACCATGCATCCTTCCCTACATCACCCAGCATTTTAGCTTGAAACAACTCCCTGCATCGTGTTTCAGATAATAAATATGGAACCACTGATGCCTGTTTAGTGACTGGTTAGGTAAAGGAGAGGGCTTATAACGTGGTGAGAGCATGGTAAACACTTGTGCAAACCAGTTTTTAACCAGATGTACATATCAGTGGTCACATAGACTCTTATCGTGTTTTTCCAGTGACTGAAGTCTGTTAGAATACAAATTATGGTTGGGAGTGGTTCACCAACCAGTTGTAGGATGCCTGTGTATTGAGCTGCATAGTACCCATCAGTGATACTTTAAACATCTTAGGTCCTCATTGAACATTACGACTACTAGTCAGTGTGTTCAGTCACCCATGTAGAAGGTAAACCCATTCTGGAAAGACAGTATCAAAACCACAAATCTTCAAAATTCTAAATAAAACACAGGGCTAAGTAAGGAGCATTTTACCTCAACATAGTTCCCTTTTATTCTGCGAAGAACCCTTGCAGGTCACTTAACATCTCTTCAGTCATAAGGGGAAAACCTCTCTAGTAATATAACGACTCGTGTCTTCATAATTCTTTGATACAATGTTGAATACTCCTGTATGTATGCCTTGTGTAATGCCATTACCTCCAGCTGGATATGTTTAATATCTTGGAAAGCACTGCTTCTTTTAATTGGATGAGTTAAACTGTTAGTATTCCAACTCAAAACTCTCATATAGATACCAGTTACTGACTACAGTTCAAGGAGCTATCATACTACAAAAGCTGTGTGGCCGTAGTTTGTATTTCTTCCAATATTCATTGCTTTTCCAAACAAATGATACCTGTCCCAGGCATTAAATCTGTCAAAGTAAACTAAAATTCACTTAATTGCAGTGCATTTGAAATCAGCAGTCATGAAAACTGGAAAAGTTCAGTTTACTTTTCCACAGGTTTCACTTACAAGTATTAAGAAACATTCCTTTGCTTCACTACTCCAGGCACGAACCAGCTTTTATACTCGTGTACTGCTATCCTTCGATAACGGTGCCTTAGTTCAACTGCAGCTCTTCCATTTACCCCGCCCCATTTACACTATTAAACACTCCTATGTAACCCTGCTTAAAACCACCACTGAATGCTCCAACAGTCAGGGTAGACTGGCCAGTGCTACAGACTAATGGCAAGAATATCATGTGTAAACGGGTGGAATTACAGTATCCTGGAAGGTCCAACCAACCAAAAGAAATATAAATAAAACAGAAGGGTTAAGAACCATCAGTGTTTATTCCACAATGGTTTAGCACCATCATGCATCAGAACTTTATCAGAACCTAATTTCATACATAGCTACCTTTATTTAAATGCATCCTACTTAAAGCAATGTATCCATTCTTTGAATGTTTGTCAAGAACTTAAATTAAATAAAAACAGCTAATCCATCACAATACTACAAAAGTAGTGATAATGACAAAAATTATATTTAAAAAAATTATTAAAACCACATTCTTGTAGTTTGGCTCCCCCTTAAATGCAGTGCTGAATTTATAGATATTATTTAACCCTGGGGTCATGTGGACATTAAGTCTCAACTGCCAAAGCAGTTCTCTGCATTCGACCTTTGTCTTCCACATTCCACCCCAGGGTCTCTTTAGGAACATGTTCTAAAATGACAATCTCAAACTTTCTACAGTTAGTACACACCAGGGAGTGTTTAAATAATGCATTGTTATCACATGTCTTTATATAATAATTGTGTTCATAAATGCTTGTTTTTAGCACCCATTCTGTCTTGCCAATATAAAAACTTTGACAGGTGGCACATATCTCCACTGGTCATTCAGTGGTGAAGAACTGACTTAAATCCATTGTCTAACACTATGGTCTCATTTTCCAGAATGTTAGAACACTGCCTATAAGCACCACTTTTTCTAGTCCCATTGTATCTTAAAACTGTAGAAGAAGTGGTCATTTTTTTTTACTTCCAACCTGCTCTTAATATTCTGCCAGGTTTTAAATGCATGTTGAGAACTCTTACCTAAAATTTTATATAGCTTGTCATCACTTCTTAAAATATTCCAGTTTTGTTTAATTATATCCACAGCACCCGTTGCCTACTTATTATAGGTTAAAACAAACACCCTCTCAAAATGTTTTTCCATCTCTTTGTCATTGATTACTTTATTAAAGTTAGTGCCCCAAAGTGGTTGGCAAATGTTTGCAATGTCTAAAAGATGTTACTTAACTTATTTCTTTCACCATCCCTTTTGTGTACCACCATAGCCAAAAACATATTTTCTATTTTTTCTTTTTCAATATCAAAATTCTCATCAACAGTGACCATCCTGGACAATCTGCTTAGTTGCCCTTTCAATAAGCTTCTCTTCACTTTAAATGAGTGTAGGCTCCCAAATGTAAATAGGTATTGCTAAATATTGGTGTATGGTATGTATTAGAGTCAAACCCTTAATTACTTTTAGAAGTAGTAACATCCAAATGATTAATTGTGTTATCAGTTTGATAAGTAAATTTAAAAAGTGTGTTGGGTTATTTATAGAATCAATTAACATTTCCACTTCACATAAAGGACTGTTCCACAAAATAAATATATCATCCAGGTACTTATTTTGCAAAATGCAGAACATTCAGATGTAGATGTGTATTTTTTCTCCAATGGTGCTAGGACCAAGTTAGCAAAGGTCAGAACACAACTGGTCCCCCTAGCCACCCCTATAATCTGTACTTTTCTTATCAATACTCTAACAACATACAGCAAAGATCTTACCTGCCAATCCACCCTAGACTGGATCTTAGTATTCCCTCCTGCCAATTACCTCTCTTCCAGTACACTGTCTAGCTCTGTGACCGATCATCTACCAGTTTATTCCTTCAGAGCAAATTCCCATCAACTAAGAGTACACACTATAAAATCAGTTAGGAACTCAACTAATTTTTGTCAGCATAAATTCCACAGTGTCCTACAGGAAATGGACTGGACACCCCTTAAACTACCCCTTAATGATTAAACAACTAGGATTTGAATGAAGTACAAACCACTCAGTAAAAGCTGTTTTAATTCTAGCACCTCGGTGAAAACTTCATTCGAATCCTAGTTGTTATTTCATTGTGGTGGTGGTGTTGTGGTACCCCTTAATGATGATGTACTATACTTAATAACACCTTCCGTCACGTACTTAATACACTAGCTCCCATTCATATCAAAAGAATCAAAAAGAACTCCACACCATGGCTCTCTAAGGAATTTAAACACTTGATGAAGCAAAGGGACCTAGCCTGGTCAACCTGGAAACAAAACAAAAATGAACAAAATCATGTTAATTTCAAAACACTACGTAACAAAGTGGCAAAATTAATCAACAGAGATAAGAAGTCACATTATTCCCAGTTTCATCTCCAGCATAAAATCAGCCCCAGTAAATTTTGGCACTCCATATCTTCTCTACTTAATCCTGGAAGAAATAAGAAAGCACACCCTATCACCTAATACCCCTCCATCACAAATAGCCAAAAACTTTAACAAGCACTTCATAAAGTCAATGTTGAACCTAGTAACTAAACCCCCCTTCTATTCAGACACCAACCCCAGACCATCAGCTACTTCTAACCCTGTCATTATTAACCTCACCACTCAACAAAATGTCATACAAACCCCTTTCTTATTTCACCCCATACCCACTGACACCATTAAGAAACTGCTACAAAACTAAAACCCTGCGCTACCTCAACTGACAATCTTCCTACCATACTACCTTAAACTGGGTGCTAACTCAGTCACCTACCCAATCACTATCCTTATAAATAGGTTTTTATCTGAATCAGAAGTACCTACTATATGGAAACATAAATAGATCTTTATCTGAATTGAGGTACCTACCATATGGAAACAATCTCACATCCCCCCCATCCACAAAGGAGGCATCTCTTTGATCCATCCAACATCCATCCTATATCCATCTTGTCACCCATATCCAAATTTCTCAAGAAAGGCATCCATCAGCAGGTAATGCAATATCTATTGCAAAACAATCTTTTAACCAAAACCCAACATGGCTTCCGACCTAGCCACAGCACAGCTACAGCCCCATTATCTTTTACAGACACCGTGAACAAAGCCAGAGATGCAGGATGCTATACAGCCTCAATATTCCTTGATCTTTCCAAGGCCTTTGACATAGTGTCTTCACCTCTTACTTTTGAACACACTCTAGCTTTAGGCTTCTCACATAACACAGTAGAATTGTTTCAGAGCTACCTCAAGGATCGTAAACAAGCAGCGAAATGGTGCAATGAACTCTCACCCTTCCTCCACAACCCTACTGGAGTCCCTCAAGGCTCCATCCTAGGACCCCTACTCTTCAACATTTTCACAATCAACCTTTCACTGCTCACCCTGGGACCCTTATTCAGTACACTGATAATTCTACCATAATCTGCACTGCTCAATCTGGAACTACTTTCAAAAACTCTACAGTACTTTACTGCAGTCGAATCCTGGCTATGAAATGCCCAACTCTCTTAATCCAAAGAAGACAAATGCAGTACACTTTCAGCCCCAAAACATCTCCCCTGTCACTGATCATTTTAACATCCTTGTATCTGACAACACTTTCATAGAAATAGTGCAGGAAACCAAACTTCTAGTTGTTATCATTGACAATAAACTTTCATTTTAACCCCATATACAGCAGAATATAAAGAAGACTATTTAAAAACTGGGACTATTTTATATGGAAACAAACATTTATTTAACTGCAGTAACTAGAAACTATCCTTGCAAAAGCATTTTTTACTTCCCTCCTTTCTTTATGGTGCCCCTATCTTAATTAATTTACAAACTTCTTCCTTAAGGATCAGAATTTATCTGAGCATGTTAAGTCTAGAATTCTGGATGCCCCTTTACAGTCCGAAGTTTTGTTTGGTCCTCCTGTGGAGTCTGTTTTGAAGAAAATGGAGGACAAGGCTAAGTCTATGCAGACTGTTAAAGATTTTTTGCAGGTTCAACCTCCTAAGTTTAGTAGAAATTGGCCTGCTAAGGGGTGGACGTACCCTTCTTCTGATTCCCAGTCTAGGGGTAGATCTAGGCGTGGTAGGGGCAGAGCTCAGAGTACCTTTAGGCCTAGAACATGGAGTTCGCCTGCTCAATCTGCTGGTGAGGGTAGGGGCCAGTCCTTTCGTAAACAGGCCCAATGACCTGCATTTTCAGCTGCCAGATTCTTCTTGCCTGGCAGCTCCTTTGGGAGGAAAGCTAGCTCTCTTCAAGCAAAATTGGTTTTAATCACCCAAGACAAATGGGTGTTGGACATTATAAACAAAGGTTACAAGTTTTATTTCCATACATTGCCTCCTTTCAAGGGTATGCCAGACATTCCTCCTCGGCAAAGGATGGAGGCTCACAAACAGATTTCATTACTTCTTCACATGGGAGCCATACAGCCAGTACCTCCTTCAGAAGTGGGTCTAGGGTTTTATTCCCGCCTGTTTCTAGTACCAAAGAAAGGGAACACGTGGAGACCGATTTTGGATTTATCTCTCCTCAACACTTATTTGGACATTCCAAAGTTCAAAATGTTGACATTACAACAGCTTTTGCCTCTGCTGGGAAAAGATCACTGGATGGTAACTCTGGATCTAAAAGAGGCTTATCTTCATGTTCCTATCAGGCCCAGTTGCAGGAAGTACCTGCGTTTTTGAGCTGGAAATTTACATTATCAGTTCTCTGCATTGCCCTTTGGCTTATCTACTGCGCCCAGAGTGTTCACAAAGGTTCTGGCTCCAGTGATAGCCTTTTTCAGGATGGAAGGAATACAAATTTATCCTTATTTGGACGATTGCCTGATTATTGCAGAAGACAAGGACGAGCTTCTTCAGCATCTACAGTATGTGATGGTAGTGTTAAGATGCCTAGGGTATTCTGTGAACGAAACAAAGTCCAGTCTAGTACCCTCTCGGGACATGTGCTTTCTGGGTGTGAGACTGAATACAGCTTCCCAGATGGCCTTTTTGACCCCGGACAAACAGAAAAGTCTTTCACTTTATTTCCATCAAATGTCTCTACAGTCCAGGCTGACTGCAAGGACAGTCCTTCAAGCCTTGGGGTTCATGGCATCTTGTATTCTGGTGCTTCCCAATGCCAAATTGCATATGAGGAAGCTTCAATGGTATCTCAAAAATCTATGGACACAACACTGCCAGGATCTAGACACTGTCATTCAGATAATACCTTGCATTCAGAAGGAATTTTTGTGGTGGGCTCAGGAATGTCACCTAAACAAGGGACTCTCTGTGACCCGACCAGAGGCGAGTCAGATTCTAACGACGGATGCCTCGGACAAGGCTTGGGGAGCACACCTCAATGGAAAATGGGTGCAAGACACGTGGCCTGCCAGACTTCAACATTTGCATATCAACTTGAAGGAGATGTTAGCAGTACAATTTGCATTGATGGCTTTCAAGGATTTACTTCACCCAGGGCAGGTGTTGATTCTAACAGACAACACAACTGTCATGTGGTACATCAACAAGCAAGGGGGAACTCATTCGTACCCTCTTTGCAGACAAGCGATGATTTTGTGGGAGACAGCTCTCAGTTACAACCTCAATCTTCAGGCAAGATTTCTACCAGGAGCACAGAACTCCTTAGCAGATTTATTGAGCAGACAAATAGTGGATCCTCACGAGTGGAAATTGGATCCTCAAGTATTTCAAAAGTTGACAGTGTCATGGGGAACTCCAGACATAGATCTGTTCGCTTCTCCACTAAATTACCAGTTGCCAAAGTTTTGCACAAAAAGGTTTCATCCCACAGCTTGGAAGGTGGACGCTCTGTCATTCAGTTGGAACAATCTTCATGTATATGCCTTTCCACCTCTACCTCTTCTGCCCAAGGTTCTCTTGAAGGCCAGACAAGACAAGCCATCCATGATCCTGATAGCACCGGATTGGCCTCGACAACACTGAACACTGGTACCCACTACTGAGGAGTTTGGTCCAAGAGCCTCCATGGCCTCTGCCTTTGATTCCACACCTTTTGTCTCAGGAGGGCAATCACTTTCTCAATGTCAGAATTCAGTCTCTGCATCTAACAGCCTGGCATATTCTGTTTTAGATTCTGGAGGTTCTCAGCTTCCACAACAAGTTTTGAATGTTATTTTGGAGGCCAGGAGGCCTAGTACAAGGAAAGTTTATGCTGATAAATGGAGGAGATTTTTTATTTGGAGCAAAGGGAAGGACTTTGATGTTTCCAAGCCTAATTTGAGTGCTTCCTTACAATATCTTACTGAGTTATTAGACAAAGGTTTGTCCTTCTCCTCCATAAAGGTTCATGCTGCAGCCATTTCGGCTAATTATGACTGTGACCCTCCTTTATTCTCTCATCCTTTGTTTAAGCAGTTTCTCAGAGGGCAAAGAACATAAGACCCCACGTAGAGCTCCTACTCCTGCTTGGGATCTCAATTTTGTGTTGGAAAAGCTTACTCTACAACCTTTTGAGCCTGCAGCTACTGCCGAGTTAAAGTATTTGTCATGGAAAACTGCTTTTTTGTTGGCCATTACTTCTGCAAGAAGGGTTTCTGAATTACAGGCCCTTATGGCAGTGGAGCCTTTCTTGATTTTTCATAAGGATAGGGTATCTTTGCGTACTAATCCTTCCTTTATGCCTAAAGTGGTTTCTAGTGTGGCCTTAAACCAAACTATTCATTTGCCTACTTTTTATGCAAATCCTCAAAATAAAGGGGAGAAGTTTTGCATACTTTGGATATTCACAGGCAGTTGCGTTATTATTTGAGCAGAACCAAGGAGTTCAGACAGTCTCAGCAGTTGTTTCTTTTGCTTTGGGTTCACAGGGTAGACCTGTTTCAAAACAAACTATTTCTAAATGGATTGGGTTTTGTATTTCTTTTTGTTATTCCCATCATGGTAAAGAGATTCCGACTGGAATCAGACCTCATTCCACTAGAGCTACTGCAACTTCTACTGCCTTTCTAAGGGGGGTAGCTACAAAGGATATTTTGGAAGCAGCCACTTGGAGTTCAGTACATACTTTTTCTAAACATTACCACCTTCCTCTTTATTCTAAGTCTAGGGCTGGATTTGCCACTGCAATATTACAGGGCATTTTAGCAGCCCCTAATGCTTTATGATTTTTCCAACCTCCCTTTCCCGTTGCTTTGGGATTCTACCCATTAGTAAGGACTGCAGCAATGTGAGATGAAGAACATAGTACAGTTTTGTACCTACCATAAATGTAGATGTTCAAGATCCACATTGCTGCAGTCCAATTTCCCTCCCTCGTTCCCCTCTGTAGCTTAGCATGGTTATATGGTTTGGGTGATGGCTGTAGTTGGGCATATCTTTTGGGAAGGTACTCTGTTTTTTGGCTGTGGCCTTTCTTTTAGGGCCTTCTGACATCTGGGGCAAGAAAAGACTGAGGATATGACGTCGGTCATGCGCTTTTATACCCTGACGCTCTGATGTCAGGGCTGTGCACCCATGACCGACGTCAGCCTAATACTTTGGTATTCGGGCCGACCGAGGACAGCGGACTACCCATTAGTAAGGACTGCAGCAATGTGGATCTTCGAACATCTACATTTATGGTAGGTACAAAACTGTACTTTTTGAGCCTCTTTTCCCCTGCAGCATTGTATTTGAAAGACTGTATTGTTGGTGGCTCTTAATTCTGCCAAGAGAGACTCTGAACTCCAAACCCTCGTGGTGGTTCCTTCTGTTTTGTTTTTTCACAAGGACAGGGTGCCTCTTCATACCAGTACATCTTTTATGCCCAAGGTATTTAATGATTTGTCCTTTAATCAGTCCATTCATCTCCCTCCCCTTTTTTAGCTTCTCCACAGTCTGCTAGTGAGAAGGTGCTACACACCTTGGATTAACATAGACAGCTCAGATATTGCTTGAATAAGACAAAATGCATGTGAAAATCTGAGCAATTTTTTGTTTCTTTTCATGCCAGGAAATTGGGTTTGGCGTTGTCTAAGCAAACCATTTCTTGCTGGATCTCTAAGGTCATTTCCTTTTGATTTTCTTTTTATGGAAAGTAGCTTCTGTCTTCCTTCGTGTTATTCTGCCAGGGCAGTAGCCTCTTCTGGTGCTTTTTTTAAGGGTCTGGATACGAGAGCCATCTTGAAAGTGGCTACTTGGTCTTCTCTCCACACTTTTACCAAGCATTATAAATTGGATGTCATTTCTGGGGTGAGGGCTGTTCTCTACCTTCCATCTTCTATACTTTCCACTACACTCCCAGTACTGCAACAGTAATAAGCAAGAACATAGTACAGCTGTGTAAGATCTTACCATAACAGTAGATTCCTGCTTCTCACTGTTACAGTATTCAGTCTCTTCCTCCTGCCCCCTTTTATTTTCTGTTGCCGTACTGCTCACCAAGGAGTTTACTCTTACATCACTTTCTGCTTCCCTTCCTGGATGGGTATGTTATTGTTTCTATGGGATTGCCCTGCTTCACCTGGGTCACTTCATTTCTGAGGCTTAAGCATCTGCACCTCACTTGTATCTAGCAACTTGCACATAGAACATAAGTCTGATGTACAATGCCAGGAAGGTGTAAAGAGTTTGGTATACTGTCTAGATAATAGGCTATTCTCATTACAATATCCCTAGTGTATGGGGTGAATTAATTACTAGTCTTGAAAGCATGAAGGAATTCAATTGTTTTATGACTTCCAGCATCTGCCAGAGATCTGAGGAGAAGCCCTTGTCTGTATATTTTTACAGGTAGATGCTAAATACTGCCAGCTTCAGCAATGGGGTTTTTGGTTTAGGAACTGGAAATCAGCAAGAGATGTCATTCTGCAAGCCATCCCAGCAGTAATATTTGAAATATTATTTTGAGAAGTCTCTTAGTGAGACAGAGCATTCTGCATTCTGTTTTGGACCTGACAACAGCTAGCTGAAGATCCATTCACCACATCTGCCTTGTGCTGTATTAGCAAGTTGTTAGATTATAGCAATTGTCTTAGATTCAGTCAGGAATATAGTGTAGCTTAGTTTAGTTATTTTTCTTTATTTGAGACTGTCATGCAATGTTGTTTTAAATATTTCCTGTGGTTTTGAACTCTGATGTCACTGTAAATATATATTTAGTATTGTCTTGCTCTTTTATTATTTATTATTAAATATATTTAAACCCTTCATTGTGACTGATCTGTCTAGAGATATTTAAGTTCCGAGAGTACTTGCATATTTATTTGGTGACACTGTGTGGGCCACTCCTAATAGCCTTGCTCTTGGTCAAACTACCATTTGTGGTAATATTAATATTACAGAGTAAGATTGGACACCCTTTGTTAAGGGCCTTAAAGTAGCTGATAAGGAGTTTGACTGGTGGCAGTGGTAACTACCTTGTAGTTGGGGCAGCAGGGGCCATAGATAGTAAACCTATGCCAACCTCTCCCAGGTGTGTGTATGTGTGTGTATGTGTGTGTGTGTGTGTGTGTGTGTGTGTGTGTGTGTGTGTGTAAATCAAACCTCAGAGTATATGTGTCAGCTGCTTTGATAGGGACATATGAAGCACTGGCTGGACAGAGAGGGTGCTGGAGGTCTTGGTTTGGTCATGTTGCTGAGATCTCAACTCTATAGCTGTGCCAGTGGGGCATCTTATTGGGGATTTGGAGAAAGAGGGAGAAACCAGCCCTGGATTTACTGTGGTCCCTGTGGGCTCTTAAGGGAAATTGCACTTGATGCAGAGAGCTGCATCTGGAAGTAGTGTGTGTGTAATTACTATCCTCCCAATGAATGTGACACACTGTTGCCAGTGGTGAGGATTGAGGCACCTTGATTACTGGTCCAGTGATAGGTCATCACGATATTTATGATATTTGGATATTTTTTTTATTGTGGGATTGTAATGATGATGAACTAAAAATTGTTACTTATTTCAATGCTACAACTTACTTTTTTAGAATTTACTTTTCACTATGATTATTTAACTATGAATTTTGTAGATGTCACTGTTTCTAGAAATCTAACTAAGGGGCAGTTCAAATCTAATGTTTATAGGAAGCTTACCTATTATAACAGTGTGTTTTTTTTTTTTTTTTTTTTACATTTTAGCAGCCAAAACCCTACTTGGCAAAAGAAAGGGTTGGTCAAAGGTCAACTTATTAGGCTTTCTACACTAATTTCAGATTATGAGAAGTTCATTAAAGAAGTGGATATTCTGCCTTCAGTGTTCTTAGAGAGAGGTTATCCCAAGGAGCTAATCCACAATTTGGCAACTGAGTTTTCCAGTAGGAGGGACAGTAACTTTCCACCCATTTTCAAGCAGCCCGACTCAGAAAAAAATGTTCAGCATTAGTTGCATTTTTAAAGCTGCTATGATATTACCTTTTAACAAGAATGACGAGCATTTTAAAAACATAATACTCTGTAATTGGGACTTGACCATTAAGAATGATCTCCCCAAACAAATTTTGCGTGATGAGCTTTTATTTGTGTACAAAAAGCAGACAGTCTCAAAAAACTCTAGTTTTACTCTCGCATATCGCCTACTCAGAAGTGATCTCTACCTAACATACAAAGCTATGTCAAACCCAGGGCTGTTGGACATGCTCCACTTAAAGAAATCCCAATCCCTCCGAGCTACATGCTCTAGGGACTTAAACCTGGTCACCACAATAAACAGAACATGCCGGAGGGATAGATTCCTGTCCCAGAGACTTCCCATACTCTGGAATAAACTACCTATCTATATCAAACAAAGCTCCTCATTAGCACTCTTCAAAAAAAATCTTGATGATTGGATGGAAAATAGGAAATTCACCCCAGGGATCATCTCTGTGGCTCTGCCCGACAGTGGCACAGGAAAATAATTTTCTTGGGTGGCAAAAGCCAGAGTACCTTTTTGGCTGGGCTTGTATAGGCCCCAGGACAGATAGCCTAGTACCTACCTATGAACCTTAACGATAAGCTTGAAAGTAATTACAATAAGTCTTCCTCCTGCTCCGGTTGTGTTAGAAAACTGACTTTATCAATGACACAACTAATATACCTATACCAGGATATAACTGGACCATTGGTTGTGTGGGACATTATAATTGTGGAAGAAAAAGGGGTGGTTTGCTTCACCTCTTGTATATCCTTCTGTATTGTGTGATAGTTTTTTTGTGGTTAAGAGAACATCCATTCAGACAAATGTGTTATGAGCATACATCATTACATCTGACTGAAGCTTCCAGGTGCATCTGCAGTTACGTCCTGTGGACGCTTCTAGGCATCAAATGTTGCTTGTTCATATTTGCATTGATCATTTCAAAACCATGCTATGTTCAAGGTTTTAAAAGGTTTCATCTTAAAGCTTACACAATGGCAAACTCAACTGCATTAATATTTCACCTCTGTCTAGTGCAGGTAAGTAGATAGTAACTGTTTTTATGATATTAATTTATATAGATATAAATTTCCACATTTTTCTAAATATCTCAACAACCAAATAATACAGACGGAACTCCATAGCCTCATATGAAAGTTCTCAGATAGATAAATAAAAAAAACTGAGAGTATGTGTGTGTAAACTGAGTGGTTAATGAGATACTATAAGTTCTTCACAAAATATTACAAACTTAACAGTTAGTTATTTTGTTAATTCTGACTTGTAAAATTCGGTGTAAGACCTAGAACCTAAAGAATACTACCACTGTAAAAATAGTTTGTGCTGAAGAGTTTGCCATTTATATTTCTTTCATCACCCCTGCGGTTCCAGAGATATGAACATTTGTTTGAAATGTTAGGACATAATTTGATTCTGTCTAAAGGCTTAGACTCCTCCCATTGGAAGTTACATTGCAGAATTCCTGAGCTCCATTGGAGTGAATGAGATACTTAAGATTCAAATAATATCCTTTTCAAAAACTTCATATTTTTTATATTAGAACAAGTTTCTCACCCAGTATGAGCTAGAAACTGGAAAAATATAATTGAATGCAGGGAGGAGTTGTGGCAGCTGAAATTAAATTCTGGGGTACCTACTGAAGAAATACAGTACAATTTTCATGTGTTGCAATTTCTGTTTTCTCCCCATAGAAACATACCTTACATTTTTAGAGTTTGAGTTTTAAAAAGGAAGACGGGAATAAATTCCCTATGTCACTAACCTGAGAGCATGTCAAACCAAGCAAATGGTAAAGGGCACAGTATTAGTCAGGCCTATTTTTAATAGTAACTCTCAAGCAACCAGAAACTACAGTTATCTGGCATCTACCAATCCTCATGGGTGCCGGTTAACTGAGAGTTTACTGTAATTGTGTTATTTTTAGGGCTGCCAAATTATATGAACACTTTTTGTTTGAAACCTCGTTTTATGTATTTTTTTGTATATTTTATTTGGTGTGTAGATTGAAGTGTTTAGCCACATGATTTCTTGTTCACATGACAGATCATGTGGTTTATTTAAAGGTTTGTAGAGCACTTTTTGTTTGTATTCTGAAGATGTATCTAATAAAAGTGACTAAAGCACTCCATTTCAGTGGAATACTTTTGGTCAGCATCCTTTTTGTTTATTGTTTTTGATTGTTTTGACCATGTATCTGAGCTTGGGTTTACTTTTGAGTTGTATCCCAAGAGTAAAGAATACTGCAGCAGTGAGAAGCAGGATATCTAATGTTATGGTATGATTTTTATATAGTTATCCTTTCACAGCTGACCTTTGGTCAGCATCCTTTTTGTTTATTGTTTTTGATTGTTTTGACCATGTATCTGAGCTTGGGTTTACTTTTGAGTTGTATCCCAAGAGTAAAGAATACTGCAGCAGTGAGAAGCAGGATATCTAATGTTATGGTATGATTTTTATATAGTTATCCTTTCACAGCTGACCTCTCATGTTTAGATGTCTTTATTTATACTTCATTCCCTCTCTCCATCCCTCACTGTTTCCATCCCATTTATCATATTTCTGTATCTCCTTATATGCTCATTATTCTGTTTTTCTTCATTTCAGATGCAAACTTTCTTTCCTTCCTGAGTGCAAGATCTCTCTTTGCCTCTTAAGCGTGCACATTTTTATCATTCTATTACTTTTCCCACCTATTTTCCTTTGGAGATGTCTTTGGTTTTTGCAGTCCTATTTGGTTATAACATGTCCATCTTTCCTTTCCATGTAACAGATGCAGCAGTAATTTTTCTGGATAAGGTCTCCCTCTTCCACAGTGGGCAAGGTACCAGTGACCTCCACTCATAATTGATATTTCCTTGGTTGGTATCTTTCCCTGTCTGCCAGTTGTATTTTCTCAGGTTGTTATACACAGTAGACATCCAATATTTTTAATATCCCTGCACCTTTTTTATATATCATTACTTTACTCCTACTGTATCCCTCTTCATTCCTGCTACAGTGCTCTTCAGTACCAAGAATATGTGCACCATATGTGCTGACGAAGGGCAGCCACATCCAGATTTCATTTTAGTTCCTCATGATGACTCATTTAATGTCTTAACACTTTTACTCTGCCTCCTTCAATTTGTACATGACCTTTCACATTTTTTTAGTTGTTTTACAGACCTGTCCACATTTCTTCTTATTATTCCATATATGCCTTCTATTACTTCATTATTCTGAGTTTTTCCTGCCTTTTCTCTTTCCTAGAAATTAAATCAATATTGTTTTGAAAGCTGTTGCTAATCTGAGAATATCTTTTATTTTGGGTGTAGCATTTTGTATTCTGCTGTTAACTTCTCATAATTTAAAGTAGAAGGAACTTTTTACACATCTTTGGCCAAAGCTTTTGACACAGTCCCCCACTCAAGCATGGTAAAGAAGTAAAATAAACCACCATGTCACCCTCTGGATTGCCAACTGGCTTGGAGATAGGAGGACACAGGAAATCAAAATAGGTTGTTACCTCCAAAAAAGACCAGTCACCAGTGTAGTCCCCAGGGTTCTGTGCTGGGACCTCTTCTGTTTGGCAGTTACTTCACTGAAGTAAAAGCCAATACCAAAAGGCTGTGACTAAGTTTGCAGATGACTACAAGCTAGGAGTAGTCATTGAATCCCCAAATGACTTAGCCATCTTGCAGGAAGGTTTGTCACAAATAAATAACTGGTGACAAAAATCATGGAATTAAACTAAATTTCATAAAATGCATTATTGAATCCTTTGGGAAGTCCTCTGGAAAACTACCATATTGACAATACATCCTTAAGACTTTCCCCAATTGTTCAGGATTTGGGAACTTATGTGTGACAGTGACATAACTTTTGACCAATTTGTCTGTTGTAAGGAAGTTGTTCTATATTGCACAGCTTATAAACAAAGGGATTGTGTCTAGATTAAGGGTTGCCATTGCCCTCTATTCTCAGCTCTCATAAGGCCAATCATTGAGTATAATGCCCCCTTTTGCTTGTATCTGTCCAGTCATAATCAACAACTGGAACACCCACAGAGATGATTGTTAAAAGGATACAAAGCTTAAAAAATATGTCCTACACAGACTAACTCAAAGCTCTGGCCCTATACTTGGTATCATACAGAATGATAGGAAGTGGCCTGTGTCTAGCATATAAGACATCCAAAGTTGTTGAATTTACTGTACATCTGTTCGTCAAATGTCATCAGAAACACTCCGTCAAGAGATCTAAAATTGTTCAGCCACATCAATAGAATGTTTTGGAGGGACAGGTTTATCTCGCGGAGGATACCACTGCTCTGGACTAAACAAAGCTCATCCCTGCCCATATTCAAGCACAACTTGGATCTGTGGATGGGAAACAGAAAATGTATCGCAGGACTGCCCTTTGTGCTACTAATGATTAAGTCCTTACTGATGCTTCCGTCATGTTACTACTATACTGTACTCTCTGTACAGGCTCACTGCCAAGCAAGGAATCCCGGTTGAAGATTTATAAGCCTTCCATTGTCAAGACATTATGGGAAATGTGAATTTCCCCTTAAATGTAAAATACTTTTGGTACACTAGTTTTTTCGGCATTGCATAATGGCACTTTGGTCTTTAGTAATGCAGCCAGATCAAAAGGCTTGATTTCAAAAGCTATACATGTCAGTTTTGTTTGTGTTCTCTACCTTTGTCAGATGGCAACTATATTATTAAGCTTTGTAATACATTTTCTTGTTTGTTTAAAAAAAAGTGGATGTTTGTGTGTTGATTGCTGTTACTTTGTAGGACAGTACTAACTGGATATTTTAAAAGTACAAGTATGTTAAACAAAACTTCTAGTCATCGAGGTATACAACTAGTGGATGTGAAGATACGAACATGAGGATAACTGAAGTTTAATTTGTTTAAGGGAAGAGCCTTCACAGTGGAAGCAACATAAGAGGAGATTGAGGGTATTTTTTTAAGTTAAATTAATAACAGGAGCAGACAATGAGACACTGGGATTAAGAATGTGTTTTCAGACTGCAATCTGTGTTAAACCAGATATTATTCACTGAATTGGTAAACTTGTGAAGTATTTTCTTATGTTTTATTGCTAAGTTGACAAGAAATCCAAGTTTACAAAAGATACAAGGTTTGTTTTTGTGTTTGTTTCTCCAAGTTGTGGTGATGTTGACCTCAGTTTATTACATTAGTTAACAGGGAGTGTTTAAGGTAAAATCATATGCCCCTCATGAAGTTTAATGCTCTCATGTTAATCTCTGCAGGGATGATGTAATATATCCTGCAGGTATAATTATTCAGCATAAACTTGCTTTAGGAATACAAGTTACTTTTGCTTGCAAGTACTTAACCTAGAATTACAACATCCTTCTTCAGTGTCTTCAGATTGGATTTATTGCTTATCAGCCACATAGAGGAAATGACAAATGATGGGACAGCAGACAGAACACCAGTTTTACTAACTCCTGAAAGAGAAAGTGAAAGGGGAAGGGAATTGTCCACTGTTGCAGTTAGTAAATCTGAAAATGGAAAAATGAATTGCAGTAAAGGTTATTCAGACAAGCAGTAAATTTGAAGATGGAAAAACATGACTTGCAGCAAAGGTTATGTAGACAAACACATTATAGCTAGGATTATTTCCCAGCTTCTACACTACTCAGTCTGATCTTTGGAAAAAAGTCATCTTATTTTATGTATTACTAAGCCACGTTTTTATTGTATAACTTTCCTAGATAGTGGGTGGTACGTATGCTGTGTCCATGTTGTTAGGTGTGTTATGGGTTGTATGAAATGTCATCATGCTGTCAAATATGAATGTTCTGATGGAGTAGGGGTTTGTAGTTTACCAAGGCATTTCCTGTGCAATTGTTTTTCAGCAGAAGTTGTTTTGTAACTTTGGATCCCATTGTTACTCCTTTAGTTCTATGGCAATGTCCACTCTTCTACTTCAAATACATACATCCCAAAGAAGTCTGATTTCAACTTGAAAATATTTCCACTAACATCTCCTGGGTTTGACAACATAAACCTCCCCAGTTCATTTATCATTGCAGAGATAATCTCTGTCTTCCTGTCACCCACTTATATAATTTGTTTCACAAAAAACATCATGCCACAGATTTGGAAAGATTCTCAAATTAAACCCCTCCCAAAGCAATCCAACTCAATGATACCCTTTAATTCTTCCCAGTATCCATCCTGCCAGCTCTGGACAAACTTCTAGTCTACACCCAACTCTCTTTCAGTATCCAGCAGTACCACCTGCTTTCCTCCAAGCAGCATGGATTCTGGCCTGGAAGAAGCACTATGATAGCACTTTAGTCCCTAACTGATGACACTTTACTAAATTCTGATAATGTCCTCTTTACAGGTGCCCTCTTTATAGACCTGACAAAGGCATTTGACCTCATTGACCACTATCTTCTCCAAAAGAAACTAAATTAAATTTGTGTCACTCATGCCACTCCCTGGTTTAAAAACTTCCTCACTGACTGACACTTCAGAGTTAAAATAGGATTCTCCAGATCAGAATCTGCAGCTGTTGCGAAAGGTGTACCACAAGGGTCCATTTTTGCCCCCCGCCTCTTCTTCATATTCATTAACAAATTTCCTTGTGACCTCCTCCATCTCCCACTTATTCTCTATGCTGATGCCTTGGTCATTTACCTATCAGGTTACTCTTACACCAACATTTAATGCCAACTCCAGCCAGACTTACATGAGCTCCATCAATGGGACACAAACCATAAACAAGTTTTTAACCCCACCAGGACCAAAACTATGCTTTTTGGAACTCCACAGAATATTCACCAAGCACCGACTGTTTACTGAGTTATGCAGTTATTCTGTAGAGACAACCTCCACCTTGAAATACCTAGTATTATGGCTTGATCAGTCACCACACTTCCATTTAAACATAGACAAAGTGAGAGCCAAACTAAATTCCATCCTCTTCTGGGCTAAAAAGATTTCCCCTTTTTCTGTCCCCATCCAGTCAGAGCAACCATTGGCAAAAGAGTTCTCCTTTCTCATTTTGAACACGGGCTTCCAGTTTTTTTTTTCTGCATCCAAGAAAAACACTGCCACACTCCAGAAACAAAGATCTAACCTACTTTTAGGATCCCAACTTTACAAAAGACTCCATCTCCAGACATTTACTCCCATTGCAGCTTGACCTCATGAAAAAACCTCCTCATACTACCTGAGACAGTACTCACAAGTCACACCAACTCTCATTTAGCCCTGGAACCAAACTCCACAACATTGTACATGCTTTCTCCTCTCAAACACATACTCTTTGGCAAGCTCTTCCCATCAACATAAAGGAAATCAGCACTTATTCTATATTCAAAATGCATATCAAAAACATTTCTTCATCCAAGGCGAATGCTGTTGCTCCAGCACAGGATATACCACCTGACCTATCTCATTTCCAAGTCTCTTCTCCTTTCTCAAGATTTACTGAAGATTGACACAGTTTAAAAACTAATGCATGTATATTGTACATTATACTCTAATAAAAAAAGAATGGCTAAAAACACAAATTGACTTTATTACATAAAAATCCAACTGGTAAGCACTTTCTTGGAACTTCTTCAGACCAAGTTGCATAATGCAGACACTTATTTAAATACTCAATGAGAATAACATGTGACCCAAAGCACTTAATGCCTTAACCCTTTCCTTCTAAGAACAACTTTAAAGTTTTCCCTATCATTTAAACCAAGATATACACATGCATTCAGCCGGATTTGCCAACAATATTTTCTCCACTCCAGTTCATCTTCTGCATCAAACCTATGATCAAAACCATTAACTTCATCTATTATTACAAATTTGAAGCATGCCTTATTTTTTTCTACAAAATGTTTTTGCTTAACATGTTTTTCCAAGGCATTGCTTGCATCAGTCATGTCTACTGCTCTTATATGTTCATTCACTCACATGTAGAAGTCTCTAATGGTTCTTCCTATATAAAATGCTGGACATAATTCACACAGAGCCATGTATACCACATATTTGGACCTGCAGTTAGACAAATTATTCAATCTAATTTCAAAATGTCTTGCTGTCACTACAAAATTCTTAACTTCTTTCATATATTGACATAACTTTCAACTGTTACATCTTTTCATTCCCACTTCCAACACATCAGGCATACTTGAGCATAAATTCCTTTTCTTAAAAAGTCTTTTAAACTCTTTCCTCTTTTAGAGACAAAGACAGGGTCTCCCCCATAACATTTTTAATTTCTTGAAAATTCATTAAGAATCTCCAATTATTCATGATTATTCCTTTGATTTTACTTTCATCTACTGAATTGCATGCTAGGGAAAAATCTTTTAATTTTCTTTTGACTTGCTGTTTACATTTGCTACCTTATTTTCCCTTACATTTTTTACTTCCATCCAAGAATTGTTAATAATGACCTTGGGGTACCCTCTTTCTTTAAATTTCCTTTAAAGTTCTTCACATTCTTTTTCAAAAAAATACTGCCTCATCTGTTAACCTGCTTATTCTTTTAAAGTGCCTCTTCACTATGTTTTTTTCAGGCTAAACTTATGCATACCATTGTAGTGGAGATGGCTGTTACTTTGCACTTCCTTTTTATAAATCTTAACTTTTAAAACATTGCTAGATCTATACACATTCAGGTACAAAAAAATTAATGTTGTCCTTCCTATAATTAAATGTAAACCAAAGGTAACTTTTGGATTCATTCACATGTTTAATAAAATCTAAGAGTTATTTTTCAGAACCCTCACAAATAAAAAACAAATCATCAATATAATGTCTGTACGTAATGATATGTTTTGCAAAAAACTGATTCTAAAATAACTTTTTTCCCAGTTCATCAGGATCATAATTGCATAGCTGGGGGCCATAGCTGCCCCCATAGGTATACCATTTTTCTGTCTGTATATTTCATCATTATACTAAAAAAAAATGATAAGATAAAATAACATCCAACATTTCTGTGAACAATCTGACATGTCTAGTGTTAAATAATCCTGAAGTACGAAGCTCCCTATTCACCATTTCCAACCCTTCTACATTTGGTATGACTGTATATAATGAAGAAATATCTGCTGTAACCAACCACATTCTTCACTAAAATTTTAAATTCAAAGGGCTCTTTAAAAGAGTTACTTTGTACAACTAACTTCTGTAAATATTTATCTACGAAGATGGCTAGAGGTTCTGTCTTACTGCCTTGACTGGCTACTATCAGCCTAAAATCAGGACAATTCAAGTTTTTATGGATTTTAGGAAGTCCAAAAAAGCCTGACTAGTTTGGGTTTTTTTACTCTCAAAAAAATCAAATTATCTAAAAAAACATTCTTCTTACAAATTTGAAGCATGCCTTATTTTTTTGCTTAACATGTTTTGCCAAGGCATTGCTTACATCAGTCGTGTCTACTGCTCGTATATGTTCATTCACTCACACGTAGAAGTCTCTAATGGTTCTTCCTATATAAAATGCTGGACATAATTCACACAGAGCCATGTATACCACATATTTGGACCTGCAATTATACAGATTATTCAATCTAATTTCAAAACTTCTTGCTGTCACTACAAAATTCTTAACTTCTTTCATATATTGACATAACTTACAACTGTTATCTCTTTTCATCCCCACTTCCAACACATCAGGCATACTTGAGCATAAATTCCTTTTCCTTAAGTCTTTTTTTTGGCTAGAAAAAAAATAAGGCATGCTTCAAATTTGTAATAATTGATGGTTAATGGTTTTGATCATAGGTTTGATGCAGAAGGTGAACTGGAGTGGAGAGAATATTGCTGGCAAATCTGGCTGAATGCATGTATACCCTGGTTTAAATGATGGGGAAAACTTTAAAGTTGTTCTTAGAAGGAAAGGGTTAAGGCATTAAGTGCTTTGGGTCACATGTTATTCTCATTAAGTATTTAAGTGTGTTCATATTATGCAACTTGGTCTGAAGAAGTTCCATGAAAGGCATGAAAGTGCTTACCAGTTGGATTTGTATGTAATAGTCAGTTCGTGTTTTTAGCCATTTGTTTTTTATTATTTTGCATTTTTACAGGTATTTTATTTATTTGTTTTGGAAGTTTTGTGAGGTACATTATACTTTGCTTGACTGTTATATATTGTACATTGCTTCTTTTCACCGCCAACAAACACATTTCCACTCCTCTATCCTTCACTATTTCCTACAAAAATGGCACTATTATCTCTCCCTCTGACCATACCAAACTCCTAGGTGTTGAAATTGATAACAATCTACACTTCGACATCCACATTTCACAAACTATCAGAAAAAGTCCATAAAAAAATGGGAACACTATATAGGCACAGGAAATCCCTCTCGAAAGAAGCACGGATTACCCTAGCCCAAACTCACCTCTTGTCTACCCTAATGTATGCTACTCCAATTCTTACCCAGCTTAGAAAACTTGACCTTGCCAGGCTCGAATCATGTTATAATAAAATCGCCAAGTTTGCAACTCCACCTTTAGAACCCACCATTGCCAGGCTCTAGGGAACTGCAATGGCTGGAACTTCCCCAGCTACTAACCTATCACCAATTTGTCATTGCCTACAATGTGATAACACATCCAGAAAAAAACCCTGCACTAGGCCAACTTCTCACCCACTATAAATCAAATTGTCCTCTCCGATCTTCCGACAGACCCCTCCTCTGTATCTCTAGGGCTAACAATACTGCAGGGAAAAGCACTGTTCTCCCACTCCATAGCTAGAACCTGAAATAATCTCCCTCCTGCTCTGATTTCTGCCCCTGCCTCTTCTCACTTTAAAAACTCACCTAGAACACACTTAACGGATAAGTGGCTATGCCCCCATGTATTACATAAGTCCTCAAATTATTCAACTTGTATACCTTACATCCTAATATACCTACTGTAATATATATTAGTCTAGGTCTTCTACAAATGCTGATTTGAATTTGTGTACTTTTTCTGTTATTAACCATGTGTAACTATTTTTCCTTGTATATATAGGTCTTATGTCTTCTGCTGTATACTGTATTTTAACATATTATTTGAAAATTCTCTGTATACTGTATTTTAACATTGTGTAAAATTTTACTTACTGTGGAGCTTTTCTTCCTGGCCTCCGCTGAAAATGGACCTGTGTCCAGTCAGGCCATCCCGGTTAACAAATGTAAAATAAAATAAAAATACTCTGCTTGATTGTAGGATCATAGATGATTCATTCATATCAGAATGAAAGAAACTTCTGAAACCAGCTGTATTTCATGACTTTAATTTTTGTAGAACAAATACTTAAGTATGGTCATCATTTCAAGGGAGCGCTATGTTCCAAGATTAATTTAATTTTGTCTAGCAAGTAACACAAAATAATTTCTAGAAGCAAGTAGTTTGGGATTGCTCACTGTTTTGAATTATATGTAGTATTACAGGTATAATATGCAGATTGGATACTTGACCTGTTAACTTATGATTTGCAAAGAATAAAAATTGAGTAAGAAGAATTATACAAAGAATTTTATCCATGCAGTCTCAGTGTACACTACACTAGTCATCAATTCTTCTTTTTCAAGTACATACTCTAGCTGATTTAAAAGTTAGTGGTGCAGATTTTGTCTGTTTTATTTTCTATTGCACATGATGCGATTTACATGAATGTATGTATTTTTCAGGAGTCCAGAAAAGGGTATCTGTTTGCACTAGAAGCTGTTACAATGAGTTAACAAGAAGCTTGTTATAGTTTTTGTTAACTGGGTAAGCAGTGTAGACAGAATCTGCCAGTTTTAATGTTCAGAGAATATGAAAAGTTTAATACAGTATCGTATATCTATTAAAATATGTACAGTACAGATATTAGCAGTTCAGGCATACAGTACCGTGTAAACCAGTAGAATCAAAGTACAGATTAAAAAAGCCAAACCACAGAACCAGTATGAACAGAATTAGTTTTTGCAGTAATATTTTACATAAATTTCCAGAGATTAGCTTATTTTAAAAGTGAAAAAAAAAGAAAATACATGATATGCTGGTCCACTGACAGAAACCACTGGAGCTTAGAGGTGCTGTGATACTTTTATCAAACTAACATATTGAACAAGGATCGGTGTTTGCCCAGTAAAGGTATCACATAATCCCTATGATTTTCTCTTTGTATTTTTGTTTAAAATCTGTCGGTTT